>NC_080468.1:6845112-7155424 GCF_030265055.1 Doryrhamphus excisus
GCAGCAGGAAATACGTCAAAAAGGAAAGAAAAAGGAAAGGAAAGGCAGAAGGCTGAACCATATATTTATTTAGGGCCTCAACATCAACATCACCAAAATCATGCTTATCTTGCTAATATGACAATCTTCTTCCTGCTAACTGTTCTATGTTGTTTTCTATTATATGCCCTTTTATCTGACAGAAATAGTAACAGGACTAAAAAGCAACGTTATAGTCAGTCTGGTTTTGAACTTGCTGGTAAGGGAACTGCACGGGCATGTGAGCACGCTGTCACCTGGAGCCATTACATGACCATCTTCCTCCTTTCTCATGCAAACACATAGCCCGTTGTCTTATCACTATTACACTAAAGGTCAGTTTGGCACATTTCATTGTCTCCTTATCCTCCCCCACTTTGCACGCTGTGAGGATAACTGGATCTTATTGAAGAGGATTCTTATTAAAGATCATTTGTAAATCCATGACATTGACAGTCCTTATTGATTGATAAAATGCCTTGATCGAAAGGTGATGTGAGGCAAGAACAAGCACAGTGTGGAGAGCATCCTGTCACCTGCGATGGCCTTTGCCACCTTCCGGCACAGATCGCCATCCGCTGCCTGAGCAGAGAGTTGACCAACCAGTCTGTCGCCTCGCATCACTGTTGTCTGTGGGTGGATGTGATGATATGAAGGAGTGAAGCCGCATCGTGATTGGGAAGTCAATCCTTCCCTTGGCCCACAAACGCACACCCCTAGGTAGATGTACAGTATTTTGACAATGTGTATATGTGTGTGATTTGTAACAGAAGGTCGGTGCAACTATTTGTGTCAGAGGGTAACAGCTGGTCTCGCTCTGTCTTATCTTTGTCGCTTCAGCACAATTTTTTTTTTCCTTTTTGGGTTTTCCCTTGTCAAAGTACATAGCATCATGGTAGCATGAAGCTTCAGATTTTTCAGCAATAAAGAAAGTAAAACCTCAGCTCCACGGGATACATTTAGAGATGATTCTCAAGGGTCCCCATTATGCAAGACCGAAGTGTCCCTAGAGCCTATTTATGAATGTGAAACGTGAGAAAAATCATTTCTCTCACTTTTATCATTTTTCTCACTAATTATCATGCACTCCTACTATGAATGGTTTTAAACTGTCAAAATTCCATCATCAAGATTCTAAGACGTTTAAATTGTTGAACAATTGTATAATACAGAACCTTTTCCAGGGCTCTACGTTAAAAACCAAAATGACTTGCCCATGGGGAATCCTTAAGGTGAAAACTACTTGCCCGAACTTGCCCCATGTAAAATGAAAAGACTGCCATAATGATATCATATATCAATATATGCTGATAATTCATCAGATAATAGTACTGATGCATTATATTTGGAGGAATGTCTGAAAATTTGTGGAGATGTATGTTAACATGGCAAGCCATGCTACCTTACACATGGTAGTCGTAGTAAGCAGTGATATTTATAAGTTGTGCACCACAATGAAACATTTGACACATTTGTGTACTAGTAAAGTGTTTTTAATCCAGAAAAAAAGCTCAATGGTCAAACAATAATTTGTGAAGCAAAGGTGAGAAAAATACACAGAGAAATGAAACCGCTAGGTTTTGTAGCTTGTGCAAAATCAGCACTTGGTATTGGATCTAATGGGTGGTGTTTCATTGTGACCACTTCAAATTGTCACAGCAATGTGATTCACTCACCTTTGCCATCATTTGATTTGCTGCCGCTAATAAAATACTTGTTTAGGAGGCACTGGTTCATCACTTTTTGCTGTTTTCCTTCAGAAGTTGTTGAAGAATTAGACGATGTTGGCAGTCGCCATGATAGATGTTTTCCTAGTAAAACGATCGCTGATTGGTTGATCGCGAACAAGAACGGGTGTGGGTAAAACGCGGATTGTGGATTACGGACCGCGGTCTAAATAAACGATTCTGATTGGTCCATTTCAAGATTTGCAAGGATTGCTTTGCAAATTACCATCGGAATTACGCAGTCCATGTTTTACCAACACCCAACAAGAACCGCTTTAAAAAAAAAAAAACTCTTGGCAGTACGGCATGCTAAAGTGCACTTGCCCGACGGGAATATTAATGATTGGATTTACTTGCCCGAATTTTGTTTTAACTTGCCCCGGGCCATCGGTACATCGTTATTGTCGAGCCCTGCTTTTCATTGTTGTTCACATTTATATGACAGTGTCATCGATACAAATACAAGTAAGACTGAGGGATTATTGAAGTCTCGTCCTCTCGTATATCACGCCTGTCACCCTTATAGAAGCAAATATGGGTGTCTGTACATGCCTTCTCTGTGACTGATGTGGGTCACTGATGCCCTCTGGTACAGCGTGCCCCGTTATATAGCCGAGGTGTGCTGATGTCAGTTTGCATTTAGCGGGGGTCAGTATGATTAAGTGAAGATGTGTCCTTGTTATTTTTGCTGGGAGCCCTGGGATGTAAAACAAAAAAAACAACAGTAGGATCTGTTAAATGCAAAGATGGATGAAGGGAGTTTGGCCTTGGGTGGTCATTGCTAACAATGATGGATAACAAGGTCAGTGGGAGGACTGGACTGGACTGGTAGAAGAAGCATCAGCCTGGCCTAATACCTACGCGATCGCTTACTTTACATTATTATCATGGTTGTAGTTTGTTTGTTTGAGTGTAGAACTGGAAATAGCTGTGTGCAAGCGACTGTTGATTAGTTGTACAGTAGAGCAATTGAGGCAAAATAGTGTATTACTGAAGCTTGTTGATTGAGTCTCAACTAGTCTGCTGTCTAAAGAAGACAACAAGATATTATTATTATTAAAGACGCAGAAATTCCAGATGACATCTGCTATAGGAATTTGAGTTACTGTACCTTCCATATCAGGTATGCCTTACTACAGGACACAACCTCTATTTACAGTGCGTCTCTCACCCCAGACACAGCTGACCAGTAGTAGGAGTGATTGTCCTCACGTGGTCTTTAGTGAGCGTGTGTGGAGGCAAAACATTCTCTTCCTCAGCCTGTGGAAAAGGAAGGAAGCCATCTCCAGTAACGCACACACACTCCTGTCATAGTAGGTCTAGGAATAGATTTGTTCCGTACACACCCACCTTTCTCTTATGTTGCAATGCCAACTTCTGCATCCTCCCCAGATAATGGGATGCCCACCATGACTAACATCATCAGTCCTTAAAATATTCCACCATCATCCCTCCTTAAAATATTCCTGGTGTAGGTGTCAAATGTGGACTATAGTTTGACTAAGAACAAGAGCCTCATATAACTTCCTCCCAGGGTATCCAGGAGATGCCGTTGTTCTCGAGGCCCCCAGCCCTGTAAACAGGATGCTCACGTGGGAGTCCCTTCCATCTCTCTGCTTCCTTCGACTGTACATATTCCCATGGCTGGACCTTCGAGCCTCCTCCATCCATGCAAGATGATGCAACAACAGAAGGACAACTTTTACAAAGTTTCTCGCTCACACGAGCAGCAGACTTTGGCTTTCATGGTCCATCAATTTAAGGAGGGAAGATGAGATGGACACAACGATTATTGTCAGTGCGTGTTTGTGGATAAGGAAGATGAGGAGTAGGAGGAGCACGGCGCCTGCGTTGGTTGCATATTACGCTCGCGTAGGAGAGAGCACGTTCCAACAAAAGGACCTAAAAATAGTACAAATATGCCCATGTGACATATTGAGGCTAAAAGCTTTTGAATAATTTCTCTAATGCCTCACAGGCACACTCCAGCATGGTGGTTACTTCTGCCTTCCAGCGATGTAAGAAGGAGCTAACCAAGGTTCTTACTATGGACCTAGTATTGAGATGTTCGACACATCTTTCTGGATATCGGGGGACTCAAATGTTTAATTAGATCGGGGTATGCATTGACCACAACTTTAACTCCACCTTCAGTAACCAATTCAGTGAAATTCAACATCACCTACAAACTACAACTACTATAATTGTATTGGAAATTCAAATTTCACAACATTTAAAGTAACATTCATGTGCAACAGAGGTTAAGCACTAAATAGCACAACAAAGCAGTGTATAGAGTCAGGACAGGAATCATAATTGCTGAAGTGATTGTTAGGTTGATTATGTCAAATTGATTATGCCCTGCGATTGGCTGGTGACCAGTCCAGGGTGTACACCGCCTGAAGACAGATGGATGTATAGAAAAGGAATGGGTGGATGGATGAGTGTTGAAGTCATTGAGGCAAAATGGATTGCACAACTTGGCTGCAAGCACCGGAGGCGCTGTCGGTTCAGTCTCAACGAGTTTGTTGTATAAAGAAGCACAGTCAATCATTAATTAGTTCATTAATGATTGCTGTTTTGTGGTTGACTACAGCCTATTTTTAGTCGGAAAATCTGCATATTTAAGCAAATTGTATTTTTTGTCCAAATTAAGCATTTTCAAACATAAAAAATGGCAAAATTCCCCATCAGCACTTTGTCAACTATGTCAACTAGTTATGTTCATTTTTTTTGTTGTTTAAGAAAGTTGTACTGGCGAGATGTGGCAGCCCAAGTACAATCACTAAGTGACATCCATGTTCTTGCGTCATTGTATTTTAGTGTTTCTTATTTCACTAACAACCTCAATGAGAAAGATGAGGATTCGGTTTTGGTTGCCGCTTGATCACTTCACCTTCTCCTGCACATCTGTTGGGTGAGGCTTACAAATGCTGCCCTCCAAGCAATACCCAACTAAGGCAGACACCATCTTTAACTGCCATACAAATTATGCACCCACCCTTTTGCTGTGGAGGTAATCGTTTTTTTGTGTGGCTTCAGATGCATTTTTGGCACAAAACTATTGGTTGACCTTTTGAGTTCAGAGGGTCCATTATATCATTACTGCTGTGCCTGATGTTGTAGTCGGTGAGTGTAAACTGCTATTTTGAAGTGAAATGCTACTGTACTGCTGCTGCTTCTGTTTTTTTGAATTAAAAATTTGCACGCACGAGTACTTTTTTTTTTTTCTGAAACTCCTCACAATTATATAAATACGCTATTGTGTGCAGAGCAAACTGGGAAGTGGCACTTGTGATGGTGCCCTAAAAAGACATATAAAGCTGGTGTTAATTTGCTTCCTGTACACTCCACTTGTTTTATTAGTGCAACTCGATAGTTGCACAAGCAAACAATGGTGAGCAGGAAATAGTTTTAGTACGCCGCAACTCAGCACTAACAATCGACATTGCATTTTTTATAGTGATTATTTTGGTGAATCTCAAACAATAGAAAGAGCTAGATAGATAGATATTGTTGCACACAAACAATGGTTCAAGTACAATAACACTGCTCACCCATACAAAATCGACATCTCATGTTAGCCACTCAGCACTTGGTCAAAGCAAACATTCCTCCTGCAAACAGTGCTATTCATTCTGTTGCAAGATTAAGGTCACTGATGACCAGAAATTTGGATCCACAAGTTTACAAAACCAGTCTTATCTCAGTAGTATTGCGCAACATGCTTAATACTACAGTACAGCCTTACACTTGACACCTGAATTTTTTAGTTGTACAAGTCCACACATGATTATTGTAGACTCTTCCTCCCCCGCTGTTTATGTTCGCACTGAGGTGAAGTATGTGTGAACGAGAGGTCAAGGGATGTGCCACATTTTCCGACTCCCGCCGCTCAGAACTCAGGAAGGTACTTTTTTTTTTTTTTTTTAAATAATCACCAGTCAAAAAACACAAAGGCTATACTGGCTAAAAAGGCTAAAAATCGACAAAGAGTAGGGGGAGTCGGAGGTGGATGACACATGACAGCCCAGGGGGCAGCTTTTTATGGAGGTGGGGGTAGAGAGAAGGCAGGTGGAGGTTTCGACACACTGATAAGGCGGCCCCGGCTGACAGAACGCCTGATAAGCAAGCCTGTCTGTCAGGTTTGGCAGCCTGCTTGGCGAAGCGAGAGAGAGCGAGAGAGAGAGAGAGAGCACGGGAGGAGTGACGGCAGCTCACCAACTGTAAGAGCATAATTCAGCAGAAGTGCACCTGGCATTGAATTGGAGATTATACTCACTGAAGGCAAATCCTGACTATTCAATTCCAATGTGCAAAGTAGGACATGTGAGGCTTACAGTTGCGTTGAATGAATTTAGCTCAAATGCTAACCCTGCTTTGTGGTGATATTGTAACAAGGAACAGACTGAAATTTACCTGAAGTAATATTGTTTTCTAAAAATGACTGCAACTGAATCAAAACAACAACAAAAATTTCAACATTGCATTAAGAAAACTCCAATGGCAAAATCAGGCGAGACAGACAATCCTTCTTTTGAGTCACAAAGCAGCATTTACATTTTGAAATGTTTTATAACTATGCATACATTAACCTAAGAGTGATGTTTTTAACTTCTCAACAGCATAAATGAGAAATTCTAAAAGATAAAGCAATAACGACAGTTGTAGCTCTATGACCAATCATTTCTGTTGACGTGTAGTAATATACAGACACATAAGCCACGTAAAATAGATCGCAGATGGCAGTAGATTAGCTTTATGTTTACTCTAAAAGAACTACAGCTCCCATGATGCTTAGAGTTCGGCTTCTGCTCAGACATTAACACCGCTGCCACTATCATTCACAGCCACAGTTGATTCTGATTCTGGCCTAGAAGCTGTCAGAAGACAGGAATGAATTCTATTTGAGATATTTTGATATTTCAGATTTTTTTATTAGAATTATTGCATATCTTGTGAATGAAATGTGCTACATAAATCATATTCAGTGCACTCATTCTCCCTCGATGATTAATATTTACCCAAAAGTGCTGCATCATGCCTGTACTAACCACATAATACCCACCCCTTTTCTTCTTCCTCTTCTCCTCCTCCAGGGAAGCCCCAAAACATTGAGAGCTTGGAGCGGGTCCAGCTGTCAGGGACGTACAATGTCCGCAAAGGGAAGCTTCAGCTGCCAGTCAACCGCTGGACCAGACGGCAGGTTATACTTTGCGGCACCTGCCTCATTGTCTCCTCTGTCAAAGAGAGCCAAACGGGGAAGATGCACATCCTGCCACTCATCGGAGGAAAAGTACGTCATAACGGCGCCACACTGATGTTAAAGCCATAATGTTCACTTATCGTTATGCCAAAGCAGCACACTTTGAAATATCTTCACTTTATTCCTTTATTCCCTTTCTTATTTTTTATACCTTTTATCTGTACTGCTTAATAGATCTGCAGGATTACCTCTCAGGGCTCCCATGCATGAAAGTCTCCCAATACTCAAATTTCGCTACCTCTTGTCAACCAGCTGTGACTGCAAATGATGCGTTTGCGTAATACGACCTGTACAAGAAGCAAATATGATATTTAAAAGTCCTTCAACAAAGCTTATTGTACATGTTGATATGCAGTATATTGTATCCAAATCATTACATGCATTAAGGCCTTAATGTCTACTTTGTACTTTTGTAATACAGGTTTCGCCACTGTGATGTGCCACTGCTGCGTGTGCAATTAAAAAAAAAAGAAAGAAAAAAAAAAAGAAATTGCAATTTTTTCTGAAGTTAACTTTTTTCAACAGTACCAGAACTGTTAATTTAATGGCAAAATTGCGAAGAGCACTGCCTACATTTAAATTGCATTCTATTTACATAGCACATCTGCATTCAGTGTGCTCATTTGTCCCTACATACAGGTGTCATGCTTGAATAGAACACTTATCCAAATACTAAAAGGTGATGCAAATATTTTTTGGTGAACTACTCCACATTAGCTGGTGAGCTACCCCTTGTGATCGTCCCGCTGGCTAAAGTTTACACACTACGTTTCTCTGTAAGTTCCATCAGGACACCATGAAAAAACCCGCAACTTCCAAAGCGTCTCTCAAAAGAGAAGGACAGATATTGCTGTTAGATGATTAAAAACGTAAATTTTCCCTAATAGGGCTATTGAGAGAGAGAGAGGGCAAGGATTTCAGTATTGTCACATCCCTTTAACTGTATGTGTCTTTTATATCTGCAGGTGGAAGAAGTGAAGAAGCACAATCACTGTTTGGCCTTCAGCTCTGCTGGGCCTCAGAGTCAGACCTATTATGTCAGCTTCGACAGCTTCACGGAGCACCTCCGCTGGCACAGACACGCTGCTAAGGTATCACAAGCAAACATGTTGTGAGAGAGACACGGAGCGAGACAATGTTTGCATATGTTGCCTGGTTTTATTTACGGGTCAGCTGCATTATAAATCACAAGCACATGTGACTGCAAATTTTATTTAACATCGGCCATGATCAGTGCATATGCAAGCACAGCAAAGTTAACATGTTTCCCGGTGGTCCACACTCGGCTGTGGAAGTCAACGGCCACCCCTTCTTATTCTCTGTTGTGTCACTCTCTCGCTCTCTCTCCTTTCTCTCATTTGAACTGAAGTAGGTCATAGCCAGAAAACCTCTTTTCTAAATATTAACAGGGGCGTGCATGTCACCAACACCCACAGGGCCACTCAGAATAGAATTTCTGCCTGCATAGAGGCAGCACATGCCCTCGCCTAGGCCGCACAAATACCGTTTTGCTGCCCAAGTGCTTGTCTATTCCCCTTCAGTCAGGAAGAGGATGCTGTAATACAGCTTGCTCGGGTATTGCAACAACCTAAAGAAAGTATACCCACTGCGGATGAAAGCATATGGAATTGGGTTTGCTGCAAAGGGTCAGTTTGCCTATAAGCACTGCCTTGAGTTAGGCACCAAACCCCTATCTGACGTATCCCTAGGGATATTTTCTCCGGTGGGATGAGTAAGATAAATATTTTTTATGTGAAGTAAATACTGTCAAGTTCTTCAGTGATTTAGTCTGCCTGCGCTTGTTCAGGTTGAGAAGATCGCCTGGAAGTATTTAAAAAAAAAAAAAGTTCATACTCCATTCACATTTCAGCAACCATTTATGTCACATTACTTGTTCTCAGGGGACAAGACTATAGAATTGTAACTGAAGAGTAGTCAGTGTACAGCTTGTATAGTGGTGCAGATTTACAATGCACTAAAAATGAGTTACCACACAGTCATTGTCTAAATACTATACCTGGCAATAAAAGTGAGTGCCAAGATAATTCTACCTAAGTCTACTGTCAAGCATAATGATGGTAGAGTCACTGGGGCTGTTTGAGTACTGCCGGAACTGGGGTTCATTGAGAGGAAGGAATTCCAACATTCACTGTGGCCTCTTGAAACAACTGGGCTGTATACCAACATAATAGCGAGCCCAACGCACCTCATAGTTGACAAGTGTCTTGCTGAGTAAGACAAAGGGTAATGGTGATGGTCGCCAAGTATGTCTCCAAACCTGAACCCAATTGACAAACCTGAGTTCCTCCGGTAGCAGGACTCTGTGCAAGGTGTCTAACATCCACTAGGTCCATGATGTGAGTCCAATAACAACATGCGCAGCTATGGTGAATTCCATGCCCAAGAGGATTAAGGCAGTGCTAGATGACAATGGCGCTCACACTAAATACTGATATTTTGGACACAATTTGGACATGTTCACTGTGGGCTGTACTCACTTGTGTTGCCAACTATTTAAACAGTAATGCCTGTGTGTTTACTTACTTTCATTGATGTATACACTGACTAATGTAGTAAGTACATCCATGGTTAATTTGTATTGTATTGTCCACTTTACTATGTACTCATTTTTGTGAGATACTGTATTTTATTTACAAGCCAACGACCAACTGATCCAAGCTAGATAACATTGCAATGTCATGTACGGGTTAGCAACCTGCTGGACTTTCCCTTGCTACCGCAATAGTTCTAAGATTGGCCACTAAGTGACATTTGACTTCTTAGCCATAAGCCACACACTAACACAAAGCAGCAAAACACTCTTGGCATGCTTGTGGTAATCTTGTTTAACTCTGTGTGTGTGTGTGTGTGTGTGTGCGTTGCATCCATAGATGGTGTCCCAGAGGATCAACTCAGTCGATCTTTCCTGCTGCAGTTTGGAGCAACTTCCACCCAACCTCTTCTACAGCCACGACCTCACCCATCTGAACCTTAAACACAACTTTTTGCCTGCTGACCAGTGGCTGCAGCAGCTGCAAAGGTACGACAACTTAGCTGAAGTCTAGTCAGACATAAAGTCATAGTTGTTGACACACCTAGCTACTGTGAGTTGGGCCATTGTATGAAGAGACAGTGACAACCAACAAGGCATCACTGCACCCAGCAGGCCATTACTGACAAGTTAGAATCACTTAAGTGTCCCCCTGCAGTTTGCACACCAGGAATAAGAGGGGGAACATAGAGACCAAAGAGGCTCGCCAGAGCCATGCTGTACCAGGCACGGCCAAATGAGCCCAGAAGGTCAGATTCGTCTGCAGGGGAGCTTTAAATGTGCCAGGCCCTTCTAGCGCCCTCTCTCCATGGGCACCATCTGTTGCATGCATGTGGGTCTAGATTAAAGCACCACAGCCAAAGACGTACTGTATATACTGTATGTGTGCCTGTTAGTGTGCACAGTCATTTGTTGCATTCACATTTACACAAATGCGTTGTGTGTTTGTTTGTGAGAGCTTTCACTTGTATCCTACATATCTGCAGGCACATGTAGTTAAAATGAAAGGATGGGAATGTGTGGTTGTGCTTGTGTAGTAGTCCATACCGTGTGAGATAAAATAGTGAATGAGTTGCAATAACAAACCGTGACCATTTATTTAAATATGCAGCATGGTGAGGAATGGATGAATGTTTTTTTCAAATCTGAATGAGATCCCCTGGCGGCCAGACATTGAAACATTTGTAAAAATGTGAGTAGGCTCATCCTCATTTGACTTAGTGCGACACAAAAGGATGTCAGCAATCAGAAGGAGAGATAGGCACAGGGTAGAAAGTCGCAGCTAAAGGAACCATCATCAAAACGTACTACGTTCTGGCCCTTTATGAATGTGTTTGGATAACGTTGTGAAGGTCTCTTGTGTGCTTGGAGTATAAATAAAGACTGTGTGTGTGTGTGTGTGACATTTAACATGGAGTCACAGTGCTTTTATTATTCCTCCCAAGAGATGAGTGATGCGTGGACATGCCGCATGCCATCTTTGCTTTATGGCCAAATACTTACCGGTGGATCAGATATGCATAATCAGTTGTCTGGGAGACTTGCTGTTTCCTCTGGCATGTAACAGCTTTCCCAGCATGCATCTCTCTGTCTCTCTCACACTCGGTCTGAGACCGATGTCATCCCTCACTGGCTCAAGTTCCATGCAAATGTGTGTGGCCTGTTTATTTACATATGTGGGGATGCCTTAGCACGTTGTGAGGCAGCTTTTGACACAATATTTGACATGAAGAAGGGTGTTCATTTTTAATAGGCTATGACTTCAATGAAATGCCTCTATTGTTAAACAGGGACGGAACAACATTAGCATTCAAGCAGGGTTTTGTATCCGGCCACTCAACGACTGTAAGCCCAATATTCATTGATTATATAACGAGACAGCACTTTGAGAGCGTAAATCTCCACCAAAGCTAGCCCAGTGCAATAATGCCCCTTTGAGGAGACTTTAACTTTCTATCTTCATTGTCGTGCTTCTTCTCAAGTTGAACTTCTGCTCCTCCTTTGGGAATTACGTGGTGTTCAGTCGTGGGGCAGCCCCGCTACGGGCGACTTCTCTTTTGTTGCTTGGTCTGACAGGATCCTTTGAGACAGTTTTTTTCCCCTTTATTTGGCTTCTGAAGAGAGTTCTTCTGAGTCTGAGTCTAGTCCTCCAAAGGAAAGAGGATAACTCGCCAAAGTCACTGTGCAGCACAGCACTTTTACAGTGGAGCCTTGGTTAACGTCAGTGATCCGTTGAGGAGGTCTGATTCTAACTGAAACAGACGCAAACCCAATCAATTTTTCCCATAAAAAACAAAATGAATACAATTCATCTTCCAGAAAGCCAACAACATTAACCCTTAACCTCTTTTTCATAGTTTTTACTATGATAGTTTTACGTTGGGAAAACATCTTGAAATGCATTTAATACATATAAATCATGTAAAAAAGCAAGGAATGAACATTTAAGGTTACTTTACTTAAGTGAAGACATGATTTTTGACATGACTGTTCCCAAAGACACAATGTGGCAACGAGAGCAATATGGACACCACCTTCATGTTTGCTATGATTTATTACTTGAATTGAAGTGTTTCTCACCTCAATAACCTACAATGGAGCCAAAGAAAGTTGACATTTTGATGAAGAAGGTGAGAATCACTGTAAAAATTAAAAAAATAACTAATGAGAAAACAAGAATGTGGTGTCCCTATTGATCTTGTGTCATTGGGAACAGTCACGTCTTCGGTGAAGGTAAAAGTAACCACCTAATATTTTTTATACTCTGGTATCCCATTATAGATTCGTCCCATGATAAGAAAATTATTTATACCGTATTAATGATAAACGTAAACAACCCAAATTGATGCCTGTGCACCACGGCGGACAGTCTTTATACAAGACTCAGCTGACTGCTGAAGACTCAACCACTGCTGAACAAAACGAACATTAAAGCTTGTCTCAATTTCGCCAGAAAACATCATGTTATTCCCCAATACTGACATGAGAAAAGTTTAACCTTTTGGAATGTGTTTCTCATCACATCAGTCAACATCATACCAACAGTAGAATATAGTGGTGGTAGTGTGATGGTCTTGGCTGTTTTCCTGCTTCAGGACCTTCAAGTCTTGTGATAAATAGAACCGTGAATTCTGCTGTCTATACAAAAGATTCTGAAGGAGAATGTCCAGCCATTTGTTTCTAACGTCAAAATGAAACCAACTAGTTCTGTAGCAGGACAATGATCTAAAACACACCAACAAAAAAACAAAACAAAATGAAGACTTTGGAGTACAGTGGCCTAGTCAAAGTCCTAACCTGAATCCTGTTGAGATGTTGTAGCATGACCTTAAAAAGGCAGTGCATGCGAGTAATGTGGCTGAAATACAACAATTCTGCAAAGATGAGTGGGCCAAAATTCAAGTTATTGCAAACGCTTGATTGCAGTTGTTGCTGCTAAGGGTGGCCCAAGCAGTTATTAGGTTTAGGGGGCAATCACCTCTTGATAAATGGTTGATGTACGTAGGTTTGGAATTTTTGTTCTCCCTTACAGTTTTAAGTTTCATTTAAAACTGCATTTTGTGTTGTCAATGACTAATACCGGTTTGATGATCTGAAACATTTAAGTGTGAAAATAAGAAATCAGGAAGGGGGCAACCACTTTTTCACAGCACTGTATGTGCAACATAAACACATGCTGGTTCCACATTGGTAAAGTAGATTTGTCATGGACGCATCATTGTAACATTTAGGACACAGGGCTTGTATTGACAAAAATAAAACATTTCCTTGCCATGTTGTTGTGCCTTAGCTTTGGATGCTGCAGTATTGTGCTGTACATGTCCAAAAATAAATGCAGGAGACATTTGTTCTCCTACATTGTTGCTTTTCCATTTACCATTGACTTCTGTGAAACTCTAATCCTGCTCGCAGACAAAAGATCATAAACTCATCAGTGGCTTAGATAAAATCTTGGGCGCAGTTTCAGACAGGATCAAGCTAGAAGATGGCATGATAGGACAGACTAGTGGAGCAGGGGAGTGATGTGAGCATTACTCAGCAGATTGCAGAGGGTGATTTAATGGATGAATGACATGCACAAACACACACGTTGCCTGCGGGAATCACTTGCCCACGTTGATCAATCACTCTTAAAAGCTACCGTTTTTGGGTCACCTTGTTGGTTGGTCTCTGCGTGTGTTAAGTGTGCAAACAGTAAGGGTAAAAATCCAATATGGCCGGTTTAAAAAGTTCTTATCACATTGCTTATATGCAGGTATGCGAGTGCACAGATGAAACAGTGAAAACGGCAACAAACCAATCATGTGAAGGTCACCTCTCTAAATGCCAGTGGTGACTAGTGTTTTAATGCACAACACAGACGTCAGCGTTTACTGTTTGCAAAACTCAACATTATACCCTTGCAAGTGTTAAAAGTCTGTGTACTTTTCTCTTTCACTGTATAGGTTCTCTCGTCTGCGGAGCCTCAACCTGTCCAACAACCACCTCGGCCAGTTTCCACTGGCCATCTGTGACATCCCAACGCTAACAGAGGTCAACCTCAGCTGTAATTACTTGCCCTGTGTCCCCAACGCTGTTGGAGCCATGTCCAAGTAGGTAGAAGCCAGGCAGAAGATATCAGAATTGTGTACTGGGTTTCGATTGTGTCTCTATAGTCTTGCTAAGACTAAAGCTTTGCAAGATGAGCCTGCCCCATTTATTCTCTTACCACTAACCACGTAGGACAGCTTTGTAAAAAGGCAGGCTTCACTACCCAGCTTAAAATAATGCCTGGAGCTCTGCCAACTAACATTCAGTCATGTGGAAACTGTTGAATGATCTTATTTTTCTTCAGTGACTTGGCGAATGTAGCTTGATGTTGGTGTTAAAATGTCAGCTAAGGTTAGTGTACTTCTGTTCCAATCGCTACATTGTTGTAATGGATATATAGTCTATATCAGGGGTCTCAAACTCAATTTACCTGGGGGCCACTGGAGCTAGGGTCTGGGCGAGGCTGGGCCGCATCAGGTTTTCCAAAAAAAAACAAAAAAAAAAACGCATTTATTAAAAACAGAAAAATGAATAAACTTTGTTTTGGTTTCTACAAGAAAAGCTCTGATAAAACATTCCACTGTTCTCAAATATCTTACTTTTTATTTTTCTTTACAAAATAAGATGAAAAATAAATAAACAAATCAAGAATAAAAATCAATCAATCAGTAATAAATAAATAAATATAATCATAATAAAACGCAAATAATAAAAACTTAAGAAACCACATATAGTTGGTGGGTAGACATTATTTTTTCAGATTAAAATTAACAAAGCATTATTAGAGCCCTGTAGACATGACAAAACACGACTATAGTCACATTTATACTCTTTTTATTTACAACATATTGTGAAACTGCAGGATCTTGTGACACATGCTAACTCGCAAACTAGAGAGCTAGCGACCTAAACGGTAGCCTCCAAGTTATTTCCTTTAAACTTAAGCCAAAAACTTACCACTTCCACACGGATAGGGAGGATAACTATTAACAGTTATTTAACCTTTAACATGAACATTAATGAAACATAATATTTTTTTTCTGGGTATATGATACCATACAGCATCCATATCAAACTTGCGCGGGCCGCACTAACATTAAACTTTCATATCAAGGCGGGGGCCTCAAACTAGTGTCCTGCGGGCCACATTTGGCCCGCGGGCCACGTGTTTGAGACCCCTGGTCTATATCTGTTACATTGGACAAATGCAGCTCTGCAGTGTACAGTAATCCCTTATTTAGATAATCGATAGAATATAGAACCTTTAAGTGCTGAGCAAGTGTTCCAATACCTTTGTTCTTTTATTGTATGAAATCCATTTTTTTTTCGTTTTTTTTTTCTTCACTGGTTAGGTCGTTCAGAAGAGGCTATTGCTTTCTTCAAAGCAGGCAAAAATGTTATCCAACCCGAGTGCCAAAGTTTACATAGGCTAATGTGGCGGTGACCTAGGAACACACACCTGGCATTGCAACCGCCACAGTGCACTAGTTTCAACAAGCGCTATCCCCTTTGTGACGCTTCCCATTCAAATATGGGCTCTGTCATGTCAAGTCCCTCGTAATGTTTGCTGTTCTGCACAATCTATTCTTATTTCATGGAATCTTTGGCTCATTTCATGTGTACAATCGAATGTTTACACTCCATTAGTATTTTCTTGCACACACTCCTCTTTACTTTTGCGGTCCTGTCGTGACAACTCAGTTATGTCATTGTATTGGTAGGGGAAAATTATTTTAGGTTCTATCAGGTGACAATATGATTGAATTCTATAAACTAGATTGTATGTTTTACTTTTAGTGACCTTTTGATGAGGAACTTCCTTTGAAACAATTGTCAACAGATTAGGGAAGAATCATATTTAAATTAGCATGACATTAGATTGTGTATCCAATTAGCTTCACAAAGCATTAATGGTAGCATTAAAGCCCGTGCGGACTGGAGATACAAAATTATTCTGATTTTGAACTATTGAGGGAAAAAAATGTGTTTCTGCAGAGAGGGGATGCCTTCTACTGTGCAGCAACACCATGGGGAAAGGCTACACAACAAATCTGGAGCACCCTATTGTTTTTGGACAACTCTTAGAAGTACTTCATTTCAACAGAGTGATTTAGCAGCGTTAGTTGAACAGCTTTGATTTAATATGGGAGTAAAACTCATTTTGCCGCTGAACATCCAGGCATGTGGGCTGCAAACGGAGAGTGAAATGAGAAATTAATCTGATGGAATGATCTGGTATGCTTGCACATTCCAGAAGTGACCAGTAGGGGCATTTGTGTTCCTGCTGCCACCTGCTGGTCATTATGTGTAACATGCGGAAAGACATCTGTGAGAGGAAAAATTCAAATTTTCTTTAATTTAGTTTTCTATTTCCCGTTCTTGTTTCAGTTTGCAGACATTCCTGCTCGACGGCAACAGCCTGAGCGAGCTTCCCGATGAGCTGGGTTCCCTTCAGAGGCTGTCTTACTTGGGGCTCTCCTTCAACCAGTTCAGCCTTGTTCCACAGGTGTTGGAGCGCCTGGCTTCCATGGAGAAGCTGTGCATGGCTGGCAATAACCTGGAAACGCTCACCTTGCAGAACTTCCGGCTTCTCCGTGTCAAACACGTGGATCTCAGGTAGCCAAATAGGTGGACGGGGGGGGGGGGGGGACATAATGAACACTTGTCGGTTGAACTTTGACAACACGTTTGTCCCTGTAATTATGGAAACTACAGCACGGAAAGAAGTCAGCCAGACTGCAGAGAATCAGGAAATCATTTGCTTTTTGCGACTCTGTCAGGTGTCTCCCTTTAATTCAAGATGGAGTGACTTGCACTATTTGCCGGTTAATACCTCACGCCTCGTAACTTTGCTCAGTCATTAAAAAAAAAAATATTTACATGCTCACATGTCACTTGACAGCGGTCTTCTGCAGGTCACCGGAGTTGCTAAATACTAGTGATATAGATTTACATTTTATTTGTATAACACCAATAACAAGAAATGGTGTTTGATGTTACACCGTTTTCTTGTAAAATTATAGCTATAGGTACTTACTTTCTTGCAAAATGAGAGTTAAAGTTGTTAATTTGAAATAATTTCATAACAGTTTGTAGAATGACAATAAATGAACCTTAGATTCAAGTACAGTACATTATTTTTTGTAATAATTGCAATGAAGACCGGTCATGGGTGTTTTTTGAGGATGATCTGCAATGGAAAAGTCTCTTTTCCTCCAAGTTTAACTTTATTGTTATATTTCTATGACTTCATTATCATAGTATTTTTCATTTTAGTCCTAATGCTTATTCATACGTTTCATGGGGTTGTGATATTGGTTCTTTACTCCTCACATTTTCACAATTTTTTTTTTAATTAGGTCTCCTTAAGGGGAAATACAATAGGAATGAAACCTGGATATACTTGGTGTAGTCTAAGTCATAGTAGTATACTATGTGTACTGTAGTGCAGATTCACTGAAAACACATATACACATTTATTGTCTAAATAGCTGGCAACATAATTGTGTCTTGCCTACAGTCAAGATTGGTTTGGCAACAGATAGATGCTGCGGATACTTTATTGATCCCGCAAGATTTTACGCCATTCGGGAAATAGCATCGTAGTCCGGTTCCCATAATCCCCAGCATGTGCTATGACATTCTGAAGCAGAGCATGATTCCCTTACTCTTCTCCACCAGGCTGAATAAGATCTCCAACATGATTCCGGATGAACCCGACCTGCTGAGGCACGTGACCCAACTGGACGTGAGGGACAATCGGCTGACGCACTTGGATGCCTCTGTGTTTCCCAGACTAGAGGTGCTTCACTGCGAGCGAAACCAAATCACAAGCCTCAAGGTCAAGGGCTGCCTGCTGAAAGGCATCTACGCCTCCAACAATGGTGGGTCTCTTGTCTTTTTTTTTTTTCTTGCCATTAACTAAAGCTGTGCCCTCCATTGCTTGCTGATGTGAATGTGTAACATGACATGTAGTGGTGCCGCACTGTCTCCCGAAGCCTCCCCTCCCCGTTGTTTTTGTAGACAACCACGTATACGTACGTCCTTGCTGTAGGTTAATGAGTTTGGGTTTCTCCTTACAGAGCTGCAAAGCCTGGATGTTAGCCCTGTGCCCTCCAATCTTAGTTACATGGACATATCACGGTGAGAAAAATTGCACACACACACACACATATGAACATGAATCACTACACTTGAAATATGAACTTAAAGGGGTTGTCATTGCTTGAACATTTTGCATGACCTTTAATGTGAAATGTGGAAGCAGGTCACAAAGCAAAAGACAGTAATCTTTGCGGGAAATTTATGTTTCAATGCACTTTACCGGTTATTTAAAATATATTTCGGCCTTGAAATGCTTCCTCTTGGCACTGCTGGGAATTAAATACACACAGAAGAAATATTAGCCTGCACACTTTACAAACTGCACACCATTTATCATCATCATCACCCCATTTTGTCCATCCCCCCCCCGAAGGAACCTCATGGAGTCTTTGCCAGACTGGCTGTGTGAAGCGAAGAAACTGGAAGTTCTGGATGCCAGCCACAACCTCATCAGCGAACTCCCAGCGCGGTGAGTGTCCCTCAGTGATGTGTCCGCATCCTCTAAATGGAGTGCAATCCGTCTTATTCAGCCTGCCCTGTTCCAGCCTCTCATCAGTCTCCAACAGTCTCATAAATCACACAAGAGACTTGCTTCCCCTATAAGGTCACTTTGTATGCAGCACATCTCTCTCTTCTTCTGTCTGTACTGTCTTTCTGTATACATATATTAACATATGTATACTGGTTCTGACCTGGCCATCTGCATGCAGGTTATTATGCAGCAGCAGTTTGAGGAAGCTCAGTGTGGGACACAACCAGTTGCAGAAGCTGCCTGAAAGGGTGGAGCGCCCTCTGCTGGAAGTTCTCGACGTGCACCATAATCAACTAGTGGAGCTACCCTGCAACCTGTTCCTCAAATCTGTCAGGTAGCTGCAATATAAGGTAGAGGGAATAAAAGGTAGCTGCAATATGAAGGAGAGGAAATACATGTTTTCTTCATTTTCTTTAAAATCATATTTGAAAAATTTACAATATAATGAGGATTTCAGCGTACTGTATTACAGAAGTTAGCATATAAAGAAAGAAAGCTTAGGAAGGAAGTGGTAAAATATTCTAATATAACTTTCCTCAAATATTTGGCAAATAAACAAAATACCAATCGTTGATCATGTTTATGTTGCATTTTGTAACTAATAACACCA
The DNA here is from genome assembly GCF_030265055.1 of Doryrhamphus excisus. Taxonomy (NCBI): domain Eukaryota; kingdom Metazoa; phylum Chordata; class Actinopteri; order Syngnathiformes; family Syngnathidae; genus Doryrhamphus; species Doryrhamphus excisus. Next base: position 6,864,451 of record NC_080468.1, read on the forward strand.
GTTGATTTAATGCAGTGAAATACTAGAGAAAGTGATGATAATATTTATTAACTTAGCTGTACTGTACAGACTGAACTTGAAACTGAAACCTAGAAAATGCAACAAATTGGAGAGCATACAAGCATATTCAAGAGTCAAATTGCATGTTTAGTAGTATAAATTTGTACATGTTGGTTGGTCTGCATTGAAATGCACCCCTCCCCCCAACAATTCAGAGAATATCAATTATTTTAGAATGACAGCAGGCAACCTCACCAAAATAATATTGCTTCATTTCTTATCATTGCAGTGTTACAGTAGTATTTATGATTATATAATTAAAGTTAATTATACGACCAGTCACGGGTGTCCCCCGCTTCTTGCCAAAAGTCAGCTGGGATAGGCTCCAGCATACCCCCAACATAAATTTTCATTTTTATCTGTTTTTGAGCTGTGACTATATTCATTTTTTTTTCCATTAGCTTACGATGCGTAAACGCTTCAGCCAACAAACTGGAGCATCTGCCCCCCTCCACTCTGTCAGAGGAGAGCCACAGCATCCTGCAGGAGCTCTACCTGACCAATAACCGGCTCACAGACAAGTGCGTTCCCATGCTGACGGGCCATACGCACCTTCGGGTTTTGCACATGGCTTACAACCATCTCCAGACCTTCCCAGCCAGGTAAACATGGTCGCCATGATAAACAATATTTTCTAGACACGATGAGAGGATCTGTACCTTTGCTTCACTCCCATCATCAGTGTATTGTCCCGTTCACGTAAGACGTTCTCACCTCTCTAGCAAAATGGCCAAGCTGGAGGAGCTGGAGGAAGTGGACCTGAGCGGGAACACACTGAAAACCGTGCCCACCACCATCATGAACTGCAGACGTATGCACACACTCATCGCCCACTCCAACGCCATTGAGGTCTTCCCTGAGGTCATGCAGTTATTGGAAATGAAAGTAAGGTCATCAGGGTAGCGCGTGTGGCAAAAACATTAGGTCCTCCTGCACAGAAAAGCACTAGAATATAATATTGAATAAGGATTGCATTTTGGATTGTGCGGGTGTACCTAATGAAATGGCAGACAAGTGTCTGTTTTCTGCAAGTATTTACGTACATACGTATATCTTCTGTGGCCTCAGTGTGTGGATCTGAGCTGCAATGAGTTGAGCGAGATCACGCTGCCTGAGAATCTGCCTCCCAAGCTTCAAGAACTGGACCTGACTGGAAACCCGCGTCTCAACCTGGACCACAAGACCCTGGAGCAACTCAAGTGCGTTGATATTTTATCCGCAGCGAGCTCACGGCACTAAAGTGGAAACGAAGAATTTAATCTACTTCTTGTTTCTTTTGCAGTAATATCCGCTGCTTTCGTATTGATCCGCCCCCGACCTTTTCATCGAACGATGCACCTGGTGGGCCCGCTGTGTGGAGTCATGGTTACACGGAGGCCTCCGGCGTCAAGAACAAGTGAGTTCAATCAGTCAATTCTGAGTAGGACAAAAAAAAAACCTGTCCAGTCAAGCCTCAGTCATTTTATAGAAGGTGCATATTGAAAACAAGCTAAAACATCTCCACCCAGACGCAAGTGTGAGGTCGATAGGTCGAAGAGAGGAAAGAAATTGCAGACATTGCTTTCCCCATGTAAGCTATTGTTTCTCAATTGCCTATATTGAGCGCTACTGTTACCATGGTTATCACTGTGCCCTGTAATCTATAAACTGACTTCTTTTTGAAGCCTTTATTGTTCACCCTTCAAAAACATCAACCTCCTTTCTTGTTTCCTTTCAGACTCTGTGTCGCAGCGCTTTCAGTAAACAGGTTTTGCGGAAGTCGCGAGGCTCTGTATGGCGTGTTCGATGGCGACAGGAACGTGGAAGTGCCCTACCTTCTGCAGTGCACCATGAACGACATCTTGGCGGAGGAGCTCCACAAGACCAAAAGCGAGGAGGACTACATGACCAACACGTTTCTTGTCATGCAAAGGTAGATTTATGCTCACCCAAACTCTGTTTATTCACTTCCTGTTTGTAACGAAAAATCATTTGACATAATTCAAGTTAGCTTAGCAGCTTTAGCTTATTTTTCTCAAGCTGCTGTGCCTCAACGGGGGAAGAATAAAGGAAAGGAAAATGTAATTTGAATTCAATTTTAGCAAATCTAAAGTTAATACATTTCCCTTTGTATAACTATTTCATATTTATATGTATTAGTCCAGATATTAGTATTTTCATTAAAAATAAATCTTCACAAAGTACCAGTAGATTAAGCCACCAGTGGGGCACGTATCATAGATTAGAAATTTCACATGACCAACAAAAAGTTCTTCCACTTTGCCACTGCAGGAAGCTGGGAACCGCAGGCCAGAAGCTCGGCGGCTCTGCCGCACTGTGTCACATCCGACATGACCCTACCGACCCCAGCGGCTGCTTCATCCTGACAGCTGCCAACGTGGGCAAATGTCAGGCCATCCTCTGTCGGAATGGCAAGCCCTTGTCCCTCTCGTTGCTTCACAACGTCGGCCTGGACGAGGAATACCGCAGGATCAGGCAGCACAGAGCTATCATCACAGAGGTGGAGATTAATCATAAAGAATTTGTGACCGTCACAGTCTGAGGACTTTCTTGACTCTTGTATTTTCTTCCACAGGACAACAAGGTCAATGGCGTGACAGATTCAACACGAATCATGGGCTACTCTTTTCTCTATCCGTCGGTCATCCCATCTCCGTATGTGCAGACAGTCACGCTCACCCCCCAGGATGAGTTCTTCATACTGGGCAGCCGTGGTTTGTGGGATGCAGTGTCTCCCACCGAGGCCGTGGAAGCGGTCCGTAATGTGCCTGATGCCCTGGCCGCCGCAAAAAAGCTGTGCACACTGGCACAAGGTTATGGTTGCACCGACAGCCTCAGCGCTGTGGTGGTCCAGCTCAGTGTGAGCGAAGACTGCTGCTCCTGTTGCTGTTCCGAGCCCCCTCAGCCACCGCCCAGTCCCAGCCTGGGCCCTTACCCTCCTTTGTCATCCTCCGGGATCAAGGAAAGGCCCTCGGACGGCTCCCTTCCTGTACCACCATCGTCCTGCAGTGAAATCAGCAGTGAGATCAGCACCAGTGAGATGAGCAGCGAGGTGGGCTCCACCGCCTCATCTGATGAGCCTCCACAGAGCTCCCTGGTGCTGCTGCACGAGCAGCCCCACCATCCTCACCTTCACCTGCACCATCAGGCCCACCCTATGACCATGCAGCACCAGCAGGCCCACACCGCTGGACAGCCCTGTCAGTATCTGTTCACTGGCCCCGACTTGCCTTCAGCACGCAGCTGCTGCACGCTCCACCCGGCCTGCCTGGCGAGCTCCTTCCAACGCCAGCTATCCAGTGCCACCTTCTCCAGCGCCCTCTCAGACAACGGGCTGGACAGCGAGGATGAGGAGCCCATCGCTGGCGTTTTCTCCAATGGTAGCCGTGTAGAGGTAGAGGCTGATGTTCATTGCCTCAAGCAAGAGTGCTCCCTAACGCCACAAGCCAGTCAGGAGCGCGGCCATCTTTCTCTGCCACCGCCACCCCCGCCGCCATGCACACCTGAGCCACTGGAAGAAGGGGTGGACATGAGCATCGGGGGTGCTGAGAACGGGCTGGAGAGGGATGAGTCATGGCAAGGGGCAGGTGACACAGCAAAGGCAGCATCCGCAAAGAGGAGGGTTAACGGCTCCGTAGCCCGTCAGGAGAAGAGTCACAACCTCATCGAAGTGGCTGCTGACGCCCCCTCTAAGAAGTCAGGCGGGTATTTCACCGCTCCGGCCCAGCCTGATCCTGATGATCAGTTCATCATCCCCCCCGAGCTGGAGGAGGAGGTGAAGGAAATCATGAAGCAACATCAGCAGAAACAACAGAAGCCGTCTGGGCCAGATCAGCCTGTTGACTATTTCGACACCCCTCTCTAGAACACCAGCTACAGTCTCATCTCTCATGCTGCTGCGGCATGCACAACACCCCCCCTGCTCCCCAGTTACCCTCATCACCCCGACTACATGCACCACTGATGAAGAAAAACCTCCAGACTTATTTTTTTTCCCCAAACTGCCTTCTTGTTCCTGTGCGTGTTTTTCCTGCAGCTCCACACTGGAAAAACACGCAGATGAGCCCTTTAATGAAACTGGACCCACAGACCATTGAACATTGATTTTTTTTTTCTTTCCTTAGACACACCCAAATGTGTAAACGATACTAGTCTTTTTGCAATAGCATCACACGTTAATACCAACGCTTTGTTTGTTTTCTAAGAACTCACCATATCTTTTAATGTGAAAGCAGTTGCTGACAGAACCTTTTTAAAAGCGACACATAATCTTTTTACTATGTGGAATGGTGCACCAGTAATACCACACGTAACCGTTGTAGATTGGGCACGTAAAGATACTGTATTTCTTCAGTAAATTGTGGCTCTCGGCCTGTAAAATGGCATAGACTTTTTTTTTTGTAGAAACTCTGAATACTAACTCCTAGGAGTTGCATACTCTATATGGTGACTCAGTCACTTTTACTAATCTTCTCTGAGAGAAATGGTGATTTTTTTCCAATGATTGTAAATAAGAGAAATGTTGTATACTGATGCTTTTAAAGGAACTGCGTACCAACATGCCGGTGAAGGTTTTAATTAGAAGTTTGCTGTTATGGTGGTTGAACACCCCCCCCCCCCCCCACTTCTCTCCATCCTGTTATATACCCTTTAGTCTCACAACACATAAAATCAACATACAGAAACACAGATATTTAATCCCCTCTTTGATTGATTTTGATGTCCTGTAGTCATCACTGTATCTTATAAACACTAATAGACTGATTTTTGCACACACACGTACATACACATTATATCATCCCAGAGCCCTTTGACAGTTACCACCGGCATGACTGTGTCGAGTTCAGTAATACAAAATATATCCACATGGAAAAGAGACAACACAGATGTTCCTGTCTTTGGTATAATAAATTTTAAATTTGTGAATATAATTTTAAGAATATGGCTTTTTTTTTCCTTCCCAATTTTAATACTGTCACACGCATGTGTGTATTTACATTGAACGACCAGCAGGTGGAAATCTGCTGCTGCGGTATGATAAAAATAGCTTCCGGATGATTATTACATTTTTTATATCTTGACCAAGTTCAGGGTCTGCCCATCGTGTTCATGTTGGCCATGACGACACTATTCTGATAACTGCGCTTTTTGTACTTTTTCTTCAGACACACAGCAGTGACTACGGTAACGACCAGCATGGCAGCCAGCACAGACAGAGAGGAGGCCAGAGCCAGGACGCTGTTGTCCTTGAGAGAACCTTTGTGCTCGCAGCTGTCTCCATAGAACCACCAGTCAGCACCCACAGCACACCTGACATGAGTGGACACACAGGAAGGAAGTTTAGAGATCATCCACGTGGCATACAATGATAGCAATTCACCTCAAGGTATTGATTTAACAATACTTTTACTGGAGTTATCATTACAGAATTACCTGTTATATGGCAAGGAATGTTTGTTTAGGATTTCTTTTAGCACAATTTCAAAGCATCAGGTCAAGTCATTGTTTTTCTGAATTGTTATATTAGGTTTAATTCCCTCACAGGCAAACAGCTTTTCCTTGGTCCACCACGCACATGCCGTCGTTCAGACACTCCACATCTGCACACGAATCAGAGGGTCTGGTGGTTGTGGTTGAAGGGGTAGTTGGCACAGGTTGGCTAACTGTCAGATGAGACACGTCTGAGGAGGAAAAGGATGTTTTTTAATTAGATTCAAGTGATGAAATAGTTTCGTGAAAAATGTCATGTGGTGAAAATTTGATGAATCATTGATGTGGATGAAGTAAATATCTATAAGTGAGAGGCTGGAGGAATACTAATATTGAATGATACACCAAATGATACAGATACTCATATGAGACAGTAATGGCTTTAAACTTATAAACATACTGAGATGCACTCTTTTAATCAATTCTCAATCAGTTGGCTGTGGGCTGTTAGCCGGCATCTATCTAAGAGGCACAGCATCTGAAATAAAGTAAAGCATCTTTTTTTCAAACCTGGCAAGCTAACTTCAGTTAATGAATTGACATTGAGAGAGGAAACTGGGGTGAGTAGAAAAGGTCACACAATATGCTTCAGAAAATCAGTTTTTCAGGAAGTGGAAGGGGAAGAGAGGCTTGCTATTTATAGCTAGGAATAATGAAAATATCCAACAAAATACACTTTGAATGACCTGTCCATGCATTCATTCATTTTCTACCCCTTTTCCACACGAGGGTCGCGGGGGGTGCTGGAGCCTATCCCAGCTGTCGCCAGGTACACCCTGGACTGGTGGCCAGCCAATCACAGGGCACATATAGACAAACAACCATTCACACTCATACCTATGGACAATTTGGAGTCGCCAATTAACCTAGCATGTTTTTGGAATGTGTGAGGAAACCGGAGTACCCGGAGAAAACCCACGCATGCACGGGGAGAACATGCAAACTCCACACAGAGATGGCCGAGGGTGGAATTGAACCCACTAACCACTCGACCGCCGTGCAGCCTCCCTGTCCATTCACAATTGACAATTCATTGGGATTATTGACAATTTTTCTATACGTCTATACAAACATAATAATAAAATGCAAACAGATTTGAATGACAATACTATATTGCTACATTATCACCAGTAATGTATCAATATGGTGTCTTCTTTTGGGCATTGCTCACACTTAGTTTGGGAGAAATATATAATGAGTTTATCCGACACTGCACAGACAGATAAGTATTTTCTATTCTTCCTTTCATCTCAACCTTGTTTACAAATGTTAATGCTTGCTGTACGTCCAAACTCATACCTAAATGAACACTTAAGTCACTGATGCACACATAAGGACATAAAATAAACTAATAAAATACAAAAAAATACAAGAATTAAATGAAACCACTACGCTGCCTATTGTGACTTTCATAGGAGCAGATCCTTTAACATGGTCAAGGATACAGATGCGACCTGGCAATCACTGCTGATATCACTATGTTTTTAGAAAGTTTGTTGGTGTTTTTTTGGTGTGGTTTGGCAAATGCGTCAAGTACCGAGCACATTCTTCTGCCACCTCCATGCACTATAACTACTTCTCAAGCGAGTCTTGTGTTTACGGATCAAAATGAAATTAATTTATGGTAGCACAAAGCATCTTAACAGCTTAAATCGGGCAGCACCTTGTGTACCAAGTAAGGCCCAGCTATCCCCCATACATGTATCTGTATTACTACTTTTGTGTAAAGTAGTGCTTTTACCCTCCATGCTGAGGAGAAAGATGGCGTCCCCTCCCTTGATAAAATCCCTGCTCTTGGCTCTCAGGTGGGTGAGGTAGACTGCAGTACCAGATCCGGGTCCACGGAAATACTTGGAACCATCCGTGTCTGTCACCTCAACGCCCACCTTGCGAGGGTCATCCCAGAAGAGCTTGTTGGAGCCTGATGGACAGGGTGAATGAATGAAGTCACCCATACAGAGATTGGTTCAGTGTGTCAGCAGTGGGAACCTGTGGTCTTTTTGGGATCGGTGGTGACGCTGCGCTGGTTGGACATGCGCTTCTGAATGTGCGGGTGCTGGTCCATGAGCATCATGGTGATTTGTTTCCAGGGGCAAGGCCACGTCTGCCCGCTGTCGCCCGCCCGGGCCACCAGATTAGCGTAGGCTGACAGCTGCCCCGTGTAGTTGGTCTTCCCGCTGGGATAGAGCTTCATCTGGAAGGTGTAGCCCTCCTTGGAGGTGAACGGTGGGCTATAGATGGCTTTGTTCACGGGAGTGTTGTCCATGACGTTGCTAAAGTTCTTCACGCGCCATACGAACTCTGGACATGTTGTCTCGGAGATGTTGATGTCATCCAGAGAAAGTCCACCTGATGGTGGGCCTGTGCCTTTTTTGGTGCCCTGAAAAACTACACGGAATTTCTTTGTGACGTCCAGGCTGACGTGGTGAAGCTGCCACAGATCCTGAGGGGGTCCTGTTCCATCACATAAGACACTTTATTTATTAGCATGTGGGTACACGTTTTGCATAAGTAACACTGAGTGGTACCCACCATCAATGGTGGTGATGAAGCGCAGTTTCCCAGCAGGATTGGCGCTGTCATACTCTCGCACAGAGATGTTCAGTTGGTCCTCAGGGCCACCGCTGTTGTAGAAGAAGAACTGCAGACATTGGTAGCCTCTTTTGGGGTACAGAATTCTGCTCTCAAGGTGGGCCGTTTCTCCAATGTTAGATGCGCTTGTGTTGAAGTGCATGAAATAGCCGGAGCCTAGAAACACACCATTTTTACTGTCACATAATCAAATATGGTTCCTTGTCCAATAAAGAGCTCATTTAAATGTTTGTTATTGTGGTTGCATGGAACGGCACTGCTTCACTACCACAGAAGTGGACTACAGTGAAAATGTTGACTTGCAACTCGACTTTGACTTTATCATCAATGACCTGGGACTTGACTCAGACTTCAGTCTAATGACTTTAAGATAAAATGTGTAAATTTGAGTAAAATGTGTCCCCATTCGAAGTACAAAGGTGATCGTTATTGTGTAATTTCCCCTGAGATATCAGCCTCATTGAATGCATCTATTAACATCCAATCAGGTTTAAGAACAAACAGATGTGTGGATGACATTTATGTGCACTGACTAAATCTATATTTATCTATTTCAGGACTCTTTTTTTTTTTTGTCTTATTTTTAGCCAATAAAATAATATCAATGTCAAATAAAGCAATTCAAATTGCATTTGTCAAATTTAATACATTGTTGCATTATTCAAATGTAATTTTATTTGAGAGACACTAAACCTATAACTTATTACTTGTAATGACTCGGAAATTTCAAGCATATGACTTGATTTTGTCTTGACTTGAGACTTGCAAAATACTGACCTGCTCCTACCTTTGCTCATTATGAGAAACATTTTACATACTTTTATGACCACAATAACAAACATGTATGTTTTTTGTACATTCATATTTATCTGTGGCAAACTGCCACAGATAAATGGACTGCAACAAATACATTTGACGCAACTCGTTCACTGTCTGTTAATGGAGCTCCATACAGTAGTTGGCATTGTTACGCTGCTTCTCGACACAATTCATACACACCTGGTCTGCCGGGGAATAACAAAACGTTGCACGAGGGATCAGTGTTACCGAATTTTGTGCTCTCTCCCACTATTTTAAAGCACATCTTGCGTGTGACATTTTTTTAAATAAAAAAAGCAATAAAGTTCATATGTATTTTTAAACCCATTTGTTTTGTTTGCATATGGCCAATTATGCAAACCACCACATTGCCCCAAATATTTGGGGCCCTGTGGGAAACACTGGACATAATTATTTATATATTTCTACTATATACTAACGGCATTATTATCTTTCTAAAGGCAGAATAGTTGAAACCGGTCTTGTATTGACTCTCATATACCTACATAAGCGATTGTCCAGTGAGTTAATAACCCCTCCTCCTGCCTCTCACCGGTGCATTTGCCCATGTTAGAGTAATCTGTATCGGGCCCGCCTGCCGCTCTGGCCACCCTGTTCCAGTCGGCCGAGTCTCCTGGTCCTTGGATCATCCCACAGATGTTCTCACGTTCAAAATCACATGAGTCCAGAAAAGTGGATCCTTGAGCTGGAAGACATTCGACCTTTAAACGGCAATAAAGTGTTTTTTATATGCAGCACGGTGAGTGTTTATGCTTATGGTGCCATTTTCTAATAACAGCTGAACAACATGGCAATAAAACTGTTTTCTCACTGCAGTTGTAGAGGCGGGCGAGCTTGAGCAAGTCACTGTCGCTGAACTCCATCCTCTGGCCGATGACGTCGCTGAAGGCGGCAATCTTGGTGACGATGGTGGGCTCGGAGCCTTTCCTGAAAGCCGTCTTGCTGTAGTGCATCATGGAGCCGTAGTCATAAGGGACGCCCAGCGAGCTCGAGGTGGTGTCGTCGTATGTATTAAAGTTGTGTTCTTTGCCTTGATATTACAATTTAACACCAAGGGTCATTTGTTATACATACAAATATATACTATCTGATCTTTATAGCTGGTTAGCACAATTAATGACATATCAAAGTTCCCTCTGCACCTTAATGTCGGCTATTGATGATTGTATGAGGAGCAGCCAGTGCAGATATGACACACTGCTTATCACACAACAACACTTATCACTCAAGCACTAACAGGAGTGCTTGACATTCCGCAACATTGGGTAACGTGTTCATTCATAGTTGTATTTGCATCCAATAGAAAAACGTGACTGACACTGTCCGAGACATTTTTAGCTAACGAGCTACGTTCCATATTAGTCCAATAATGACATATTTTAGGAGTAATAATAATAATGCATTGATTGTACAAACATATGAGGTTTATATGTACATTTTTGTTCGACCACAAAACCAAAACATTGTTAAATGTGTCACTCAAAAATAAGTACAGTAAACCTCGGATATATCGGACTCGGATATATCGGAAATTCGCTCACAACGGACAGATGAAAAAGAACCAATTTTTCTGTAATGCATTTCCAATAAAAATTCGGATTTTTTTATAACGGATTTCGCCTATTTCAGACAAAATCTCCAGTCCCGTTCCAATTTCCCTCGCATATATCGGATGGCCGCATCGTGGCCTTTGATCCATCTTTGATCCATGTTCACAGCCAAAACTGAAGATTATAACATCTTTGTATGAATTACAGACATGTACATGAGCATGTACAACGAAATAAAAAAAAAATTCTCAAATCTGTAGAAATGCCTTCTTGTTGCTATGAGCGAGGTTTAGAAACCAAACGATAAACGTAAGTGCAAACGATAATGACGTCACATGCTATTGAAATGTATGGGATCCAATAAAGTTAAATTCTCATTACCTTACGTATCTTTTCATTGCCCAGTCCAGGTACATTGGAAACATAGTCAAGGAAGTGCCTTTTTATAACGGATAAAATCCGATTTACGCATATACCAGATATAAATCCGATATATGCGTAAAACGGACATTTTCCGGTATACGCATATAACGGATTTCACTTATATCGGACAAAACCAGTGGGAACAATTGAATCCGATATATCCGAGGTTTATTGTATTATCTGTGTAAAAGCATATTTGTATTGAAATTAATATCTATTATTGCAATGTAGTGCATGCTGCACGGTGTACGAGTGATTTGCGCGCAGGCCACACAGCTTGGAGACCCGAGTTCAATTCCACCCTCAGGCATCTCTGTGTGGAGTGTGTGTGGAATTCTCCCTGTGCATGTGTGGGTTTTCTCCGGGTACTCCGGTTTCCTCCCACATTCCAAAAACATGCTAGGTTAATTGGCGACTCCAAATTGTCCATAGGTATGAATGTGAGTGTGAATGGTTGTTTGTCTATATGTGCCCTGTGATTGGCTGGCGACCAGTCCAGGGTGTACCCCGCCTCTTGCCTGAAGACAGCTGGGATAGGCTCCAGCACCCCCAGCGACCCTTGTGAGGGTAAGCGGTAGAAAATAAATGAATGTAGTGTGAAGATTAGTGTGCATTTATGTTATTATCCTCAGAGGTTACTTGAGGTCATGACAAAGTGTCCTCAAATATAATATATGCAGTAATTGCTCATGAAATACCCTCTGAGATGCGGTCCCACATAATGGTGACATAGTCGTCTCGGTCCGCCCTGGACTGCTCGTGCCAGAAACCCAAAGCATGAAGAAACTCGTGTTCAATGGTAGCGATGCGGTCACAGTTGTTGCCTATTGACAGTCGCTGCTTGCCGACTCGCCGGTTGCCCACAGAGGAGAAGCACCTTTTAGATTGGACAGAGTATTAGTATTACAGTACATACTTACGGTATTACAAGTGCATTGGGTTACCCGCTGCCTTTAAAAATGGAGATGTAGTTTGGTTCGCCTGTCCAAGGCTTGAAGTCAATACAGGTCTTGAGTCGATACTGCTCAAAGGCTTTCAGTATTACACCTTTTGCATTAATCTCTGCAGATAAAAATAATAATTTTGGTCATGAAATGCAAAACAAGACCAAATTTAAATTCATTACAGTACATCATGTATACATTAGGTACACCTCCACCATCAAGTCTTTTTAACGGACATAATTGATTGACACTATTCATGTAATCGAGGTGCATCCTACTTAATCTTAATATTGCAGCACCACTATAATAGTTATATTAATACTTCTCAAACTGAGCATTATTACATTTGTAAAAGTATGACTTGTGGTAGATTGATCAGGTGTACTTAATGTGCATGCATCTGTCTCTCACCAAGGTTGTCCTCCATATAGTACGGGATGGTCGTAGGCCATCTGTATTCATCACCAATGATGGAGTTTCTAGATTGTTTCTGTGTATTAAAGTAATGGCATAAATGCATATAAATAACACATCATACTTAGATTAAAAGAGCATGACTTACCTCGTCAAGCACAATGTCTCCTTCTACCAGATTTAACCCTGCCTCTGTAGGGTCCAAGAATAATGAATATCATTAAAAATCCTGCACATTGAAATATATTGCTATTTTATTTCCGCGTATACCTTCATTGATCTCAAAAATGTCCCGATCTCGTCCATCGTCGACGTCAAAGTCTGCCAAATGAAAATTAAATTACAAATAAAATCATGTGATCTCTCACTTAAAATCTCTCACTTACCTTGTATTATGTCTGTGGGCTAAACCAAAGAGAGAAAAAACATTTCAAGGCACCTTTTTTTACATTAAATTCCAAATCATATAAGATAGACAAGCTCCTGTCTCACCATGCACAGCGTGGTGCCACACAACAGGTAAAGCGCCAGAAGACACAGAGACCTCTGTGCCATGTCCAACATGAAAACGTATTTGTGTTAGTGATGCTGCAGGTGAAAAGCATGTCATTTACAGCTGGGTGCATGCTGGGATTTTAATGATACACACTCAAGTGAATCATTGACTTGGTGTTAAAGGGTCACACTGATACAACAATCTCATTTTCTGGTTTCTATCTGCTAATGCATCTGTACACAAACTGTGGCGGTTATCGCAGATTTGAACACATCAGAGGGTTCATTTTAAAATAAAATGATAGACATGCTTCACTTTGAAGATGCCACAGATTCATTACAGCCAAGGACAAAACATGGAGTCCCGTGGTGTCCAAAGTGTGGCCATTTTTTTTTTTTTTTACATCTAGCATATTCTATGAACAATGTCTTTTTAGAATCGATAAGGCCTGATCTACTAAGATCGCCAATAACCAGCACTAAATTGCAAACTAGAAAATAGCATTCACTATTTGTGGGTGATGTACTATGATTGCATGTGCAATTTTTAACAGATGCAAAAGTGGTAGTCACTGTCACAGAGCACATTGTAAACCAAAAATGAGGTCTGAAGCCACTGAGTTGGAAGTCTTGGTAGAGGAGTTCAGGAGCACGCTGCTGAGCTCCAAGCAGAGACATTTGACCATCTGTGAAAAGGTGAATTGTGTGAGCAAAACTACAAGATCTGCCAATAAAATAAACACAAAATGGTAATGTTCTAAATGTGCATCTCTTTTATGGAATCAGCAACATGGCTGTTCTGTGGGAAAATGTGTTTGTCTTGCTGGAAATGACATAACGACGATCATGAGTTGAATACCTTTTATTGGGGCATGTTTGACTCAACACACTCACTGAAAATATCAAATATTCTCAAGTCATTAGACTAAAGGCCGAGTCACGTGCCGAGTCATTGATGTCGAAGTCCTTGTGAAACTGTGACGCCAAGTCCAAAGTCACACAGTAGGCAAAATAATAATAACATAATCATTAGAATAATCCCAATAATAACATGGGATACTGATGTTTTAGCCAAGCTAAAACTGAACTCTGATTATGCCTATTATATTGGGTAATATGAGTGTTAAGGTCACTATAGGGGTGTTATTTCATGTCTAGAGGGCTCTAGTAATGTTAAAATGGTTGTAAACAGGGTTTCTATGTTCTAACTTTCTCTATCATCACAAATACAGGTATGTGCTTAGAATGGTAGTGAGTGGAACAAACTTTCTGGAAATAGGCCCCAATTCATGCCATGTCTATTGGTTTTCTATGAATTTGCTTTTCACACACAAAATTTAAACTGTAAATATGTTGCTTTAATGTGTGTGCAAAAGAATGAGAAAGAATGTCTATATAAGAAATAGTCCATAAAGCACGTAGGACACGACGCTAAAGGAACCTCATCAGTTCAGGTCCATTAACTCCGCCCAACTTCACATTTAAGTGATATAAAGCAGAATACCCAAAATATCAATAAGTCATCAGCAACGCCTAAAACGAACCTCAATGTCTGCATGAATATGAAGTTTGATTGTTTGCCCCCTGCTTTGGCCTACTTATGCGTACAGAGAAGTGTTTCAAAGAACATTATAAAGGTTTTAAACTAATTCCTCTATCTTCCTCTTCAGGAAGGTGGTTGGTTCACGCTGCCACATTGTGTCTTTGGGTACAATAACATAAAGAATCATGTCTTCAGTTAAAAGTAACATTAAATGTTTACTTATTTCTTTAATTAATCATTTACATGAATTTAACATTGTTTTCTGCACGTCAAAGTATAATTATAATAAATTGTGGTCACATTTTTGGCATTTTGAAACAAATTAGTTGAATTTACATGATTTCTTATGGGGAAAACTGATTTGGTTTCAGTTAAAGTCCGTTTCGGTTAACGTCAGACCTACTGGAATGAATTAATGACGCTAACCAAGGTTCAACTGTATATGGCAACTTTGGCCGCTTCAGATTGGAAATAGATGATAGATTCACTAATTGGACTGGCAGAAAGCTGAGAATGGACTAATTCGACTTTTGACCCTCTTTTTCCAGATATATATTTAATTTATGCACACAGGTACATATTTCCTGAGCCAATCCATTGTAAATCAATATATGCTAAGCTATCTGAACAAAACATCCACATCCTAGCTTTGTGTTATAGGTGGCAACGCAAATTAGTGAATGTACTACTGATCCAAATTTTAAGACCGAAAAATTGCAAGAAGTAGATAAGGAGGTTCTATGTAGACCAGGGGTCTCAAACTCAATTTACCTGGGGGCCACTGGAGCTAGGGTCTGAGCAAGGCTGGGCCACATCAGGTTTTCCGAAAAAAAAAACGCATTTATTAAAAACAGAAAAATATACAAACTTTTTCAGTGCTTTGGTTCCGATTTTCTACAATAAAAGCTCTGATAAAACATTCCACTGTTCTCAAATATCTTATTTTTAATTTTTCTACACAAAATAAGATGAAAAATAAATAAACAAATCGAGAATAAAGAAAATCAATCAATAATAAATAAATATAATAATAATAATAAAACGGCAAATAATAAAAACTTAAGAAACCACATATAGTTGGTGGCTAGACCAATTATTTTTTTCAGATTAAAATAACAAAGCATTATTAGAGCCCTGTAGACATGACAAAACACGACTATAGTCACATTTATACTCTTTTTATTTACAACATATTGCGCAACTGCAGGGTCTTGAGACACATGCTAACTTGCAAACTAGAGAGCTAGCGACCTAAACGGTAGCCTTCAAGTTATTTCCTTTAAACTTAAAAAGCCAAAAACTTACCACTTCCACATGGATAGGGAGGATAACTATTAACAGTTATTTAACCTTTAACATGAACATTAATCAAACGTAATAATTTTTTCTGGGTACATGATACCATACAGCATCCATATCATAGCGGGCCGCGTGTTTGAGACCCCTGGTTTAAGACTTTTAAAAGCTAAAATCTTGACAAAAATATGGACAAAAATTTTCTGTTGGGTATATCTCAATAATTAATTCAATTTTTAGACTATATCTATCACCAATGAAAAATGAGCTGCGAGTGGAAAGTGGCCTGGGTTTATGAATTATGAATTATAAGAACATCTTAACACTTTAGAAGATGTACCCAGCAATCTAACCTTTGACCTTAGCTTATGTACAATGAAAATGAAGATGACTAGAAACCTGACAATGACCACAATTTGACATCTGACCTCCGCTAAGTCGATGTTACCTCATTGGTTAACTTAGATGTCATGGTCGCCGTTTCTTTTTACTTTGCATGACTTTGCCATACTTTATCATTGTTTATATTTTCCACACAGAGTAGTGTTTACATGAAAGTGTGCAATGAATAATAATAGGATTATCTTGACTGATATAAGCACATCACATCTTCAACATGTTTATACTGCACTCCCTCGTGTTTCAGCGACTTCACCAATGTAAAGCTCATTTACATATAGATTAAAGATGATTCCTGTGTCCCTTAATTGGCGGCCAGATTAAATTCCTTGTGTGGACAGATGAGAGATATGGATATTGGTTTCTTAACTGTTTGTTGTTGTTTCGCCCTTCCTTCCCCCATCATGCCAGCAGCATGTTAACCACAGGGACGTTGGATAGATATATCAGGCATCGTCTTCTTAATTACGCTTTGTAACCAACCCTCAATGAATGCTAGGTATATGGTCAGCCATCTTAATCTATCCACTATTAGTTCTTATAAAAGATGCTACTGCCTTAAAAAAGGCCATGTGACCTAGGAAATTAAAAAACAAAACACAAATATGGCCTAAAAGGTTAAACATTTGGAGTTGACCCAAGTTCAATTCCCCCCTCGGCCATCTCTGTGTGGAGTTTGCATGTTCTCCTTTTTTGCACGCGTGGGTTTTCTCCGGGTTCTCCGGTTTCCTCCCACATTGGCGACTCCAAATTGTCCATAGTATGAATGTGAGTGTGAATGGTTGTTTGTCTATATGTGCCCTGTGATTGGTTGGCGACCAGTCCAGGGTGTACCCCACCTCTCGCCCAAAGACAGCTGGGATAGGCTCCAGCACCCCCGCAACCTTCATAAGGATAAGCGGTAAAAAAATGAATGAATATATAAATATAACCTACAACTATGACCTGAGATTTAAAAACATTGTTACAGGTATGATCTAAAAATAAAAATAAATTACAGATGTACTGTAATCTAGAAAAGGCAACTATGTATGGGATCTCAAAAAGAAAAACCGAAGCTACTGACCTTTGACCTCAGACACATTGGATTTATATCAATTTTTTTTTATTATATCTAGAGCGATAATGCTTATATTTTCAAACCTGGATCATGATAATCTAAGGTAAAATTGGGGCTTGTTCTGGAATTCCATGGTCTAAAATCACCACCTTTTGTTGTTGGTCGAGTCAAACAATTGAAGTGGACACTTCAAGGAACATTTTTATTGCTTTCTCGACACCTCGCTGGTGAAACAAATCGATGATTTGACACCAGAGCATCCCCACTGAGCAGCAATTGTCCATTCTATATGAACACAATGTATGCTGATGTGGAAGAAAATACATGCAACAAAACAATTGCTTCCACATCGTTAAAATCATAGTCAATGCTAATATTTTAGTGTCGCTGGCCGCTACATTGCCCGTAAATGAGAAACATCCCTCAAAGAGGCCTGGTTATTTCAGCAGCATCTGCCCATGGCTGTTTGGTTCAGTGGTTGGCAGAATGAGTGAGCATGCTGTGCATTGAATGGATCACTTCACTCTGAGCCATTTAAAAAGAAAAAAAATGAACGCAGGCCACTGCATTACATAATCATATTGTGTGGTTGATGATTTGAAAACATTGTGCAATATGGTTGGAAAAATCGAAGTCACTGACAGATTAAAAATTGTAATCACAGAGCACAAACTATTGGGGAAAAAATTGTATAGTCCTGATGTCTTTCACCACGAATGAGGTAGTAGCATGCTAGCTAGGATTTATTCCCCTCAGAATCAAAAATGGTTTGTTCCAGGTGCCTTAGTTCTCAACCAGGAAGTATCCTGCTTGCTAACAAACAGAAGAACACAGCAGTCTGCAAATGTTTTGACTTTTTTGAGTAATGTATTTTCTGTTTTTTACCATTTTACTAATAATGTCAGTCGTCCTTCCACCCTGGAAACAAAAATTGTACAGTCCTACTGTCTTGCATCATCCTCCATAAGCCAGGAAGTAGCATGCTAACATTCAGAAGACATATATACATACAAATTACTACTGGGCTTCTCGAGTATATTTGTACTTTTTATTTTTAAGATAAAGGCATTTTATTATTTAAAAAAATATCAAAAAGTATTTTCCTAATGAAAATGCTCAATTGGCTTTAGAATCAAATGTTTTTAATTCCGGTGTAAGGAATGGACGCTGGCAGTGACGTCATCAGCTCGCAGCACATAAGATGAGGAGCTCAGTCAGAACAGAGACCAAACTCTGCAGTGGCAAATCATCACTTACAAGTGATGTTTCACATCATCTTTTAGCACCAAAACGTGACCTGGTGGGATATATATATATAGTATGTATTTATTTTTTTTAAATCTTGGAATTTTAACATAATTGGATCCAATTAGAGTTTAGAGGGAGGAGTGATTAGCTCATTATAAGGTAAGATCTCTTCATTGCTCTCGCCCCCAATGCACACATTTATATTTAAATGACTTTACATTTGACGTATAGGTTGTAAATTTCAGCTTATTGTGGCATGTTTTAAACTGAGGACTGTGTCCTCAATATGACTCCCATGTTACATTATTAATGCTTGCTAGATATGTCTCGTAGTTTTTTTTTCGAAAGTGCGGGTATTTAAACTGTTTTTCTATGACAGTATAAATAACAAACGTAAATTTGTTTATTATTTGGTGTGTAAGAACGGTTTAAACTGAGCGGCGATTCCGCTACATTATTATTTTTTAAACATTATTAATACTTGCTCACAAAGACGCGTTATGACGAAAGTGCTGATAGGTAAACTTGTAATTGACTTTGGACTGACGGTACACATAATTGTACCTGTAGTTTTTAAGCGTCCATATGTGCTGTATCTTGTTTAAATTATTTAAATGGAAAACTACACGGATCACCATAAACTCTTGATGTTGCAAAAAACTCTATACATGCATTTAAGCTTTTTATTATTTATACAGAAAAAAGGCGACATATTAACAAACATTTTGATTAAACTGTTGGAAGTAAGCAAACTTGTACTTTCAGTTTGATTCTTGCAAGTTGTGAAGTGTATCTTAGTGAAATGATTTTAGCCCTGCCTCTGATGCCCCCCCATCCTCAACAACACACCATTTTCAGATGTTTATGAAAATACTATACATGCATAAATTATGTGTATTTATCCACAAATGTTGAAAAATCAATTTGTTTGTCTTCTAAGTGAAAATTAGACTTGACATCATATACACCTCTCTGTTGCTAGCCATTGGCACCCACCTGTGTATCGACCCTCATATCATACAGTATATTGATCCACATAGAGAATTCTGTATGTGCCACTTTCTTCCTGACTTTTGTCCACTGAAGCAGAATGACAACAACGGGAAGAATGGAATATACTACATCTAATAAGACAGTATATCTCGTCTGTTTTTTTTTTTACATTTTTATTATTTTTTTCAGATGGGGGTTTTCGACAAGGACATTACATTCCAGTCAAGCATCCCCGTACCTTTGGACATTACTGTGGCTGTGGTCTATTCAGTCTTTGGTGAGTCAAGTCTACTGCAATCTAAAAAGCTATTTGTTTACCATGTTTCTGTCTCATTCTGAGGACATACATCTGGACATAGGTACCACTTGTGTTCTGTTTAATGTGCATGCTGTAAATACACCAATACTGAGATCCTTGCCTAACAAATAATATATCTAAAAATTCTGAATTCTATTGGTGAGCCTTTCAAGGAATGTCTGTGCATGCTTTTGGCAACATCACTGTAAAATCTTCTTTTGAGGAAATCTGTCTAGCCAGAAGTATATCATACTGTGAACTATGGTATAGCTACTGTGAATATTAATACATAATATGGAAATGGCAGTACTCAAGGCAGGATCGGAAACGTAATTAAGTGCTTGACACACATTTTTAGTCTCGAGTTCAACAGCTGCTGCTGTGTTAATGTCAAAGCAGAAGCTGTGGTAATTCTACACTTGATCAAAGTTACTTAAGATTTGTCAGATCACAACATAATAGCTGCGTATGACTTCTGTCACAACATGTGACCAACTTCCCGGTAAGGCACTCTACGCTTCATTGGATCAGTAGTCCTTTTAGCGTAAACATAAAGCTAATCTACTGCAATCTATTTTACATACAGTGAAGAAAATAAGTATTTGAACACCCTGCTATTTTGCTATTTCTCCCACTTAGAAATCATGGAGGGGTCTGAAATTTTCATCGTAGGTGCATGTCCACTGTGAGAGAGATAAACTAAAAAGAAAAATCCAGAAATCACAATGCATGATTTTTTAACAATTTATTTGTGTGATACAGCTGCAAATAAGTATTTGAACACCTGAGAAAATGAATGTTAATATTTGGTACAGTAGCCTTTGTTTGCTATTACAGAGGTCAAACGTTTCCTGTAGTTTTTCACCAGGTTTGCACACACTGCAGGAGGGATCTTGGCCCACTCCTCCACACAGATCTTCTCTAGATCAGTCAGGTTTCTGGGCTGTCGCTGAGAAACACGGAGTTTGAGCTCCCTCCAAAGATTTTCGATTGGGTTCAGGTCTGGAGACTGGCTGGGTCATGCTAGAACCTTGATATGCTTCTTACGGAGCCACTCCTTGGTTTTCCTGGCTGTGTGCTTCGGGTCGTTGTCGTGTTGGAAGACCCAGCCACGACCCATCTTCAATGCTCTGACAGAGGGAAGGAGGTTGTTCCCCAAAATCTCACAATACACGGCCCCAGTCATCCTCTCTTTAATGCAGTGCACTCGTCCTGTCCCATGTGCAGAAAAACACCCCCAAAGCATGATGCTACCACCCCCATGCTTCACAGTAGGGATGGTGTTCTTCGGATTGTACTCTTCATTCTTCTTCCTCCAAACACGCTTATTGGAATTATGACCAAAAAGTTCTATTTTGGTCTCATCTGACCATAAAACTTTCTCCCATGACTCCTCTGTATCATCCAAATGGTCATATGCAAACTTAAGACGGGCCTTGACATGTGCTGGTTTAAGCAGGGGAACCTTTCGTGCCATGCATGATTTCACATCATGACGTCTTAGTGTATTACCTACAGTAACCTTGGAAACGGTGGTCCCAGCTCTTTTCAGGTCATTGACCAAGTCCTGTCGTGTAGTTCTGGGCTGATTCCTCACCTTTCTTAGAATCATTGAGACCCCACGAGGTGATATCTTGCATGGGGCTCCACTCCGATTGAGATTGACCGTCATGTTTAGCTTCTTCCATTTTCTAATGATAGCTCCAACAGTGGACCTTTTTTCACCAAGCTGCTTGGTAATTGCTCCGTAGCCCTTTCCAGCCTTGTGGAGGTGTACAATTTTGTCTCTGGTGTCTTTGGACAGCTCTTTGGTCTTCGCCATGTTACAAGTTAAAGTCTTACTGATTGTATGGGGTGGACAGGTGTCTTTATGCAGCTAACGACCTCAAACAGGTGCATCTGATTCAGGATGATACATGGAGTGCAGGTGGACTTCTAATGGGCAGACTAACAGGTCTTTCAGGGTCAGAATTCTAGATGATACACAGGTGTTCAAATACTTATTTGCAGCTGTATCACACAAATAAATTGTTAAAAAATCATGCATTGTGATTTCTGGATTTTTCTTTTTAGTTTATCTCTCTCACAGTGGACATGCACCTACGATGAAAATTTCAGACCCCTCCATGATTTCTAAGTGGGAGAAATAGCAAAATAGCAGGGTGTTCAAATACTTATTTTCTTCACTGTATGTCTTTACACATCAACATAAATGATTGGTAATAGCAGCTACAACTGCCGTGATTATTTTTAATTTGTATCATTTTTAGTTTCTGCTTCATTTTGTGAGTGGAAGTTCAGCAGTTAAAAGCATCATGCTTAGGTCATGTTTGCAAACTTCTGAACGTTTCAAAATGTACCTTAATTGTTTTGTGACTCTGTTGAATTAAAAAAAAAACATATTTATCTGGTCCTATATTTTGTCATTGTAGATTTCTTAAAAGTAATGTGAAAATATCATCTCTTCTCATTCTCATGAACCTAATATAATGTATCGTGACACCCCTATTGTAACTGGTCACATGCATTCCTGCAATCCATGCAAGCATGCATTGTGGTTGCCATACATTTGTAGTTGTATGATATTGAAGCCTATTAGATTGTGTACATGTACCTACTAATTTGGTTCTTCTTTTCTTTCTCTGCAGGAATATGTTCACTTTTTGGCAATAGCTCCTTGCTCTATGTGTCCTACAAGAAAAAGGAGGTCCTGAAGCCAGCTGAATATTTCATCATCAACTTGGCTGTCAGCGACCTGGGCCTGACTCTGTCTCTCTACCCGTTGGCCATATCTTCCAGCTTCTACCACAGGTACTATTGCCGAACACAATCAGGACCAGATTATGGCACGCAATACATATTTGGTTATGTTGTGTACCTTGTTTGAGAGAACAGTGCCAGTGACGACAATGAGGAGAAATATTATAACTGCAGAATTAGAAATGTAACTTATTGCAACTCGGAAAGTGGGGCACATGTCTGGCTGCTCAGTACAATATGGCTTAAGCGCTAATAATAAAATGTAAATAATAAAAAGGCAGTTGTGGGCCTTTCCTTGTTATCTACAGTTAGCGCTTTGAACATTGCTCTCCTCACTCTATTGCCAGTTTTTCAAAAATTATTATTAAGATTACTGTTTCATGGTTGAGTATGGTCTATTGAAATTTTGAAAGACAAGTTATATGTAGTATTATGGTCACCAGGTGTCAATAATGTTACATTGATACATTACGTTAGATTACATTACATTACATTAGTAGTCAGCCATGGCATGTCCGACATGTTGTCGAGTGAAAAAAGGTTCTCCTCCCATTCCATGTGGAAGTGGTAAATTTTTGGCTTCTTATTTTGTCCTACTTCCCTACTGTTTTAAGTTTACAACAAATTAATTTGCAGCATAACTAGATTTAGAATTTATTAAATTAATGAATTAATTAAAATTGCTTGCAAAATGAGGGCGGCGCGGCGGTCAAGTGGTTAGCGCGCAGACCTCACAGCTAGGAGACCAGGTTCGATTCCACCCTTGGCCATCTCTGTGTGGAGTTTGCATGTTTTTGTTTGTTTTCTCCGGGTACTCCGGTTTCCTCCCACATTCCAAAAACATGCTAGGTTAATTGGCCACTCCAAATTGTCCATAGGTATGAATGTGAGTGTGAATGGTTGTTTGTCTATATGTGTTCTGTGGTAACTATTGTTAAATATTTTCCAATATCTTCTGTTGTGTGAGTCATACTGATTTTTCTCACCTAATTGAAGCCTCAGTTTGTTTTTCTGTTGTTTGGTCTTTCCCATAACCTGGCCCTCCCACACAGGTGGCTGTATGGAAGGACGGTGTGCTCCGTCTACGCCTTCTGTGGCATGCTGTTTGGCATCTGCAGCCTGACAACCCTCACCCTGCTCAGCATTGTGTGCTTCGTCAAAGTGTGTTATCCCCACTATGGTAAATCTTCAAAAAGGCCACTGAAAGATTAACCGCTGCGTCCTCTAAGTGGGATGATTTGTTGATTTATTCCTAATCCCTCTACCGAGACTTGCGCATTAAACCCCTCTTTGATGACCCACGAGTCCGCCGGGTGCACTCGATGACTTGTGATGTTGGTTAATGCTGTGCAATGGGGGCCCTCTGTTTGACCCCGAGTAATGCTATTTTCCCAGCTGGAGGCACGGAAGGCTTTAATTTAGTAGATGTGAAGCATCATTAATATGTAATCAAGCTCACTGTCCAAGGCTTGGCAGACTACAGAAATACAAAAACTAATCTCAAGAATGGCTGTCTTGCAATTGGTCCAACTCACTATTCACTCTTAAAGTATCTCCAACAATATACCACAAAGTACAACGTCTGTAAATGAAGTATATTTATATTTATACTTTTTGTAACAACCCTATTAAATGGCTTAGCTTAACAATTTGCCTAAAAGCAAAGCTCTCAATTTACCCGTCGAGCTACGTTTCTACCCTCACCATAGTCATGAGCTTTGGTAGTGACTGACAGGACAAGATAATAATAATAATAATAATACATTTTATTTGTATAGCGCTTTTCAAAATACTCAGACACTTTACAGAAGAATGGAGTTGAATAAAAGCAAGCAAACAGAATAAAATATACATTAAAATACATTCATTTGTTAATACACAGCTAAAACAAGAGTAAAAGGGGGCACAGCAGTCAGGTATAAAAAGTTAGACATTAAAAACAGATTTAAAGAGGTGGGTTTTTAGTTGTTTTTTGAAACTGGGAAGGTCAGGGCAAGCACGGAGTGAATGGGACAAAGAGTTCCAGAGGGTGGTGGGCAGCGATGGAGAAGGCTCTGTCTCCCCAAGTTCGGAGCTGGATAGGTGGGGGGCCTCGGGGAAGACCCAGGACCCATTGGACAGTCTGTCAACTGGCCTGGGAACGCCTCGGTATGTGATGGGGGTAGGAAAGTCCTGGCTTTTCCTCCTTAGGCTGCTTATCCCAACCCTGGATAAGTGGAGGAAGATGGATATACGGAGTTTTACAGTTAAACAGGATATCACACCACCTAGTGGGCTGAGTGCTTCTTTAGAAATAGAGGGATGAACACAATCCCTTCCTTTAGTGATGCTTGTTGACGTCCAAATTGTTTTAATTTCAACTAGTAGGCAGCCTAAAAAAAACTAAATATAATGTTTTTTATTTGTGCAGCATTATTCATCTAATGTGGAAACAGGAGTTCTGAACTAGTCATGATGACAAATCCATTGAACTGGATTCAAAATGTATTTTTCTGCCCAATTGTTTTTTTAAAGGCACATTTCCTGATCAGGTGAGGCTCAACGTATCATTGCATGCTACGTTAGCAAGTTTTCCAAATCAGTTTGAGCACCGCCATTAGGGAATGCCACAAATGTAATTTATCATTAATTATTCTATTGTCATCTCTCATGCTATTTGAATCCCATCACAGGAAACAGATTCAACAGAATTCACGGTTGCCTTCTCATCGCCTTTGCTTGGTTCTTCGCACTCTTCTTTGCTTGCTGCCCGCTGGTCCACTGGGGAGAATACGGCCCTGAACCCTATGGCACGGCTTGCTGTATTAACTGGCGCCTATCCAACCAGCTCCCGACGGCACGCTCCTACACGGTGGTGCTTTTCTTCTTCTGCTACATTCTCCCATTCTGTGTCATCCTGGCGTCCTACACGGGGATTCTGGCCACAGTGCACGCATCGCACAAGACCATGAAGCAGCACGCCTCCAGGCGGAAACACATGAGCAGCATCCAGGTCATCATTATCAAGGTAAAAGTAAGGTAAAAGTCTCCTTGTGTGACCAAACAATCATGTCAGGTGATGTGATGTGAACGTGCCTTCTTACACTCAAAAAATAAATGTTTAGCCTCAACAAAAAAAATTAGTCTTAACCAACAAACAATATTGCATTGCACGAATTAGCTTTTCCTCTTCACTCAAAGCTTATTTTAAGTAATTACTGAATAATTGTTGTCATAGGAACAAGTTTTTAAGTTCGTAACTCAAAAAAATTAAGTCAACTGACGCGGCACGGCGGTCGAGGGGTTAGCGCGCAGACCTCACAGCTAGGAGACTAGGGTTCAATTCCACCCTCGGGCATCTCTGTGTGGAGTTTGCATGTTCTCCCCGTGCATGCGTGGGTTTTCTCCGGGTACTACGGTTTCCTTCCACATTCCAAAAACATGCTAGGTTAATTAGCGACTCCAAATTGTCCATAGGTATGAATGTGAGTGTGAATGGTTGTTTGTCTATATGTGCCCTGTGATTGGCTGGCGACCAGTCCAAGGGTGTACCCCGCCTCTCGCCCGAAGACAGCTGGGATAGGCTCCAGCACCCTCGCGACCCTCGTGAGGGAAAAGCGGTAAAAAATGAATGAATGAATGAGTTTTATTAAGTCATGGCAACTTGAATTTTGTTTTAAGCTTACCAACAATAAAAAAAAGTGTATATGGCAAGCTAAATTAAGTTCATGTAATAGCCAACATTATTATTTGAACATAACTTAAAAAATAAAGTTAGCAACTTAGAAAGTTTATCTAAATCAATTAATTACATTTTTTACATTGCATTTATGTATTTAATCAAATGGTGTCAACAGATACTCTGAATTACTTTTTAGAGTGTAGACACAAGAACCAGTGACGTAATAGATGAGGTCAGACGGCTTCTTGTGCTGAGAAATTCATGAGAAGAAGACGTATTCCTCTTCTTATGGAGTGTCGGTACAAAATGAAAATATTGATGTTTCATTCATGGAGGACAGCAAAAGATTTTTTAAAAAAGCTTTGCTACACGTCTTAAAAATACTGGGTGTTTTTCACTGTATGAAAGGCATAGAAGGTGTAAAAGATGAAGGCAGGGATGATGTAACAGGGCACTCAATTCCACATCTACGTCACACCAGATACACACAGGTACAGCAATATCTCATATTTGCCAGATTGTATGAAAAGGCACCTAAATGCCAGATGTTCTGTTACGGCTCCGGAACCCATTTGAACCGGAGCTGAAGGGGAACCACAACAGGAATTTTCTGTTTTAACAACATCAACTACTCCTCTCTCCTCCTGTGCTGTGTGTCCCGGAAGCTAAGCATCGCCGTCTGCATCGGTTTCTTCATTGCCTGGAGTCCATACGCTCTGATGTCTATGTGGGCTGCATTTGGAAACATCGATAACATCCCTCCTCTGGCATTCGCCATGCCGGCCATGTTCGCAAAGTCGTCCACCATCTACAACCCGATCATCTACCTCACACTGAGACCCAATTTCCGCAAGATAATATGCAAGGACCTGGGAACTCTGAAGAACCGCCTCTGCTCCTGGAACAAAGGAACGTGCTGCTGCTGCTGGGTGAAAATCAGGGTGAGACTTCGCTTAGCACCAGAACAGACTCAGCCTCCTGTGGTCGTGTTTCGAGGTCACAAGGATGCATTTGACTGCTCCACGCTCTGTCCTCAAGTGCACGGTGTCACTAAACCCGTAGCTGACGGACAATCATTGAAGGATAGGGACATTCTTCCAAAAGACAAAGAAAAGCTTCAAAGGAGGTCTCTGCTGTGCCAAATGTGTGCAAAAACGACTGCGGATAGTCTTCATATTGATCTACAGATGGTTCCAGGCAAACAAAAAGTGGCTTGGCCTTGAATTTTCTCTTCAGTCTCTGTTTACCAAAACTTATTACGCAGGTTGATGTATATATATACTAATATATACAGAATACCAATGCGTACAATATTGTTCAGAAATGTATACTTAACTTAGAGTAAATATTGAATACAGTGTATACTTTTTGTGTAGCCACTGTGGAGTCAGAGTCCGCTCTGCATGTTTTTGTGTATGTGGTGAAACCCGACATCGGTGAAACACATAAGATAAGATAAGATATGCCTTTATTCGTCCCTCAGTGGGGAAATTTGTATTGCACAGCAGCAAGAGTACAGAGTCAGTTAAGCAGCACAAAATACACAATATAGAAAAATAAACAATATAAACAACCCAAGTATTAACAAAATCAACAGTTTTTCCCAGAGTTATATACAATACAGTATGTAGATAATATGAAACGAGATGAGATATATGACCAGTCTATACACTGAGAGTTAATATGACATCCTGAAGTTGGTAAAGTCAGGCCTTCGGTCAATAAGTTGCACCATGGGAGGTAGGCAGGTCTTTACTGGTGCTTCTCTTGGACATTCCCTTCCTCACCTACATTTAAGTCAGCCTTTTAGACCAACTTTTAGTCCATACTCACACACACACACACAGCAATTTAAGGCATTGTGACCGAGGTCTCCACCTTAGTTGTTGAGTTCATGTAGCAACAGGAACCTGTTGAAGTAGTCATGAAGAACCAGCATTAAATTATTCAGCTATTTCTAGTATCAACATCAACATCAGATGTGTATACTGTACTGCATCTATGTACCATGTACTGTAGAAGACACAAATGTATTTGAGCTGTTTATTGTTGCGAGTTAATCTGTCAAATGATAATTATCAACCTTGGGATTATCAATTTACTGTTAATCTTGCAATCATAGTTTTATTTTTTTATTATTAAAGCTCTTATTGGCTTTATGAAGCATTCTCAGCAGTGTTCTTTCATGATAATGTTTACTGTTACGTACAGTATTCAACACACAGTAAGCCATTGTCGGTGTAGTTTGCCAACAGATGATACAGTATATGGACTTTATTGATTTGTCATATGGCAGTGGCAGTGTTTTAAAAACAATCTGCATATCATATCAGATTTATCAGAACTCAACATTTTTGTGCTACATTCGTTGGAGAAAAGTTGCATTTCACACAATTTCATTGGACATCTTCCCTTATAATTCTAATATCCCAGTTGAATATTAGCATGTAGATTGACAATTACAAGGTACTGAAAGCTAAACCCTGGGGAACACCAAAGCTGTGGGATTGAGATATACTAAAACATACCTGTATACTGTGTAAAATTTCATTTCACACCAAACTTTCATTCAAATTTTAATTTAAAAAGGCAGTGTGATTATAAAACTCAGCAAGACTGTAAGATTTTAGTTGGGGGAAAATGGCCTCT
Source organism: Doryrhamphus excisus (assembly GCF_030265055.1). Taxonomy (NCBI): domain Eukaryota; kingdom Metazoa; phylum Chordata; class Actinopteri; order Syngnathiformes; family Syngnathidae; genus Doryrhamphus; species Doryrhamphus excisus. The sequence continues at coordinate 6,893,166 of NC_080468.1, forward strand.
TACTAGCCCAGGATAGCCATAGCCTCTGAAAAGTACACCAGACCAGGAGGTTGAGAGCTCTTCAGGTTTATTCTACCAGACAGTCCAGCAGTATTTCCCCCAGCACACACAACAGGCTTGCCCCCTAAATCCAACCATAAATCCCCAATGAGAAGGTGAGGCAATTTCTATAAAAGGTACCATATTTACATTTTCAACACCCTTTAGGTTACAAAAGCATTTCAATATTACGACATTTCAGTTTTAATTTCTGTGTATATTTTAACCACTATGTTCCATTTAGGGCGGTATGGCGGTCGAGTGGTTAGCGCGCAGACCTCACAGCTAGGAGACCAGAGTTCAATTCCACCCTCGGCCATCTCTGTGTGGAGTTTGCATGTTCTCTCCGTGCATGTGTGGGTTTTCTCCGGGTACTCCGGTTTCCTCCCACATTCCAAAAACATGCTAGGTTAATTGGCGACTCCAAATTGTCCATAGGTATGAATGTGAGTGTGAATGGTTGTTTGTCTATATGTGCCCTGTGATTGGCTGGCGACCAGTCCAGGGTGTACCCCGCCTCTCGCCCGAGGACAGCTGGGATAGGCTCCAGCACCCCCGCGACCCTTGTGAGGATAAGCGGTAGAAAATGAATGAATGTTCCATTTAACTACCTTTTACCAAGAAACTACCGAGTTAACCCCCCCTCCTCCAGGTGACACTTGGGAGAGTCCAATCCAGGTGATGCTATGCATCTGGCCTGCACTCACATGGGTATGCCTCCATGCTCGTGCCGCAACCAATCACCTCAAAGAAAGGAAAAACAAAACCAATGACTTCTATATGAAAAAAAACTAACTAAAGTGGCAATTAACCTTAAACTTAAACAAATGTAATAATGACTAATATGACTAAAGTACTAACCACAATGTTTATGTATGAATAACAGAAGAAAACTATATACACAAATAAAAAACATGACAGTGTGTAGGTGGGGCATTGGCAGCTCCTTCACAAGGACCAAATAAAAAATACCAAAGATGGGCAGAAAGGTTGGAAGCAGCTCAGACTTTTCTTAGGGAGAGTGAAAGGTTTGAATTTTGCAGTTCGTGGAAAAACGGAAATTGGGACATATACACACAACTCTTATTGAAATAGAATTATTTTTTTTTCCTGTAAGTTCTGACCAAGATTTCTTCTACATACATATGTGCAGTTTAACAAGGCAATGTTACATTTACACATGTAAATTTGAATGGGTTTAACTGATTACATTTCAATTTTTAGTTTTGACGTTGACCCATTTGATACATTTTCCACACGGTTGCAAACAAGACTTGATGTTGACTATGACAAACTTTTATATTTCCGAAAAGCAGTTTTTAAAAAGAGACTTTGGCAAATCTTCATTGAAAGAGAAGAGAGTTCCATTGAATCTAGGAATTGTAACCACATATGATGAGCATTTTCTGAATGACGTGAACATCAATGACGCCTTCGAGAGCGCGACAAAGCTTCCCAACTGTGCAGCCAATACTCCCTTCCTTCATTTTCCAGTGGTGCAGCGTCTGATGCACCATCTCAGGCAGGCCGTCCAGGAAGAAGTCGTGTTCAATGGTGTCTATTTCCACATCGCTCAAACCCAGGCGGCGTGCGTAACACTTCCACTTGGCGCCAATGTTTTTCTTCAGCACATCCAAGTGCTCTACTGTCACGGGGTGGTCCTCTACATGAAAACACGGCAAGTATTACAACAAGTAAATGCAACTAAGTATCCTTAACAGTCATTGGTGACCACATTATACCAGCTAAGTTATGTACAGTATCTAATGCTAGTTGTCACAAGATGTTTGCCATACCGTGTTAGACACTTGATTGTGGATTGTAAAATTGTCTTGATAAAGTAAATAACTCAAACAATGCACAACCATGAGCCAATTCAATAAACAATACAAGCAGTTGTTTGCTAAATACAAGGATGAAGAGTCTTGAACCAGTCATGATGTGCTATATATATATCACCTTCGGTACGTGACAAAAAAACAAAAAAAACTATTAGGAAAGCAGGAAGTGAACAAATGTAACAGTTACTGATTGTAAAAGTACCAGATGGAGGGGTAGGATTTAATAAGCTTTGCTTCTTCCTACTCCTTTTGAACATGTGGAACTGTGAACTGATTATGTGATGCATTCAATGGTAATCTGATGCATGTTCAAATGAAATAAAACCATTACCATAAAAACAATGTAAATATTAAATATTTGCTTTACTCTTAAGGACCTGCAAAGAGTCTATGGGGGTCCTCACACTGAACCGCCTCTGTACCCCTCTGACCTGCACTCACACTACCATACAGTATTTTGGCTTGGGCGTATTTCAACTATCCAATACCAATGTAATTCACATACAGAAATGGATACCACCTGCAGAGATATCTGTGCTTAATGTTGTCTGCTTGTTGTTGAAAATGTAGCCAAAAGAGTATCAGGTAACATAGCTGTGTATGGACACAGCTATGTTACCTGATAATATTCAAGCTTACATTTGCTGACATTCTTTTGTCGTAGTTTAATTGAAATTTTAAAGCAAATAGAACTCTGTTATCATATTTGTATCAGTAGATAATCCAAATTAAGGTATCGGGATTGGATCGGAAATGAAAAGATGTTTACTACAACAAACACATTATAACACAGCTGTTCTGACGGAGAATAAGACAACGCAGCAAGAGGGATCAGTTTTGCAAACTTTGACTTTTTCAACAGTAGATAATCTTTTTCAAGAACGTGACGACTACACATTTAGTGAAGAGACTTTTGTAGACTGACACGAACGCACATATGAGCGTGCCTTAGACATTAAAATTAAAGACAAGTTTTACCATATTTCTGGATTCCTTCTTTGAGCTGTGAACTTGTCCACATGTTCCCAGGAAGACATGTAACACCTTGAAGGGAATCATGGTTGAGAATATTCAGGCTGTTAAAGTTGCCGATCTGGATCCCCCTGGCATTGCAAATGTAAAGAGGTCCTACAAGATAAGGCAGCCATTAGTGTTTTCTTAAGATTATCTGGAATGCTAGTTTATGTACCTGAATCTTGTGCGATGCCGCCCTTAATGTTGGTGGGGTACCCAGAAGTCAAGTCCAGGGACGTAGTTTGCGTCAATGAGGAAGCAGGCCAAGACTGTTGTCGTGTATAGTGGGAATCTGGATGTTGCTGATTATACTGTGGTACAGAAGGGATGCTGGCAGATATCGGCAAGGGGGATGGCCTCGGCACGTACGCGGTCATCGACTCATTGAGACGAGCGGGATGATACCGGGCATCATCCTGGCTGCTTGGTTGCACAGGTTCCGCTTTTGTCCAGGAATGGACAGAGGACACAAAAGGTGTGTTTTGTTCCGGCTGGCGGACCATATGATGTAGGAGATTATCGGAGTTGGGTTGTTGCTGGATGTTGACAGAGTCTGGCTGGTTGCCACAGTTGTAGCTGCCATACTTGTGGTAGTCTAACTCCTGTTGCAGTTTGTTCTCCAAGGAGGAGCCTCGAGCCGCTTCGGCATCAGTCTCAATGCAAGAATCCACATTGGGCTCAGATGATATAGCATTAATGTCCTCAATACTTGTTTCAACCGGTCCAGATTCACTTCTGTCTGTGCTCTCCAAAAAAGCTGGACAATCTGTAGGTTGAGAAGATATTGGAGAAATTATTTTTGATCTTGTGCCCCATTTTGATCTTGAAGGACAGAAAATAACAGAACCACTGGTCTAGGGAAAGGCATGATTAAATCATATTTGGAACTATGATCATTTACAACAGGGGTCTCAAACTCAATTTGCCCGGGGGCCACTGGAGCTAGGGTCTGAGCAAGGCTGGGCCGCATCAGGTTTTCCAAAAAAAAACAAAACCCATTTATTAAAAACAGAAAAATATACAAACTTTTTCAGTGCTTTGGTTCCGATTTGCTACAATAAAAGCTCTGATAAAACATTCCACTGTTCTCAAATATCTTAATTTTTATTTTTCTGCACAAAATAAGATGAAAAATAAATAAACAAATCAAGAATAAAGAAAATCAATCAATCATTAATAAATAAATATGATAATAATAATAAAACAGCAAATAATAAAAACTTAAGAAACCACATATAGTTGGTGGGTAGACAAATTATTTTTTTCAGATTAAAATGAACAAAGCATTATTAGAGCCCTGTAGACATGACAAAACACGACTATAGTCACATTTATACTCTTTTTATTTACAACATATTGCGCAACTGCAGGGTCTTGAGACACATGCTAACTCGCAAACTAGAGAGCTAGCGACCTAAACAGTAGCCTTCAAGTTATTTCCTTTAAACTTAAATAGCCAAAAACTTACCACTTCCACACAGATAGGGAGGATAACTATTAACAGTTATTTAACCTTTAACATGAACATTAATCAAACGTAATAATTTTTTCTGGGTACATGATACCATACAGCATCCATATCAAACTTGCGCGGGCCGCACTAACATTAAACTTTCATATCAAGGCGGGGGTCTCAAACTAGTGTCCTGCGGGCCACATTTGGCCTGCGGGCCACGTGTTTGAGACCCCTGATTTACAATGTGGTTTCTGCTGTTCACTACTTGGCTGCAACCAGCAGGGGGAGCAACTGATTTGCGGCCTAAACAAGCTTTTGGAGGCTTTAAAACAGGAAGTGAACAGGAAGAGAGCTAGAAAAATGCAATAATATGCACATATCAGTGGAAAGTGATATTTTGGAGTAGGTTTCTTTTTTTATGTTACTCATTTTTCTCAACAGGAATGAACAGGCTGGAGTTCATGTATTTTGTTACAGTTGGTATGTACATTTAAATGTAAAGACTGTTCCTTTATTTATAGAAAAAGTAACATTTAATGTGAAATGACTTGACCATTGATGCTTACCTGTTGAAAACAATCCGTCAGTCATTGACAAAGACTTCATCTTGTCCACAAGTTCATCTGGGCCTTCATATATAGCCTGCATCGAAACAGACTTGCTTTATTTAAAGGTCTTAATTGATTCAGATGTGTGCGAAATATACTTTTACTTACCCGTAGATGAATTAAATCTTTCTCCACATGAGGTTGAAGCTTTGTCATGAAGAAAACATGAAAAAAGTCATAGCCCTCTGTAAGGAAAGAATGTTTTGAGTCCTTATCAGCTGAAATCTAAATCTGAGCAGCAACAGATCAATAACGATGAACATCCAGGTTTATATGTATGTTTTTTTTTTTTTTGTAGCTTCATACCTTGAAATGTAGGTCTTTGCAGCGGGTTGTGAATCCAGCATCTCTTCATGAGCTGAATGATCTCTGTAGGTGTGTTGGCAGGAATAAGGTCCAATGCCGGGCGGTCGCCATTGCGGACGCACTGGCTGATTTGATCTTCATTCCTGGCATCTTCACATAAACACATCATTCATTGGTTTTTAAACATTTACACACAATTCCCAATTTTTTCCCCATCGTAAATAACAGTAGATTCAGTTAACAGGGCCAAACTGCCCTAAAAACCATTCATCAACTTTGACCTACTTCCAGACAGGTAACATTTTAACTGACATAATAGTAACAAAATAAGTCAACCACAGCTAATATTAACTCTTACAACAATAAAACACTAATTTATTTTAATGACAACAGTGATTTGTGATGCAGGTGCGTGCCTCGCATTTCACTTGGCAGTCTTGTCAATCAAGTGTAAAAAGAAGTCAACCACTGTCACTGAAGCTCCTGTGACTGCTCAATTTCAGCAACAATGTTATGTGCGATTTGAAAATGTCGGTCCTTGTAATCTATGCCAACTCACTCGCATACGGTTCTTGGCCTGTGACGATGACCCAAACCACAATAGCAAAGCTGTAGACGTCCGACTTTTCTGTGGAGATGGCGTGGATGCTCTCTAGGTGCTCGGGAGCCATGTAGCTGAGCGTGCCCGCAGCCCTAGCGCTGCTTGACAAGCCCATTCGACTCTTCTTGTAAGATTGCTCCTTGGAGAGTTTACTCCATGTCTTGCAGGTTGCAAGGCCAAGGTCCGCAATCTAAAAAACACAAAAACACGCTGTGATTATCTCACTACATACTGAATTCTAACACCTGAATGTGAATTCAAAATACCTTTATGTGAAAATCTTTGTCAATTAAAATGTTTTCTGGCTTGATATCCTTGTGTATGACTTTTCTGTCGGTGAGGTACACCAGCCCTTCCAAAACCTCCAAGATAATTCTCCCTTTGATTGATACGGGCACAATAACCTAGATAGGGAAAAGGATGCATTACAACTTCATATACAGCATACAAAAGGCTTTTAAACTTCAGAGGAAACAGACAATTTGGAGTTAAATTTCAACTGTTTGTGTTCAATTAATACTAAATTAATGAAATCGAAAGTCAAAACACAAATAAGGTCTGTAGTTTACTACCACGATTAAAACATTGGTTCTCTTGCTGCTGATTTGAGCAGTATGCTTGCTAACAAATTTCCATATTCTCAAAATTTTTCACTTTCTCATGCCCCCCAAACATTATTAAAAGTTAAAAAAAAAAGGTTTTTACATGTAATGGGGTTTCATACTTTTGACATGCCGGTCTCTACGACTTTTGGCTGCTTTCAATTTATACCAATTTGGCTAGAATTACATCTTTTGTGGTATCCTTATGCCACCTGTTGACATTAGCGCTGTACCTACACAGTGGTTTATATTGTCTTTACGCTTACATGACATTTATGCACATGTTAAAAATGGTACTTTAAACATTACCTGGAACAGAAGAATTCACTTTCCATGATTTCCTATGGGAAAAGCAAATGGATGTACTGACCTTCTCCAGCATGGCCAACAAGTTGCCCCTGGGCATCAACTCCATGACGAGAGAGCAGTCTCGGTCCTCCATGATGACACCCAGCAACCTGACCACCCGTTCATGGTTCAGGCTCGCCATGATGCTCCCTTCCTCCAGCAGGGACCTTTTGCTCTCCCTGTTTACAAAAAAAAGTAGCCATCATTGACTAATATTTTTGCTGCAAAAATATACAGAGGATCTTTGACTAGAATTTTTGTAGCACTGTAATGCCTTAAAAACAGTAACACTCTCATGTGATATTGAGGATCTTTGACAAGGTTTTTTTTTTATATTGATACTTTTCGTTCTACAAAAGTTATACTCCTGATAGTTCCCAGAGGTTTACGGAAATGCAAGAGAGTCTGGACTGTTGTTATAGATGGAAAAGTGTACTATTGTCAGTGTTACTGGAATCAAAGTCATGGTCATATGACATGGTGCCATAGTCATATAAAGTTTCACTTTCAAGACACTTTAATCCACAAATTGGACCACTTCTTGATTGTTGAATGTGTGCAATATAATGGACAAACTGGTTAAGGGGGTTTCCGGGAAGCCACATAACATTCTTCCCTAATCACTGACACAAAACACCGTTAAAATGGCTATTGCATTACATGTATGTGGACGTCTCGAGACTCGTACACCCTGAATGGTACATGAGTCCAGTAGGGGGATTTACCCAACCAGTAGAAACAAAAAAAACATACTCATTTCGAGGAGGACCAGTATACATGGTCTTCATGACTACATGACCCAGGGTGACGTGGTAACACAGGTAAACCTCTCCGAAACCTCCGTCGTCCAGGTGCTCTTTTCGGATCACATCGCTCGCACTCAACTGGAGCGAAGACGGCGGCGCGGCCATTCCCTAGAGATCCACCGTAAAACAACACACCTTAAATTAGATAAATACAGAATTATTAACAAAGTAGGTTGGAAAGGCGAGTAGCAGACCGCCATTGACGCGCAACAGTTGCTGCTACTGTAAGAGTCAATGCTAACATCGTTGTTAGCTAACTTCCGTCAGGTTTATAAAACCACATTTGCTCATAAACAATGGAACGTATTTTTAAAAACTTACCGGAGAGGCTGGTCAAAACTTCTGTGTGATGCTTTTTGTTTCACAACCAGTTACTGGATTTGCTGAAATGACGTTTCAAGGTAGAGAAAAAAAAGAGAAACTACAGACAGTCCTACAAGTCGATAACAGAGCCGGAAGATAATGATACGTCTGCATGTAACGGTATTTCCCATACATTTTTTTCAATTGTTAGATAGTTTTTTTCATATTAGACCAGGTAAAGACCGTATACGTTTTTAATGTTTGCTTATCATCTACTTCATGGACTTTGAAACGCAAAAACGTTCGAAAACTAGCAGGGTTTCACAGAGCACTGGTTCCTCTTCTCACTTCCTCAATCTGGGTCTGTGTTCCTCCGGGTTTGATTTGACATACAATATTATAATCTCTCTCTCTAGTGTTATACCCAATGCTAATAAACAGGTATCAGGTATTTCAGGTATAATTATGACACATTTCACGACACTTTTGTGGCATGATGCACTGAAAGAAAAGGTACGAGGGATAGAAAAAAACAATGGAGGGAGAATGTGAATATACGTATGTATACAAATATTTCTAATATGTAATATTCAATAATAGTACCTGACAGAAGCTTTTGTACGGTTAGCAATACATAAAATGGTTACTCTGCTGAAAGTTGACTCAAGCACAAGTAAAATATAGATATAAAAAGTTACTAAAACAGTACAAGGAAATAAAGTTACTTTTAAGGCTGGTCTTCTGTGTACTGTACGTCTCGAAGCCGGTTCTATTGAAGTACTGTAAGGCCATTAATTTATTTATTTCCTTTTTTTTAAGTTTTCAATTCAATGAAGGATATGATGCAAATGTATCTGGGTATAGTACTTGTGTGTGGGGAAAAAATGCTCAAAATAAAGCAATGCGAGTAAACGGAATGAATCGGGAAGTAGTCTTGTTCAACACTACAACTCCCACAATGCACCGCCAGCAGAACCGCCACATTCTTGGTCGACTTGCTCACTTCACACACACGGCGAATATCGAACATAACTGGGTTGAATTTTGGGACTCCGTCAAGCGTCAATAATCATTTTTTCCACGCGCGAATTTGTGTCCTATTGTGTTTGTTCCCCTTTCTCTGTCGACATGGGCAATGGAATCAATAAGGTAAGTTAATGAACTAATAATGTCGTTCTGTTAGCACAATATTTGTGGGTTTAATACTTAACATGTCATTCATGAGCTTTTTTAAGGTGGTAACGTGGTGTTTTTTTTAATGGAACGGTTATCTAAGTAGTAAGTTATCTGCTATTTGGCAGCTGTCCACTCAGCTGCTGTAACCCCAACCACAACAATGATGCCTTCAGAGTCTCTTGTCACCCTACAGGTCCTGCCTTACTTATATTTGGGGAATTTCAGAGGTATGGCAATAATATTTATTCTTCCAGTGTATCTTTGGTTTACAGTGTGGTTTGTTTATGCCAGATGCGAGGGACAGAGAACAGTTAGCCAGGAACAACATCACCCACATCCTGTCCATTCATGACAGTGCGGCACCCATCCTCCAGGTAAGGTTGTTATTTAGGCAGAGTCCTCTACTCTACACACTGCATGCATGACCCGAGTGCACATACCAGCTTGTCAGGTTCTTCAGGGAGTTTATCTATCAGAGAAATTGGACAAAATGTGATTCTTTAGACAAAAAAATGGTTGTCATAGCTTGTGTGTGCTGGTGTGGGTTTTCATGTAGGTGGCGACTGTTGCTTAGGCCAGTGGATCATTAGCATGATCTGTTGGATCATAATTCAGGCTCTGCTAATTACGTTAAGCAGGTAACTATGGCTGTGCCCCACAGGAGATGACCTATCTCTGCATTTCAGCGGCCGACCTGCCCACACAAAACCTGTAAGTAACAGAATTGTGGAGCAGAACAAGAAAAGACAGAGGACTGCTTCATGTCCGCGTGCTGTGCTGCAATGTGGGTGTGAGGTTCTGTTTCTTCACACAAGCGTGTAAAGGATATGCCTCCACAAGCTCACTTTCGCATTTGGCATTTAATGATGCATGCAAAGTCATCAACAAAGGTGTTTTATTCGACTTTCAGTCTCTGCACATTTTAGCATAAGCTATTTATATGCACCCACTTCACATACAAAGGCATGTGGTCATGGCTCTACACACACGCCTTACTGCCCCATTTGCCTCCAGAGTTAAAGAGCTGTGTTTGAAATGTGAAATCTGACTACACCCTCATCCTGCTTCTTCCGGGTTTGAAAAGTCAGGTGGAAAACATACAAAAGCAACCACTGCAACATACAGTAAAAGACTATGGTATTATATAGTTTTTTTTGGTTCAGACATGCTGAGTAATTTCTATTAAGGAACATTGCATTTTATTATTATTATTATTACATTTGCACAAGAGTGCAGCATAAAGTGACAACAAGCTAACAAGCATTTTTTTCTTATCCTCCACAGGACTCAGCACTTTAAGCAAAGTATCATGTTCATGCATGAGTCCCGACTAAAAGGAGAAGGGTGCCTGGTTCACTGGTAAGAGAAAGAAAGACACTCTGTTGTTGTACTGCATTTCCTCTATCACTGTGTTCAAATATAAATGTTGTTCTTTTAATGCAGCTACTAAGTACTCAGGATGTGCCAGTGATGCATAGTGAAGATTGAAATGATAAACAAAAGCCTATTTTTGAACTTCCCAGCACAGCACAGAAACTACTTGTGGACTGCATTGAGCTTATGTGGTAATGCGAGAGATGGCCATCTGTTAGCTGCAAGAGGTTGGACAAAAGTCTGCCTTTACAAAGATAGCAATGCTTTCTTTTTGTTTATTTACAAAAAGAACAGCAAGTTAATTGGAAGCAGGGTATAATTAGAGAGAGACTGTTATTTACAAGCTTGTCATTATACAGCGATACCTCGGGTTTTGTATGGCCTGGTAATCGTAGGATATGTTTTTGGATTACGATTATTGCCAAAAATATGCCTTGGTTATCGGAGACTGTCTTGGTTAGCGTGCGGCCAACTAATTTGCCTAACAAACTAGTCCATGGAAAGCATCCACGCGTTGGTGACCCTGTGAAAAATAATACAGTGGTTCTTTAAGGCCTGAGTGAAAACGATTGAATACGCAAGGCATACCGACTGGACGTGTGGCGCCGTGAACAGACGGAACCATGTCACACACCAAACTGTTGAAAAATAAATAATCAGGTCACCCAGAACGTTGTTTCCGTGTGCATGAAAGGCTGAAACAATAAAATACTTAGCCATTTTGACCTGAAAATGTTTGTGTTGATAGCCCTTTAGAGTTGAGACACTTCACATAAACCATCCTTTTTGTGTGTGGTTTATTTGTTCATAGAAGGCACAATGAATAACTTCTGAAAGCACCCTTTGTGTACCCTGCGCTGATGAGGCATCCAAGCACACTGCATGTTAGTGTTTTTATTCACCGCTGTAGTAGAGAGCTCTAACCATCCACTCTCTAAAGGGGACCTATTATGCTCATTTTTCGTCTCTTTGTATGGAGTTGTGGACTCCCATAGATCTGCTACACACGATAACCTGCGCAGAAAGCTTTTTTTTTTTTTTAGATCTTCCGGAATCTGCACCTACTGCTGAACCCCATTATCTAATTTTGTCGGTATAGGAGTTGATAATAAATGAATAAACCCTTTGGAGAGCTTCTTGAAAAGTGGTTAGGAGCTACTGATAGCTCATGATGCTGGAGACCCCTGACATATTATTTACTAAGTGCAGACAATCTTGGCACAGCATTGGTAGTGCAAATGTGTTCATTACACATTTTTTATGGGAGGACCTGTGTTTAAAAAACTCAGGTAGACCACTGACTGTGGTGGAAAAAAGCTATTGGCAACTCCAGAAATTGGTGAGCTTGCAATTTGCACCCCGCTCATTGTATGCACACTCCATAATGTTACACAGACAACCACTTGCTTACACAAAATAAACACAATTAGGACATGTATAAATTGTTACTTACGGCTTCATCTTCTGACTCTCCAACATGACCAAGGAAAGTTGGGAAGCCATCGGACTTAAGCAACAGTTTGGCGGATAGTCAAGCTATCCGACAGATAGTCCAACGTTTTTTTCGTGCTGGTCTGGAATCATCAACCCCAACCACTTCTGCCTGATACCTGACTTTTTAGGCAATTTAGCTTGCCCTCAAACATGAATAAACATGTCCTGGAAGAAGCAAATGCTCCTTGCTCAAACTGTGCAGCGCTGGGTGGGATGGGAGTGTGTGTGGGTTGGTGGGGGGTGGAGCCTACAGCTTGTGCTCACTGTCCACAAGCTGTGAGGTCACAAAGAGTCGGTGTTGGAAAAAACTCTACAAAACCGAGTGTTCAGAGCCATCCGTAACTTCTTTCAGGGCTCACATCCAAATGCACAAACCTCATTATCTGCAACCTTGGCATCGTTTAACACGAGAATATTCCAACAACATTTATAGGTCAGAAAAGTGGGTAAAGCTTCATAGATCCCCTTTAAAGTTACATTTATAAGCGGCTAGAGTGAAACAGCGTCCCCGCGGTTCTTCCGTTCCCTGCCCTCCTTCCTCCACGCATTGCAACAATCTTCAGTAAAGTTAAAAGTCATGATAAATGTTCAGTTATCCATTTCGTTCATAATTTATATGCATTTGTGCAAGACTAGTACCGGTACATCTAATACTGTATATTTCCATATTGCATGATGACATGATAAACAAACGTATTAACAGCTCTCTGACTCTGATCAAGTCGTATGAGTATGCGCAATATTTTGTGGGACAGTTCTGTTGCATATTCATGTCATCTTCATTAGTAGACGATAATGCTTTAATGCATTATAACAACTCCTATTTGTTTTGTCATCATGCGTCCTCCTACGCTTTGTGTATCCCTCTCCCTGGTACAGTCTGGCTGGTGTGTCCCGCAGCGTCACCCTGGTGGTGGCCTACATTATGACAGTGACGAGACTGGGCTGGAAGGAAGCTCTGGCTGCTGTGAGGGTGGTCCGTCCCTCTGCTGGTCCTAATCTAGGCTTCCAGCACCAGCTGCAAGAGTTTGAGACAACTCAACTTGATGAAGTTAGTTACCTTCTTTTTACACTTGTATGACACTTGATGTTAAAATATATTTATAATATACTAACAGTCCAGAAGATTGAACACACCTCCACATGCAACTGAATGAGAAAGTCTTTTACTGGTAGTGCATATATGTTACAGCTTTTTCATTTGTCATAATATTTATTTTTATTATTTTAATGCTGTGTAACTAAACAGTAATTGTGTCACTGGTTCCTGCTGCTTAGCGAAAATGAGACATAAATGCAACAGTTTTCATATAAATGACCCTTTTGGTTCTCATATTTTATGTTGAGAAAAGCGAGTGCTTTTTCATAATAATAACGCAGTAGACTGGGACTTGATGAGATGTTGTGGGGTAATATTTATTTACCTGCATATATATATCAATATTTATGAACCTTCAAACCCCCCGATACCTCACAGCACCCCCCACAAGGGGTATCGTACTCTCTGAGTATTTAGTTTTGTGTTATAGGCGGAAAATTTTAGCATCAACATTTCCATTTTTGCTGTTGTTTGTGTACATTTTTTGCATTTTCTTTCTAAAAATTATATTTGTAGAGTTAAGGACCACTAAAAAATAAGCCATTTGGATAGCATTGGCCTATATTTTTGGATCATCTTGCAACATATTGTTAAAATCCTTAGATTTTCACTAAATTTATATTGTTTTTAATGATTGTTGTGACTTTTTACAGTTGAGAGAGTGGCTTCATAAGGAATACAAGGACAACACTTTTAATGATGAGGCTGATATACGGGACCTTCTTGCCAGAGCCTCTAAAATCAATGCAGAGAAGGAAAAAACCCAGGAATCGACCCCACAGGAAGCCCTTTAAGGTCTTTTGGAAGGGCTGCCACCATCTTCAGATACTGTGAAACCACCAATCAAGTCTGGACTTTTGTCATGACCAAGAACGCATCCTTGTTAAGAGACGTATGAAGCACTTGTGTTTTTTTTTTTGGCCATGAATTGATTGGCACTTTTGATGCACTTCTGATGCACTGTTGGCCTAACCTTGTGTGCACTGTGTATGTCGTTAAATCACTCTGAGTTCAGATGTGAATATATTGAAAACAACTTTGTGAGTTTTAATACTAAAGTGCTGTGTGCTGATAAAGTGGCAGCCCTTATTCCTCTTTTCCCATGTGCAAGGGAGGCCATACATGGCAGACAACAAAAACATCAAGACTGTTCCACTACCAAAATGACTATAAATAAGCAGCATTGACATGGATTACCGCTAGGGGGCAGTAAACGTAGAAAAGTCATGTAAACATATAGGTAGAAAATCAGAGGTGCATGGTGGTTCTTCGGCGTCCGCTAGAGGGAATCCCCACGTTATACTCCTGTAGCACCTGACTGTTGAGCAACTTGCATATGAACAGTTCTCAGCAGCAAAATGTGATGTCAGGCTCCTCCCCTTGCAAGTCAGGTGTTAAGATTTAAGAATAAGATACAGAGGAGAGCCCATGCAGAGTGACAGAACTCTTCTGGTCAGAAGGTAAGCTTTCCTTGCTAATTTTAAAAGAGTATTTCATTTGTTTGACTGTAATGAATACATGTTTGTATCTTCAGTATAAATTGTGTAGTATGTGGTGTAAATGCATTCTTTTCTGTGGTGGTACTTAAATTGTTTAATTTGCTCTCATATGGAGAAATGACAGCCTCTGATAAAAGTAAGACTACTGTTGATAGGATAAGTCAAAAGTTTGGAGACACTTTTTCATGCTTTTGACATGTTCAAACTTTTCACATATATTACTTTGTATAAATAGCAAAAGAAAGGCATAGTGCGGTCTGACTTATTAATAATGACCTCCATGAAGGCCATATACACATGCATCTCCAAGCGTATCTTATTTTGAATGATCTCACAACAGGCACATTATTTTGCCATCAATATTTATTAACCAAGAGTGCTTTTAATTTGTGCAGTTTTGGGTAATTTATGTATTATCTGTTAAGAAATTAGACATATTCTTGCAAGGTTTTACAAGTATACTAGTAATCTTAAAGATGCACCAAAATGTTGATTGTTCTTTGTATAAAATGTGATGAAAACATACTTGTGACTTGTTTTTGATGGTAATAATGCACTCTGCCTTTGCTCCCCACAGAGATGAACTTAGAAGAAGTCAATTGCCCAGCAGTTGGATGTTGCAATGGCAAACTGAGGCAATGGTTGATTGAACAGATTGACAGCAAGAGATATCCAGGCCTAGTTTGGGAGAACACGGAGAAAAACATTTTCAGGATTCCGTGGAAACATGCAGGCAAGCAGGACTATAACAGAGAAGAGGATGCTGCACTCTTTAAGGTCAGACCTCAGAATATATGTTCTTTACACCTTCCATTTTGGTTTAAAAAAAAAAAGCCCAATGTGTGGTTTTATTCCATGATTGTTTCAGGCATGGGCTCTGTTCAAAGGGAAATACAAGGAAGGTGTAGACAAGCCAGACCCCCCAACATGGAAAACAAGACTGCGCTGTGCTCTAAATAAAAGTAATGACTTTGACGAGTTGACAGAAAGAAGCCAACTCGACATCACAGAACCTTATAAAGTCTACAGGATCATTCCAGAGGGAGCCAAAAGAGGTAATACTATTGGGATATCTTTGTTTTTGCAGTTCTGTAGTCAATTCTAATCAAGCAGGAAACACAAAAGAAGTCTTATTGTCATATGTTGTCATATGCAACAACATGCATTATTGTAGTTTTCTCCAGTGTAGAATTGCATTGCATTGTAATGATATGTGTTCTCTTCTCAGAGGTCCCACAGTAGTGTATTGGAAGTGTGTTAACCAAAACCTGTAGTAAGCCTTACTGTGAACATGTTGTTTTGTTCACACCGGTCTCCGACAGAGTGTGTGGCTCAAAGAAGTGCAATTGTGCAATTTGTCCAATCTTTACAAATTGATGGGTTTCAACCATGTGACCTAGAGGCAATCAGCGTATAGACATATATAAAACATCCACTTAAAAAGTCAGTTTTGCTTGGTAGGAGACCTTTAAATAAATTTGAGATATATTTGATCTAATCCAGGTACAGTAGCAGGAATGAAGATGACCAGTGTTGAGGATGCATCACATTCCTTTGGCTTTATTCCTCCGTACTCCTCACTGCACAGCCAAGTAAGTTTATTCACATACAACCAATACAAACACTGTAAAAACAAACACACATATGCAAATGGTATTCTTTCCCTCTCCATCCCCAGGTACAAACGTATATGGTATCCCATGAGAGAAGGGACTGGAGGGATTACAAACCACCAGAACAGCAACATATTCCTCCTCTACATCACCGTGGACCACATGGAGAGCTGCAGTACTTCCCTTCATCAATCAGCCGGCCATGGCCTGAGTCACAGTCAGAAAGTGGTAAGATGCAGTATTAATACTTATTGGGTCACTGACATGTTTTATTAACTTTGCTTAACCACTCAGACACTGTGGACAGGCAGCGGCAACACAGCAATTTGGCATCACTACTAAGAATATAACGAACATTGTTTACACTGTTTGTTTACACTGCTTTCTCTGTGCGGTTTGACTGTGCTGACATCACTTGCGTAAATGCCGCTTTTCTGTGACCTGGAGTTTGTCATGGCTCCTGCCGTGAACATTGTATGTAATTTTTTGTGAATTTACCGTCCGCTTTCATAAAACGAACAATGTAGAACATAATTACAAACAACACAGAACATTGAAGCGAAATTTATGAATCAGGTCAGTGAATAGTAGAAAGTGAATGTAGCCTTTCTGTTTCAAGTCACAGGTTTTCAGTTCTCCTTCCACCCCTATCTGCCAGAGACACAACCTCCTTTGTATACGATGGACCACAGCAATGTCATTACAGGTCAACAAGCATTACAGTGAATACTATGCGACCTGTTGGCAGCCATAGTTAAAAATTCATGTCTTTTTGCTCCAGATTTCAGCCTACACGTGTCCTTATTCTACAGAGAGTCTTTAGTCAAGGAGGTGACCACCACCAGCCCGGAAGGTTGTCGGATCACCCCTCCTTCACCATCCTCCTCTCCATCATCCTCTTCATCATGCCTGCAAGACAAGTTTCACAGTGGGGAGGATGTTGTTCTCTTTCCATCCCCATTTCCCGAGTCTCAAAGGCAGGGTGCAGAGAGGCTTCCTGATATCCTGGAGAGAGGAGTGCTTCTGTGGATGACAGCGGATGGCTTGTATGCTCAGCGCCTTTGCCAAGGACGCATATACTGGGAGGGACCTCTAGCACCTTATATGGATAAACCCAATAAGCTGGAGAAGGAGCAGTCATGTAAATTGTTTGACACCCAGCAGTTTCTAATTGGTAAGGAAAAAAATGTTAGATCACAGCAGAATATTCACACTGTATATACACACACATGTGGATACATTTAAGTACAATATATGCAAACTGCATGTTGAAAAACAAAAACTAGATGATGGGATGTTTGCTATAATTATCATCAGATAAATCATTTTCAATATTTTTAAGTACATTTGTTGCTGCGCTATTAAAAAAGGTGTTCCGGATATATCTATGAAATTTTATCAGACGAAGAAAAAATTAAATAAATTGGTCGGAAGTAACTTAAGCAGTTAAAAAAAGGGCAAAATAATCCAAATTCCTTTCCAAGTCAACAGGGGGCAGCACCTTCGTGCATTGTTGAGCAATGTACCCCATTGTAGGGCGAACAAGTTAATGCTAACTGAAATAGCGATGAACTCGGCGGCGATCACTTTCGTTATGTGTAGCAACTGAGTAGTTTTCAAACCTAGTCATAAGCTGTGGGTCCAGAAGGAAAATATAATTGTAATACGAAAGCTTGATACGGTTTCTTGTCGTTGGATAGTCCTTGAAGTGTTGAGCCAGGTAAGGACACACCTCGATGACGTGACGTACTGACTGCTATGACGAGACCGAGCAGGCGTTAACAGACGTTGGAAATGGTTGAATCTCCCATCTCTTGCACACTCTTTGTTTAGATTTTAAAGTCAACTTTTTTCAGTGGTATAACGATAATGAGCTTTCAAAAAATGGCGCCAAATGTTTCGCTATGTTAACAGGTAGTCGATGTATTTATCAAAACTGCTCTCTTCCCATTTTTAAAAACAAAAAATAGACTGGAATTGTTTATGTTAAGTGATTTCACTTCATTTGAATGTAGGCCATTTGTCATCCATCTTGCCATGCATTGGTTTTCTATGCCGCTTAGCCTCTTTAGGGTCGCGGGGTATGCTGGAGCCTATCCCACCTGACTGCGGCCTAGAGGCGTTGTACACCCTGGACTGGTCACCAGCCAGTCGCAGGGCCGTTTGTCATTTGAAGGCGTATATTCTATAATTTGGCATCTAGAGCTATTTACTGCCAGTGTATATATTGTGGATGATGATAATGGTTAAGGCCTACTAAAAGCGTTGAAGCTTGGTAAGTCCCTATCAGTGTTGAGGCTGCTCACACGTTCTCATCAGGGGGCTCACATTGTGTGGAGCCCCCACCCACCTCCTGTGGTCAACCACAAATATGACTTGATGGTGTTTTCTGTGCCACATTTCCATCAAGCTCAGCAGCAGCTTCCAGCTAAAATGTCTTGACAAGGAAAATGTCATGGGGGGGTTAAAACGCTTATTTTAAGACATTGTGACCTTTAAAAAAAAATCAGATTCACAATAATGATTGTAACCTCTTGTGTCACATCACTCAGAGCTTCAAGATTTTGCCCACAATGGACGACATCTACCCAAACACCAGGTGGTTCTATGCTTTGGAGACGAGTACCCCAACCCACAGCGTCCAAGAAAAATGATCACAGCACAGGTACTAATGTGTGACACACCGTTAGCTGAAGAACTTTTGGGCAGTTTGTGGAAATAGTACATAAGTAGTTGAATTTGGTTCTGAAAACATGCCTTTCTATACATTGTTTCTGTAGCTATGTTTTTGCTATTTAGCAGGAATAAAATCAAATCCAGGTAAGTGAAAGCAGCAGAACACCTTTGGTTGTAAAGTTTCCTCTGTGGTGTGCTGAATGTTATCAATGTTAATCCATCGAACCTACAAATTTGAAAAAACTATATTTACTTTTGTAAAACAACCTTATTTTTCGCACACCGTTAAAATTTACAGCAAAACATTATGGAGGATATTCCGGTGTGTCAAACCATTTCTTTAAAACCCCCTTTCTCTATTAGAATCATGTCAATCCGAAATACCTGACATCAGGGCTCTACATTAAAAACCAAAATGACTTGCCCATAGGGAATCCTTAAGGTGAGAACTACTTGCCCGAACTTGCCCCATGTAAAATGAAAAGACTGCCATAATGATATCATGTAATTTTTTGTGGCATCACATGAGAATCTCAAATAAATAAAATAATATAATAAATAATACCTTACACATCGTAGTAAGCAGTGATATTTATAAGTTGTGCACCACAATGAAACATTATTGAATAAACACATTTGTGTACTAGTAAAGTGTTTTGAATCCAGAAAAAAAGCTCAATGGTCAAACAATAATTTGTGAAGCAAAGGTGAGAAAAATACACAGAGAAATGGAAGCGCTAGATTTTGTAGCTTGTGCAAAATCAGCATTTGGTATTGGATCTAATCGGTGGTGTTTCATTGTGACCACTTCAAATTGTCACAGCAATGTGATTCACTCACCTGTGCCATCATTTGATTTGCTGCCGCTAATAAAATACTTGTTTAGGAGGCACTGGTTCATCACTTTTTGCTGTTTCCTTCAGAATTAGACGATGTTGGCAGCGACGCCATGATGGATGTTTTCGTAGTCAAACGATCGCTGATTGGTTGATCACGAACAACGGGTGTGGGTAAAACGCGGACTGTGGATTACGGACCGCGGTCTAAATAAACGATTCTGATTGGTCCATTGCAAGGATTGCTTTGCAAATTACCACCGGAATTACGTAGTCCGTGTTTTACCAACACCCAACAAGAACCGCTTTAAAAAAAAAACCTCTTGGCAGTATGGCATGCTAAAGTGCACTTGCCCGACGGGAATATCACTGATTAGTTTTACTTGCCCGAATTTTGTTTTAACTTGCCCCGGGCCATCGGTACATCGTTATTGTCGAGCCCTGGACATGTTTGACACATAAACATAATTTCATTTTAGGTGGAGCCAGTGTTTGCCAGAAAATTGGTGAAACATTACCAGCAGAGCAATGGCCACTACCAACAGTCTTATGAACACACCCAGGAACTGAACACATCAACTATAAACACCCTTTCCCCCCAGAGATCATCACTTATTCAGGAGTGACACATACGTATATAGCACAACCAATATTACATGCACGTCACATTCAGTTATACTGTATATGCATCTATACATTGCTGTGTCTGTCTAACGTAACGTATATTTTTAACAAATATAATTGTGCTAGTGTGCACGTTGTGGTTTGGAGATGCTGTTGGGGGTGGGGTCAATGAGGGGGCCCAAGGGCCACTGTGACAGGAAATACTACCACAGGTGCACAGGATGTAAGGCCACCAACCACACAGTGATAACACATTGTTTAAATGAATGTATTATTTCCAAAGGTGAAACAAAATCATAATTATAAAATACTAATCAAGATAGATTTTCTTTGGAAAAATAGTAAATTACACCAAGTAAATGTGCTTTTAAAGTGTGTCCCACTCAAGTGATATTTGTTGGATTCATATATTTGTCCACTGCAGACATTTGTTATAACAGTACTCAAGCCAAAGTTCTTTCTGTACGTTTGATGAAGTCATGACATCCTTTCCTTGTAGATTCATAAATGATGTTCATTTCAACTGACTTTTTTTATTCAAACCTCATTCATTATACAAATATAGTACAAGAATATATTAAGTCAGATGCATTGTGGTTGTCCACATTTCACATTTGTCTTTTGTTAACGTCGCTTTAAGGGATAGTTTGGATTTTTTAACATGAGGTTGTAGGACATTCCCATCAGCAGTGTAGCCCAACACTGACTCACCCCACCACTTGGTCTCCAAAGTACACTTCTGGTTGGGTTTTGGTGATGAAAAACATAGTTGCTGGGATTTCACAAGTGTACTTGTTCTTCATCACCAAAATCCGATCAGAAATGGATGCCATACAAAATCCAAACTATCCCTGTGAACAAAACTGTATTCTCAAATTTGTTTACATTCATCAAGGTGAATGGAACAAGCACCTAAACAAAATTTAATCAGTGATGAATTATTATATATTATACAACGTCTCATCTCGGTTTCATGGAGGATGAGTGGTTTGCGCCACACAACTAGGAGACCCAAGTTCGATTCCATCCTCGGTCATCTCTGTGTAGAGTTCTCACCGTGCATGCATGGGTTTTCCTCCCACATTCCAAAAACATGCTAGGTTAATTGGTGACTCCAAATTGTCCATAGGTATGAATGTGAGTGTGAATGGTTGTTTGTCTATATGTGCCCTGTGATTGGCTGGCGACCAGTCCAAGGTGTAACCCGCCTCTTGCCCGAAAACAGCTAGGATAGGTTCTAGCACTCCACCCCATCTTTGTGAGGCTAAGCGGTAGAAAATTAGTGAATGAATGAATGAATGAATGAATGAATGAAAGTGAATAACAGAAAGTGGTAAGGTTCACCATAGTGAAAATGATTGCTTAAATGTGAGGGGTGTACTCACTTTTGTGTTATATTATACTGTATGTCTCTTGACTGTTTTGGAGCCATTTTTACTCACATAGAGGCTGTTGGGTGCAAAGAAGAACGTTGTCTGATAACCTTTTATGCAAAGGGTGACGGTTCCTCCTGACCTGAAACTGGGGGCTTCACAAATGGGAATAAAAACTACCTTTGTGGTTTTATGTTCAGGTTCAACAGAGGAGGAGCTGTTTTGCTTCCCAATATGACAGTAGTGCAGGTACACTACCACATTGAAAACTTAACTGGTTAGTTCTACATTGTAATAGGTACTAAATGTTTTTATGAACAATATTTCTACCAGCTGTTAAATGTATGTTAAAAGCACAATGCCTTCTAAGATCTGAGCAAGTCCTAAATGATTTTTTATGTTTTTATTCTGTGGTCCAGAGTTTCAACGTCAGTCATTTACTTACTTTTCAGTCAAAACCACATCACTCTCACAATGCTTGCAACAGTGTGACCAAAATCACATGAATGGTAGGGCGACAGGTTTTTGTCTGTGTGAACCATAAATCATAAATGTAATTGATTAGATTGAAGTTATGCATTTGTGTTGTTCATTTGTGTGTGTGCGTGTATGCATGTGTGTTTTATATATACAGTGGAGAAAATAAGTATTTCATCCCCTGCTGATTTTGTACCCTTTTACAAAGATATGAACCATAATTCAGAGGGACGGGAATAATAACAAACAAACAAGCACATTTTTATTTGGTTGAGGGAAATAAGCATTTGATACGAGTGTTGGCAAGCACAAAAGTCGGGCGTTTGTAGTTTGTTACCAGGATTTCACACATTTCAGGATTTCAGGAGGGATTTTGGTCAAAGAAACAGATCCAAAGCAGAGTGTTTCCACCTCCATGTTTGACAGCTGGGATGGTGTTCAGCATCCGTCTGCCTTCAAAACACGTCAAGTCCAGTTGATGCCAGTGAGTCTAATTTTGGTCACATCTGACCACATCACATTCTTGCAAGCTTTGCCAGAGCCGGGTGCCACATGTTGGTTGGCAGATCAGCCTTTCAAGGGTGGACTTACCCTCTAGTGTAGTGGAATATTCCATGTCACTGCGCATGTGCAAATTGATTCTGGAAATGGGAGCCAACAATCTTGTGGAGTGGAGAAAAAAAGGCGACAGGAGCATTTTTTGTTTTTTTTCCAAAGCATCAAAACTTCCAATGGAGTCAACCTTTTTCACAGTCACAAAAAAACTTAGTCACACACCCCCCCCGATAGCAGCACAGCTGAGGAGAATGCAGTAGTTTTAGAGATGAAGCTGGGAGTGATGGTTTTAGTCACAAAGGTATGAGTATTGACGTGGTAAACTATATTAAATTCTGTATAATCTACTTATAAATTGCAGTAAAAGCAATGAGGTGATTTACTTGGTGGGAAATAATAATGATTTAAAAGAATAAAAGATGATTTTAAGGACTTAATCTATCTCCAGAAAATATGAGAATTTTCTCATATTCACACTTGGCTGTAGATAAACATTTTAAATCATTTTTAATGGGTGTGTATAAACATGGCAGTGTTTGCAGGTGCTGGTGAGGAAACAGCACATCCGGCTGCAAGCAGTAGGCTTAAATGGAGAGAAGCGTAACAAGCCTCAGGTGTGCCCAGTCTTCCCACCTCCAGCCAGCTCAAAGACATCTGAAAAAAGGGGAAAAAACACAGGAGAAGGCAGGGACTCAAAACAGGGAGGCAGCAGCCGAAGAATAAAGTCAAAATATTGAGAAAAAGTTATTTTACAAAAATTACATACTAATGAGAAGATAAATGATGTCATTTTAGTTGTTCCAATATTAAAGAAAAAGGAATATCTTTAAAAAAAATGTGTAACATTACCAGTCCGGGGTGTGCCCCGCCTCTCACTTGAAGACAGCTGGGATGGGCTCCCGCGACCCTCGTGAGGATAAGCGGTAGAAAATGAATGAATGAATGAACTTGTAACATTATGAGAAACAGTAAAGTTGTCATTTTTGGAAAATTTGGACACAGAAAAAGTTCAAATTTTCTGAGAATAAAGTAGAAATTTTATAGGAATAAAGTCTTATTGAGAAAAATTACAAGAACAAAGTTGAAATTGCTGAAAAATTAAGGAAAGTAAAAATATTCAGAAAAGTTGTAATGAGAAAAAAGTTATTGTAATACTCATGATATTGTGAGGTGACCCAATACTTACATGGGACTGAAATATTAAAGAAAATATGTGTAATTTTTTAAAGTCGTAATATGAGAAACAAAAGCAAAATAAGAGTTGCAATGTTTGGGATATTAGGTAGTGGAAGAATCTAATATTATGGGAATAAAGTCAAAATATTATAGGAATTAAGTCATAACTGTGAGAAGAACATTTTACAAAGATTATGTTTAAAAATAAAGGTAGGAAAATTTTTTAAAACGGCAAAAAAAGGACCCACAGAAAGCAAAAAATCCCACTTTTCCAACGGGTTGATTTTCGCACATTTTTCACGTACACAGCTTTCTCAAATTCTCTTTTTTTGAGGTGGCAAAATGACACTTTTCTGGTCCGAGAGGTAGACAAAACCCACCACACATTCATCAGGGGTCCCAGCAGGACCCAAAGAAGGCAAGAAATCCCACTTTTCTGATGCTTCGGTTTTTGCCCGTTTTTCAGGTTTGCGGCTGTTGCTATTTCTCCTTTTTCCAAGAGAGTGCCCCAGTGACTGGGTTTTCCTTAGGCCCCATAAGGAAGAAAAAAACATGCAGCCTGTACATTAATTACATTAATATGATTATCTTTGTTGGGGGATAAACAAACAGATCAAATACTTATTTTCCCAGGTGTGTGCATGTTTGTCTGACAGTTCTGACTATTATATAAGGATGTGACATTTATGGAGGCCCCCAAAAATGGTGTGATTCCCCCACCTACACAATCAGTGACTCAGACACCATCACGGACCATCCCATTGCGTTTTACTGATGCAGTGAAGATGCACAGGAAGTCGTAAAATAAGAATGCATACCATAAATTTGATATCATTCAAGAATTATAATACTGACAGAAAAATGATAATGTGACAGCAGGAAGTCATGATTCTTTTTTTTTTTTAGATAAATACGTATCAGTAGATGAAAAAAGCTTGTGTTGGATTCTATTTCTCTTGTAACTAATCATAAGGTTAAACCGTGAGCTGCGTTTTCTATAACAAAGACATCCACACTTTTACCACACGTTTCCCCTTTCCTCGCTGCAGGAAGCCACATTATTTGTAGTATGGCCACCTTTTTTCCCCTGTGTCTATCAGCCGTTACTTTGTTTTACATCACCAGCCCGCATTTTGTTGTTTGCAGAGAAATGAAAGTCACTTGTGTTGTAAAATTAGTCAATGAACAAAGATAAAGCCTGCTCTTTTCCCCTCAGTAACAAGTGATCAATGAGAATACTTGATCACACTTAATAAAACTTTCAATACCACATGGGAAATTGGTTTTTCACTCTCCTTTGAACATGTCCATCTTTGTAGGATAGTTTACTTGAAGTCTGCATCAACATCAATGTTTTTAACAACAGGATTAAGGGACATTCAATGTGCCATGTATATTAGTGTTCCTGATTAAAATAAATACGCTGCGAATAGAGGAGAGCAACACCATCACCACCAAATGTGATGATTTGAAGGGGCGGTTTTAAAGCAACAGCTATTTATGTGTTCAACGGCGGCCTCTCTTGGAGGAATGAGGCTTGAACGATTGCATATCTCTGTTAAAAAATGTAAGCATACGTATGTTGTAATGTGGACTTAAACTAACGTGGTCCAATTGTGGCATATTTTGGGTTCATTCATATAATTGCATTAATCTTGTAGAGCACTATAGTAGTAGAAATCTAGTAATTAAGGATGATTATATATTATGTGTGTGAATTTCTTTTGGAGATTATAGAACTTGATGGGTGATGTGTAAAGAAAACAGTGTAAACTTGCACAACAATTATAATAATTGTGTAGTGCCTTTTACTTTGTGCATTCACCTTTTTCAACGTGTAAATGGAGCTTACTCAAACATACCTGTGCGGTAACCCTATACCAGACTCAAGACCACCGCTTGTGTATTTGATGACAGTCTTACTTAACCCCTGCAGACTCAGATCCTGCTTGTTGACTCTGTGGTTGGGAGCTGGTTGTTGACCTCTTTGAGCTCTTTATGTACCTAACGTCACTCAACGACACCGGCCAGCACTCTGACATCTAGTGTGCGGTGCAATAAAAGCTGATCATGTCAAATAATTGCAATTGCAGTTCTCAAGAATGTGTGACTTCAGATTCTAGAAGACAAAGTTATGAAAAATTATTTGAGATGTTAACCGACTTGATTAGTGTACCAATTCAGTAATTTAATTGCATTTTGTGTTGCATTGCCTGTTTTGAGGACAGGACTATTTACCCAATTTGACCCAATCCTTTGCAATAAAGCTGCAGATTTTCTGCAACCAGTCAGTAAAAATCACATTAAAAAACATTGAGTTGACAAACCAGTGAGTGCTATTAACTATAAAGTGGGATAGATGTCATAAGAGATTATTTTCCTAAAAGAAAGCTGCAGTAATCAAATGCCCAGCAGGGGGTGCTATACCTCAGGTGTATTGAAATTGTCAGGTCAAGTGTTCACACTCGACTGAGAATATTTACTTATCATCTTGGAAATGAAATGTTTCCATGCACCCCCTGCAATTTACTGGCATACAGGTAAATAGGCTATATCTAACAGATGCCCTTAGTGAAATAAATGATGCATTGTGTAAATACTTTGTGTTTAATTGTCTATAGACAAAATATTGAAGGGAAAGGGAACCTAAAGTTCAGACTTGATGTTCCTGTTTGTTTTGTTGTTGAACTGCAGCTCCAATCAACCCTCATGGTGTATTAAGACAACCGATATTTTTACCACCACGTTTTCTGAATGACTTAGGTTAATTAACACAATATAGTTCTTTGACCTAACGCAAAATGTTGCAGCTTCCCCTGTATTACAACTTTTTGAAACAGAGCTACTATGTTTTGCTTGTGACGTGATCAGTACCAGCGGTGTCGAAAGAAACATAGAGTGACAGGTCTAGCTGCCATGTTGCGTGAGACTGACTGGGCCTGTTCTCAGACTCTGTGTGGTCTGGGTGTGTGGTCTCCAGCTGACGGGCAGGGTGGAGGACGGGAGAGCCCTTTCTGAGTGTATTTGTGTGTATGTGCATGTGTGTGCATACGCTTGTGTGTGTTTACTTTATCTAGAGTCAGGCCCAGGATCTCTGTGGCCACAGCTTGACTAGAAAGCCCGGCCTTCCGGCACTCAGAGTTTCAGCCTAAAAGGATAAACACTCCCCGCCATAGCTCTGACATGGCTCATCTTAAGATCATTTCTAGCCTTGTATACTTATGGGACCTATGAGACCTTGAGGCTAGATGGTCTTAGATATACTGTGGGGTTAGTTGTACTCTCTAAACCTCATTTAGAGCAGCAGTTTTACCAAGTGGTGCAGGATTACATACTGAAAGAATTCATTCTATTATATAATCTCTTAATGGGACCTCTGCATATAGCAAAATATGGTCCAATTTTGTCCATGTAGGACTTTGGTCCAAGTAGGATTTGTTGTCCAGTCTTGAGGATTATGTAGAAATGTATTTTTTTGGTGTGACATATTCCTCTTTTCCTTTTTGGTCCATATTCTGAACAAAAAAAAACTCTTGAGCTCAGTCAAATAAATTCATATTCATGGTAACCTTGTACTTTGTCTGGCCTTGTTAATTTTGTGCAGTCATGCTGAAAAATAAACAAATAACATCAAAACGTTGCATGGTGCTACTGATTTATCCATCTAAACAAACTACTATCACTTTCTTAGCATTTTCAGCATATTTGATATAATATGCTGAATATTCTCAAGGTACATTGTTGTCAACATAAAGGTCCATGTGCATTTCCACAGTAAAGACCTCATACAACCCTTTCCTTTGCACACATTCGGCCATTAGGCTTCTCTCCCTCTCCCACACAGTCTTCTCAAGGGAAGGCTATGTAATGCAGCACTGCTGAGAACGCGCCATGAAAATATAAATACAACCTCGCCGCATTTCAACCATGCAAATAAACAGGGCCACCCATATTTCCAATTAGAGCTGGTGTGGAAGGCAGGAAACATTGTAGACGAGAAGAGACCCCCCCCCCCCCCCCCCCCACCAACCACCACCCACCCACCATTTCTGTCCATTTTCACTTAAAGGGTCCGATTCAGGGACATGGGGAACAATGGAGAACACATTCTGTTTTCACAGCATTCAGTTGGTAACCGCTGATTTTTTCAGGTATGGAAACCAGGAAATAATGGCAATAGAAAATACAGTGGCGCTTTTCCACTGGCATTTCAAATTGCATGGCTTCACTCTATCATGGTTTTTCAAAAATATGTGAATTAATAAATCATGCATTTTGGGGTTGAATACAGCCATGAGGGGAAGCAAAATCCAGAAACACTGCATTGGGACGACGTCCTCATGGTGTCGCTCTTCAGCTCCAAACTACACTTTTAAAAAGTATAGCAATACCAGAATACCACCATCGGCAATCAGATGTTACCAATAGTGGTTTAAAAGAAGAGATTGTAAAAAAAAAATGTTTTTCACAATTCTTTGTTTAAAAAAAAAAAAAAGAAGAGCGAGAGAATTGGCTTGCACACTTGCCACTGTATGGTATTCACATAAGTGTCAATGGAACATACACATAAGTAAACAACAGCAGTCTTCGCGACCGGCAATTTTGTTGTCTGGTTATGATTAGGGCTGTCAAAGTTAACACGTTCATGACAGTGTGTGCCGATGGTCAAACAGGAGGAGCACGCACTGTCATTGATTCACTGTCACTGGGAATAAAGTCTTATTGAGAAAATTTACAAGAACAAAGATGAAATCGCAGAAAAATTAAGTAAAGTAAAAATATTCAGAAAAGTTGTAATGAGAAAAAAGTTCTCGTAATACTCATAATATTGTGAGGTGACCCAATACTTACATGGGACTGAAATATTAAAGAATATATGTGTGTGACACTGTCACTGTCACTGTTGTTTGATTGAAGCACGTACGTAACTCGGTAGCCACAAGCTGGAATAAATATTGAGCAGAAATGGAGAAAGAAAAGCGTACTTAGATTGGTGAAGTTAACTTCAAATCCCTGGCAGATGGCTTTTGTAGCAAGACCAAAGTTATTTATATCGACTGTTGCTGTGTTTGAATTATCACGGATGACATCGCCTGCCAGAGACTGGAGCAGTGCAGGTATTGTTTTGTTAGTTATGATACATTACAGTAATTAATAACATTACATTATATGTAATTATATATATTATATGTGTTATTGATGCAAAATTACCCAAAACCGTTTGAGCTTTCGGTGTACATGGACTTGCAGCATCAAATTAAACAATTTGTCTTGTTGCCTTTTAAGGAAATCCTCCCAAAACCCAACTGCCATGGAAATAAAATGCCATTTAAACCTTTCACTTTAATCTCGTCTTTGCTTCATGTCTGCCACTCCTGAACATTGAAGTTAATTCATTTTGATAAATCTTCTACCCAGCCTGCCTTATCAGTCCCATCTTACAGTATCTGGCTGAAATTGGGCCTTCGCACTGTAGTCCACATTTTCTCAGAACAGCTCGGCACCGTTATTACATAGCTAAGCCTTGAAGACCACCCAGGCAGCTGCCAGGCCCCGATCGTGCGAGGCGGAGTCGGGGACCTTGTTGTGATAAGGGGTTGTCTCTGAGGAGATGGTGCTTTGATAGTACAGCACCTGATACTATACTACTGGATCCAATGCTCCATAACATGGGAAGCTAATGTTGCCTGTTGGTCACCACTTAAAACATCATGGGGCCTATTAGATAACATAAACACACAACTTAGTGTAATTGCTCTAGAGAGAGTCACTTTAACTCCAAATATGGCCGTAAGGAGATTTGCCACATTTCCTAATCATTTTAAAGTGCAGAGCTCATTTAGCCTCAAAGCAGATTTGTGCAGAATCACCCCTAATGCTACCAGTACCGATATCTCATTGGATCAAATCATTTTCTGTTCTTTTTCAATTGTTTATGTTTAATTGACTTGCAGTGTCCCGCGCAGTCATGCAGGAACCCAGTAGAATAAACACATGGACTCAGGAGATTCTCCCAGGCCTCGACACTGAGCTGAAACACTCTGCTGTGTGTAAACACACGCTCACACACTGGCTTCTCTTTTTGAGAAATTGAATTGTGTCACCCAAATAGAATGTATTTAGTAGGGGTGTCACAAGATCTCATGTCACAACATCTCGCAAGATTAAACATGACAAGATTTTGTCACCATTATGGAGATGGAGATTACTCTTGCTCTCGTGCTCAGCAGATTCCTCACCTTTCTTGATCGCTTGTATTTAATTACCCAATACAGTAAATCAGCTGTTTTCACAGTGGCGTACCCCCAGTTTTGTCATCTCCTGAATGAATTTGTGTATGTGTATTGCGTATTTAATTGGTGACAAGCTGTGGTAAGATGTGGTGACTGTGATCTTTATGTTCTTTAGGTGTGCTTTGGTCTGCAACAACATGGAAATAATCAGTACAATGCAACAATTGTTACACATAAACATAACATGAGATTATGCTCAGAAAATGCACATTATTAAACCTCACCTCTGTACATTTACTGCACAGCATTAACATTTGGGACACGGTAAAAAAAAAAAAAAGAATAGAAAATACATGTCTGTCTGTCTGTCTGCAGCATCGGATAAAGCCATACACAAGTCTCAATCTTCGTCATACATGCTGTGTTCAAGGACCGCCGAACAAAGTGGCCGGAATGCCTGAAAATGACACATTATTTGTGAAAGCATAAATTTACTTCCACAAAAATTGGGACTTCTGAACATTGTGCATCCGGTCAACAAACAAATGACACTAAATTAGTCACAGGACCACATAAGAAGACCAGCTCTCAATTTATCTTGAAAAATATTGTAAGATTAAACACTTTTAATTCGCAATGTACTTATTTGTTCGTCTAATGCACACAGGACAATGAACAACTCCATGCTGTCACGTTTCTTCTGCACGCCACTATCGGTTGTGGCTGTTCACGTGAGTGGTTTGAGAACACTGCGGAAATCTCAGCGTTTGGTCTTTTTCCTCATTTTAGGAACCCCGGTATGCAATATGCTGGAAACACTTATATTCGCACTCTTAACCGCAAAATATAGCGACAATGTCGCTACATTGTCAACAAGGATATCTTCTATGTATGAGGTATGTTATGAAACGGTACCAGTGGTACTTGAAAGTTGCCGCTGAACTAAATGCTATGATCGTCCATGAAACTGCTCGGTGATTAAAGGTGCAAGTAAGTCCGAACAACTACATGGTTATGAAATACTGACTACAAGCTTCTGGTGTAGCCAACAGTGATTATAGCAAACTGTTACCTGCTATTGTACTTTGTGTTCCTTCACCCACACACACAACACTGAAAGAACATGTCGTTTTTAGACAAACTTTATCTGATAATAATCAAGGCGGATCGGCATGTTTAGCAGCTGCTGTTTTGTTAAAATATAGTTATCAGGTCACATTTGCATACTTAGAATTTCTTTTAGCATGCTGTTGTATTTTTGCTTTATTTGTGTTAGTTTCCTTCATACTTGGCCAGTGGATGATGGCGCCACTAAAAAGGCAAGGAGTGCAGCATCTGGGAATGCATGCTATAGTTGTCATTTGCACAAGTCATGTAAACATGCCACCCCTAGAGGAAATTTTAGCAGATCTAGAGACTCTGTTGTTTCGTCTCTAGGGAGCAACTATTGCCAAAAACATCCCCAAAATGTTGATTCTGGTCCAAAGTCATAGTTAAAATGCAAAACTGAATATGCTAATATAACCATGGATTACAGATCTGAGAATCCAAACGATGAACAAATAGTTATGTGATAGCCACCCATAGCCTGGAGACAGAAAGTGGATGCCTTCTTACTTCCTATGTCGTCTTCCAAAAACAAACCATAGGCATTAGTGACCACGAGTTGTGTTCATTCTTAAGTGCACCACTACAGTTGTACCACGTGAAAGTGTGAAAATGAAAAGGACACATTGCAATCTTCACATCAATATTGACTTTCCATTAAATGAGCTTTAGCGTTTTCTGTCCCAATTTTGCATTAAGACGGGTGCGAGCCCTCTTGGGGAATGTATTTCAGCAGAGCCCTACAGGTTTGAACAACCTGGGTTAGAACAACACAGCACAGACTGGTACAACGGGGGAAACACCCCAGTGCTGGATTAAATGGTTTGCAGAACATCAGGGGGGGATCAGGGGGTGTATCTAACCAGACAATGTGGCCGTCTGGTAGTATAGATTAGCACTAAGGTTGCGTATAGGTCTCACACTAGAAATGACACACTTGTGTTCTCGCCTACTGTTTGAATGTTGTTTTAGCTTAAGTTGTTCATTCCGCTCAATCGTTATTGCTTCTTGGGTTTTTCTTCACATTCTTAGTCTATATAGCAGTGATTCATGGTTCAGGTACCAGTAGTGGGTCTTAGATCCATTTTGGGTAGGTTGCATATAGTCAAAAATTTCATTCAATTATGTAGTATTACACTTTTTTAAGGGAACATTATAATTAAAATACTCTGTCGTCTTCCTCAATGGTATACATTCGTTGCGCAGTTAGAAGTAAAATATGTGATTTTGTGGATAGGGCAGTTTCAATATTTGATGTTGAGACCATTTCAGAAACCTGGGCTATAGTCTTCAAATTGTTATATAATTTATATTGCATTGATATTTTACAAAACCTATCTGCTTAAGACAAATGGTTTTGGATCGTCACTACTCTAAATAGCACATTGACAAGACTATATCGGAATTTTTCTGTGCCATTTTCTGATCAATTGTAATTTATTTGTGTAATCTTTCTCTTGACATGAAAATTGCAATTCTGTTGTTCAGCTCAACCTTCAATGTTAAAGCTTAGTAGTGAGAGCAGAGAAAACAAAAAGAAGAGACTAAACAGTTGGAACACAGCATGGTCAGCAGGGGGCGCAGTACAGTTGTGTTCATTTGTAAAAACAGGCATTTCATTCTATTTGAAAATGACAAGTTTACATAAGAAAATAAATTGCATCACTTCAAGTGGCTACTTACTGAAATATAAATATAGTTTAAAAAATAATACAATATTAGTGTTTGCTACTTTAGCCTCATCTGTTTGAAAACAGACTATGGGATGAGTTGCATGTTTATCAATTTGGATTGATTGCACATTGTAATGTGCTTTCATAAAAGCACCATATGGAAACTTTTTGATATTTATCTACTATCTACAATTAATATTAATGTATGTGTCATTATTTTGCCACGAAATTACTGTCATTTTCTATTTTTTCTCCTATTAACAGCTATAAAGTAGATTTATCCATATGTGTAAAATGTATAGAAAATGTCGTTAAAAACAGTTGGTCCACATGATTATGGTCTTTTCCCTACATTTAAAAATTGATTTAAGGTGTTACATTTGGTTTATATAAATACTTTTACTGCCCCTATAGAGATTTAATAAACTTCCCTGCATTGCTTCCTTCTCTCGACGCTCTCTCGGCATTTCCAGCTTTTAAAATAAACAACTTGCACGCTTGCAGTGATTAATGCAGCATGTTCATCATTGATCATGGAAAGAAAGTCAGACTAAATCAGGAAACACTGATTCCTTGGCTACATGATTAAAGATACTTTATAGAAAGTATAAAGTGTGTTAATTTTGTAGGCTTTATTTGTAACTCTCAAACGTCGAGGGCCCCAAAGGTGAGGGCTACCATAGCGTGACTGGTTACAAACCAGCTGTCAAGAGGTGTAGAAAGGCCTCTCTGCTGCTCTCAGCTGTGAAAACAGCTGACAAGACGCCACGTTCACACACCCACATTCACCACCAAGTCAGACAAAGAAAGACTTTTTGCTGAATTGTCTTTTGTTCCAAATCATATTATCCATAATGAAGACGATTCTAAATGTCTCCAAACTTCTAAATACCAATGCAATATTTTTTCAGACTTTTGCAATGAATGCATTGCCATATTGCATGCCAATAGTTCACTGTTGACCAGAGTATTAAGTGTTAACTGAATGCTTGATACATACTGAGTTTACCTGAAAAAAAAATCTCATGAATTCATGTAAAACCAGCTTTTTTAAAACATGCTTTCAAAGCTTTCAATTAATACTAGTGGTTTGAATTATTTTGAACATGCACAACAAGGATACATTGAAGTACAGTCACAGTTGCACAGTTCAACATGTCCGAAAAAAGAGTTGCAGGAAGCAATTAACACATGTTGACAGCATGCCATTGGAAACCAGACCGCTCTTGCATGTATAGTAATCCCTTGTTTATCGCAATTAATTGGTTACAGATCTGACAGCCCTAATTTCTGCCGTGTAGCATTCCATAATTATGAATAAAATAT
This sequence comes from Doryrhamphus excisus, assembly GCF_030265055.1. Lineage (NCBI taxonomy): Eukaryota > Metazoa > Chordata > Actinopteri > Syngnathiformes > Syngnathidae > Doryrhamphus > Doryrhamphus excisus. The sequence continues at coordinate 6,927,401 of NC_080468.1, forward strand.
TAGGGCATAAAAAAAGTGTTTACAACTTTGTACATCTGGTTTTTAATATTATCAGAGCCCTCCTAACGTACAATTTTGACCCTACACTACACCAATATAGTAGATGTAATCAGAGAAAATAAGCTATTTAAGACAAATGTGATTCATGTTCATGTGTGACTCAAAGAATGTTTTGTGGATGTGAGGACAGGAAGTGACGTTACGGATTCAGAGTTGAGTTTTACCTGGAGCACAGCCACAACAGTACCTTGTGTGATGATGATGATCATGCTGTGATGATGATTGTTGTGCTTCTTGTGAGATAAATCAAACCCTACATATTTTTCTGACATAAGAATAGTCCGTAGTCAACCAGGAAACAACAGTCATTATTCATTAATTACATTTAAAAAAAACGTGAGAGTGACTGCTCGATATTTGAACTGCAATCGGCGAGTGTCGACTGTATATGCTTTAAGTGTACGCTTTAAGCGGTTGATCATTACAACGGACTTTCTATGCATGCAGCAGTCTCCATAGGCTCGCGGCGCCTCTCTTCACAACATTCAATTCACAGAAGAAGAAGAGAAAATGAAGGGAAGGAGACAGTCTACGCTTACAAGGAGACTAAAAATACTGACTCAAAGTACAGTAGAACCTCATTGGAACTTTAATTCATTCCAGAAGGTCCCAGTCTAACTGAAACGAGCACTAACTGAATCAATTTTTCCCCATAACAAAATAATGTAAATTCAATTAGTCCATTTCAAAAAGTTACAAATGTTAACACAAAACATGTTTTTATAGTTTTACAATTATAGATTTACATACAGAAAACAATTCAAAATGCATATAAGTACATAGAAATGCTGAATAAAAGGGATGAATTAACATTTAATATTACGTATACCTTCATTGAAGATGTGATTGTTGTCAAAGACTAGATGTAGCAGTGACATCGACATTTATCTCTTCAAAAGTACCTTCCTGTTTTGCTATGAGTTATGTATTGAATTTGTTTCTCACCTCGATAACCCCAAACGGAGCCAAAGCAAATTGCAAGTGCCAGCTTTTTCATCAGGAAAGTGAGAAACGCTATTGACTTCAAGAAAAAACTCATGACAAAACAGGAGGTGCTGTTGAAGAGGAAGGTGGTGATCTCGCTGCCACATGGTGTCTGTGGGAACAGTCACGTCTTCAATGAAGGTAAAAGTAACCTTAAATGCTTATGGATCCCATCATTTGTCATTTATATGCAAAACTATTGTTGTAAAACTATAAAAAGTTGTCTTGTGTCAACATTTTACAGAGTCAATTGCTGATGACACAGATGGGCAACATATGGACTTCCGCTTCCGGTTGCCACTATGTTAGCCGAACAGGACGCTTTGAGATCAAACATACATTAAGAACACAGTTAGACTTAAGCAGTGTACTAATAACACGAAAAACCTATCAGTTGAAGAATTGGCAAAACGTTCAAGTGTACTACTTTTAAAATATGACAAGACGCCTAAACACATGCCTAGTGAATAGAAACACATCAAATAACCATACGTTAACACCTTTACTTATTTTTTTTTATCCAACATTGAATTAGATTATTGCTCAATCAAATGTTATTTATACCACAATTTAGTTAATGTCATTGAAATGTAAACAACATGAAGTGTGTTTTTAAATAGCCGATCAAAACTAGCAATCAGGAGTACCGGGAGTTTGCCCGGTTGCCCATAAATAATGGGCAGATTGAAGACTGTTTATTTACTGCTGCGCCTTGCCTTAGTAACCACGGTAACTAACTCCCGGGCTGTCCCAGGAACATGCCGCTACAGACACAATACAACAGAGTGGGCGAGTTGGCACAGTTGGAGCCGCCCCTCCCAGCATACAAATCCATGGGGTGGAAGGGTTTGCACAAGGAGCCCATATGAGCCAGTGACGGTCGGTGTATTTGGTACCCGGGCCTTCAGTGGGGACTTGACCAGCCAGAAATTTGAAAATACACAGTATATTGCCATTTACCCCTGGATTCCAACCACAGTACCGACTTTGTTACATATTTTGCTTTCTTATGCCTTTTAGCTCTGTTTGTCCACTTTTGCTTTTGTTCTGTGTTTATTTTATTTTTGCAATGAGCCCCTGCGCCACACTTTAGACACCCATGCGTGTTTCACCAAGAAGCGAGCTGTTACTAGGTGAGGGAAGAGCGTGTCCAAGTTCTGTCTTGTCTCTGTAGATGGTCAGGGGTTGGGTTCAGCTTTCAGACCTGCATCCATCCATTCCTGCTTACTTAAGCAGCAGATAGTTTATTTATTGCTTGTATTTAATGACCCAATAAATGCATGACTGAAGTAACATCTCGTATCTTTTACTTTGAATGCGTACTTCTATGTGCCAATATCGGTGTGATCATTCAATGGCACCGGCAAACCCTGAACACAATACAATACAATACAAAACAATACTTTACACTTGTATGATAGTTAAGAATGGTAAAATATTACCTACAGTAATACCTGTACAGTACATTCATGTTTTATGATGGCCACAGTTTGAACCTGAAGTCGATGAAAAATTGTAAAAAAAAAAAAAAAACAGAAAAGTACTGTAATAATTTCTCACATGAGACAGGAGAGCCTGAGGTTTGAGCTAAACCTCTCCAAATTCAGAGCAGTAAACACGGCTTAATGTCCAGCAGTTGACAACACCCTCTCCCAAAGTAACGTTTTGGTACCGTTTTTTTAGTTTTCTACAAGTTGGACCAAAATTAATTGCACCCTTGACTGACAGCTTGTGAAATCCAACTAGCCCTACATTGCTTAAATACAAAGCTTATTACACCATTGACTATACTATTAACAAACAATTTGGGATTGCACAATTATAACTGTCTCCATTCCTATTCATAGTACTTCATTACTGTACACTCCTTTTTACGTCTTTTCTATAGGGTGTGACAGGTCAATGGTTATGTGGCCTCAGGTCAACGATTTATCGAGTCACCTTTTATCCAGACTCTGCGGTACATTCTTGTGTCAGAAAGGTTGTGCATGCTAGGGCGGAGCCAGACATAAGCCTGTTTATGTTCCTTCGCCCACATCGCGTGCCAGATGGGAGTTCCGGTGTCAACAACAATTCCAAGCTTAGAGAATTGTTCTTTTTAGACATTAGTCATTACTGTTTACTACGGGAACTATTTGCGTCTCTACTTTCTGACTTACTCATTGCTTAGATTATTAAGTAGGCTCATAAAATCCCTTCGAAAAATAACACAGTGGAATCCTGTCTTGTTTGTGTATTTGCGCTCCACTGCTTCCTCCTTCAATATGGCATCTCACACCTGTCAACTGTCAGCTTTATGTAATGTTACCTGTGTCAGACAGGTTGTGTGATATATAACATTTTTCCAAGAGGTGCACACACCCCTAATTTTATTATTATTATAATGTTCTCCACCCTCATACGGCTTGTTAAAATGAAACACCAAATTTAGTGTTATGTGGTTGCCAAGCAGCACGTGTTTTGTCGCATACCCATTCAAAAAACAGTTGTAAAACATAACTTGCAGCTCCAGTATAGTAATCATAAACGTTCCATTGAATGATGGCAGAAATATGTCATGCAATTTTTAATTCATTCATTTTTTACCGCTTATCCTCATGCGGGTCGCAGGGGTGCTGGAGCCTATCCCAGCTGTCTTCGGGCAAGAGGCGGGGTACACACAGGACTAGTCGCCAGCCAATCACAGGGCACATGTAGACAAACAACCATTCACACTCACATTCATACCTATGGACAATTTGGAGTCGCCAATTAACCTAGCATGTTTTTGGAATGTGGGAGGAAACCGGAGTACCCGGGGAAAACCCACGCATCCACGCGGAGAACATGTAAACTCCGCGCACAGATGGCCGAGGGTGGAATTGAACTCTGGTCTCCTAGCTGTGAGGCCTGCACGCCAACCACTCGTCCGCCGTGCACCCATGAGTTTACCTGATTGCATTTATACAAATAAAAAGGGTGATTTACAGTACACCAGATAATGTATGTTTGCGTTCAAAATTATGACAGCAAAGTATGTAACTAACTAATTTGCAAAATGGACAAGCTTTCAGGAAATGTACATGTTCTACTGTACTGTATTTCACATTTCATTCAACATTTCAAGACAACCACTAGTCAAAAGTCAGAAATTTGTGTCACAAAAAGATAATCTGTTGAGATAGCCGCTGCTCATTTTATTTTCTTGGCTGCATCGCGTGAGGACAGGGTGATTAAGATGCCTCTTCAGTGTGCCACAATACAATGTTGTGTTACGTGATCGCTTCAAAACTTCTATTCAGCTCTGTGGTTGTAAGGTACACTCAATGTTCTCCTACTATTGCTTCTTTGTTTTGTGTTTTTGTCTCAAAGCTCCTCCCTGTCCATTATATTCGCTGTGCTTGCAAGGATTTACTGCAGTGTTTAAGTATTTATATGTACATCACATGCTATTATGATGATTATTGCTCTGTTATCTTTGCTACTTTTTTTAACAGTTGCATGACTCATGTTGAACAGTTTGCACCTGTGCTATTAGGAATCTCAGCTTTCCAAAAACGTCATACCCACAAACTTGTTTGTAACATGATAGAGTGTAATACTTGTTGCTTCTTTTATGCAAAAGCTTAAGATATTTGGTCATTTTGCAATTTTTTTATTAACCAAACAGAAGGTGTGGAAAAATGTAATAGTAGTGTTTCACACTTGTCCTGCTGCAGTTACAATGGCATTGTGTTTGCTCTCTGCCCGACTATTTTTGTGCCCTTTTACCTTGTCGTTTGTTGATTTTGTTGGTCGAGGTTGTTTGATGCTAGTTGAGGTTCAGATTACAAAGGGTTTGTTTTGATCTAATTCCACACCATGGCAGCCTCGGACTGACAATAGGTCAATGGACGGGAAATGCTTTCATCGTGTCTGACTCTTTGACTGTGGCTCGCTATTGTGTTTATGGACTTAAGTTCATGGCGCTCCCAGATCTTAATTAGGTACCAATATTTAAATAAACTTCACCCTGTTTGAAACCCTATGTATTTTAAAAGTGGCGGACTCGACAAAGTCAAATTTGGAACAATGTGTTATTAATCCAACGGTACTCTCGTCTAGAGCTGCAACAATTAATCGATAATGAACTATTTTAGAATACATTTTTTTATTTAAAAAAATGTAAATATTAAATAAATATAAATAATATTCATTCATTCATTTTCTACTGCTTTTTCCTCACGAGGACTGCTGAGAGAGCTGGAGCCTATCCCAGCTGTCTTCGGGCGAGAGACAAACAAACATTCACACTCACATTCATACCTATGGACAATTTAAAGCGGCCAATTAACCTAGCATGTTTTTGGAATGTGGGAGGAAACCGGAGTACCCGGAGAAAACCCACGCATGCACGGGGAGAACATGCAAACTCCACACAGAGATGGCCGAGGGTGGAATTGAACCCTGGTCACCTAGCTGTGAGGTCTGCACGCTAACTACTCGACCTATAAATAATATAAGAATAAGAAAACGACTTATACCGGTATAACGGATTCAAGTAAACAAGCCGAGTTGATGACTGTGCGCCGTGGCAGATACGTATATCCTGAATGAAATTGTCATTATGAGAAGGAACATTCGTATGTGCGAGTCGTGGCACAAAATCTTTATAAACACTGAACAATCCCCTTCAGACCAAAACAGGTTGAAATGGTGATAAACGCCGTTGGGAGTTTGCTGAATCTCCACTTATTGAGCGTGAATGGAAGCCACACATCTCGGGCTCCATGAATATATTTTCACCATGTTGTGTTTTACAGCATTAAAGGAACGTTTTACAGTGCCTGATGACGAGAAGCACGTTTATTTTTGAATGTAGATTGTATCAGGTGTAAAAACACATTCTCCAAACACACATAATATACTTCCGTGACCGTTCTTCAAAATAAGAGCACTGTTTGCCCCGTGTTTGTATAAACAAAACAAGAGTGTCATAAAAAATACTGTATCTTCCATATGCAGTTGGAATTGCATGGGTGACTACATCTTCCTTCACCAGAAGGAAGGAGCACAGGCATTACAGTTTGTTGAATATTTAATAGCAATTCTTGCAGAGAAAAGTTAGCCAGTTTGTTACCAATAAATAAGTGTGCTTTACAATTTCAGACAAGTGTATTTTGTTATATGGGGACTTAATATGCTCTTTTCCGGTCCTGTTGTGGAGCACATGATAACTAGCACAGAAAGATTTCTAGAATCTTCCAGAATCCGCACCTATTCCAGCTGTATTTTGGGGGATTTCATCCTTCCCAGAAAAGACTTTGTGAGCTTGTAATTTGCACCCCCACAACCCCCCGTTTGCACACACTATAATGCTACACAGACAACTGCTTTTGTTCCATGACTTACACACAGGACACTGATAAATTGTTATTTACTGCTTGCTCTTCTGAGTTTTCGACATGACTAAGTAACGTTGAGAGAGCGTATCTGGCCTACAGGTGGCCTTCTGGTGGAAGGATGCCAAGGAAAAGAAAAGCCATCACCACGGAAATGAAATTAAGCATAATATAAAGCTCCCGAGAGACTTTTGGTCTTAACCGTTAGACTGTTGCAACCATCATTCAAGACAAAGATGCTTATTTCCATTCTCCTATGAAAGCAGCAGTAATACTATACTGCATACTCATCACCACTTTGATGCGTCATTACTTGCTGTGTTATTGTTTCAGCTTCTTATTATTAATGGTGGTTAAGTTGTATAACAACTTGAGAATGTTAATGTTACTCAAACATTGCTTGGACAGTGGCTGATAATTGTTTTGAAATTGGAAGCAAACCAAGTTCTGGGAAGATTGTGTACAGTCTTCTTTCTCTTTATCATGTTTCTTCAAAAATATCATATCATTCATACAATAATGCCTTGTAAAAATTCCCAATAAAACACGTGTTACCGTTTTGGAGTAACCCACTCCAAGCTAAAACTCAACTCTGAACCTCTGACGTCACTTTCTGTCCACAGACAATCTGCTCCACTGTGGAACTCATTTAGAGCAACAAACACAAGCACAAGTCTTATGTCTTAAATGGCTCATTTCCTCCCTATTAAGTCCACTATATTGGGTAATTCAGGTGTAGGTGACTACAGGAGTGTTATTTTATGTATAGAATGTTTAAACCACTATTTTGAAGTTCATATACAGGTTTTCAATCCTCTATGAAAATATTCCATATCCGAGTTAAGAACTTCACTTTTTATGAGCGAGTCTGGAATCAATCAACTGTGATAACCAAGTGATTACTGTATTTGTATTTGCAAATGTACACCAACTTTAAACACATCATTCCTTTTTGAAGATAAGATATGCCTTTATTTGTCCCACAAGGGGAACTGGCCCAAGGTAGCTTTATTACCTCATGTAAATGAAGAGCCTTAATATTACATTGTGGTAGCCAAAACATGGGTTTCCTTTCTTTTTGACATGGCTGGTTTCACCCCTGATGTCACATTCTGGGTGAAAGGTAAGACACAGACTGCATAAACCCCCAAAGGATGGACATCCCCCGTCCCCTCCTTCAATGCTAAAATAGAACTCACAACTTTCCCAAGCTCTTCTTTCGACCTCATCATAACCTCCATAGCCCTTGTCAAACATTGGGTGTACAAAAGAAAACATCCTTTCACAAGTTGCCCTGCCGCCTCTTTCCTGAGAAAGGTATCTACCTCATGCAAAGTGTCTTAACCTGAACTTCCCTGTTCAACAACAGGCGACTGGTGAGTCACAATGTTGTCCTCAAACTCCTTTCAAATTACACACCAAGAACAAGTTTTGTCTAAATACCGAACAGTTTTTTTTTCCCCCAACGCTGTTAGCTATGCACCTTGTTTGGGTTATTTCTGTACTTGTATGTCTGATATTTATTTTTCTCATAAATATTTTCATTGTATGTCAGAAAAATGTTTTTTTTTTTTTACTCCTATTAAGCAAGCAAAGATTACTTTTGATTTTCTTTGCGATTTTCTTACCCCAGAAAAAAATAACCTTCTGCCATCACAACATGCGTCTTTAAGGTTTTACTATTTATAGTGGTTCTGAAAGTGCACAACACCCCAGCATCAACATATTTTAAATTTGATGTTAGAAATTGCAAGTGGGCACTAATTTTGTGCTTTGAGGATTAGAAACCATGCCCCACATAATACACAAAGATTCAAAGTTATGTTTGTTGTTAGCATATAATAGCAACATTAGCTAGCATTGATTGTACAACTGTCTCTCATCATTCTGCGGTTCGAACACGGCGCCATCACTTTATTGTCCTTTTTCAAAAATTCATAAAAGTTTGGTTTAGAAAGAGGAATCCTACTTTGTGGAAATTCACTGATCACGGTTGGGTCCGGAAACAATTAAGCAGGATAAATGAGGGATTACAGTATAGCTAAGCATAACCACACAACAGCTCTGAATTGATGATCCTTTCCCCCAGACAACAGAGAATGAAAGCCATGAACGTTTTTCATCTTCATCAGCCCAAACGACAATTTAGAAAAAAAAAATACAATTAATTTAATAATTAGTATATTTTGGTAACATACTATTGCTAACTTATTGGTGGTGGTGTTCTTATATTTTTTGGTTTTTAAAAAAAAGTGTAATTTGGGGATTAACGACATTCATTCATTTTCTGTACCGCTTATCCTCACGATAAGGGCATGCTGGAACCTATCCCAGCTGTCTTTGGGCAAGAGGCGGGGTACACCCTGGACTGGTTGCCAGCCAATCACAGGGCACATATAAACAAACAACTATTCACACTCACATTCATACCTATGGACAATTTGGAGTTGCCAATTAACCTAGCATGTTTTTGGAATGTGGAAGGAAACCGGAGTACCCGGGGAAAACCCACGCACCCACACGGAGAACATGTAAACCCTGCACACAGATGGCTGAGGGTGGAATTGAACTCTGGTCTCCTAGCTGTGAGGCCTGCACGCCAACCACTCGTCCACTGTTCACCCGTAATGCAATTTAATTCTAAAAAATACCATTTATTATTAATTTTCCTCTTTGTTACAGTATGGGTTTTATGAGCTTTACTGCAATTCATACAATTACCTGATTGCATTTATACAAATAAAAAGGGTGACATACAGTACACCAGATAATTTAGGTTTGCATTCAATATTATGACAATATGACAGCAAAGTATGTAACTAACTAATTTGCAAAATGGACAAGCTTTCAGGAAATGGCAACTGTACATGTTCTACTGTACTGTATTTAACACCCGGAGTACCCGGAGAAAACCCACGCATGCACAGGGAGAACATGGAAAGTCCACACAGAGATGGCCGAGGGTGGAATTGAAATCAGGTTTCCTAACTGTGAGGCCTGCGCGCTAACCACTCTACTGCCGTGCAGCCCGTTAGAGATTCATCATTCATTATATTACATTAAAATTAAGACTGTGGTTTATTGTTGTACCGTTTTGCTTTTAATGGTAATTAACCCTTTTTAACGATTTATACACTTCCTGTTAAAATGTTAAGATTTTATCAGAGCAACAGATTGGCTCGTGTTTCAAAATCTGAACGAATCTCAGGTCAAACCCGTTGTGTTTGACCACATACAAGTTCCGCTGTGCTTCTCTTCAGAGCGGTTGAATATCACCTCATTAGATTCCTTCGTCTGGTCGGAGCCTTACCCACATGAGTCACACATAGAATTGGCTGGTTTACAATCTCTTGTGTTCCCCTCTCCTAATCAGGAATGTTTATATAGACGACTGTTGTATGCTCCTTTTATCAGATGTCACTGGATAGATGAGGAATGAGTCATGAAATGGGGTGGGGCAGAGGCTCTCACGCACCTTTACTGGCACACACTAGCTGGGTGATTGTGTGAATGTGTTCTCGCAAGTATTTCGATGCTCTTAACACCCTTGTGGCTCGGGCTAGGTTAGTGCGCGAAGCAAAAACAAACCGAATGAGTTGCTATGCCCCCCAAATTATAGATTAGTGCAAGGAAATGTGGATATGAAAATAAGTTCCCCAGCTGAGCTTTCATTGTAAACTCCTTTGAATGCTGCAAAGGCTACATTAATCTCCCTTAGATCTCCAAAACCGACGACTTACAGGAGGCGTAGATCAAATTTCAAGCGCAGTTGACATTCCACTTGTTGTAGACATGCCACACACCAAGATGCAGAGACGTGAAAATGCATGCCACTCAACAAATTAATGTCTGCGTGCACAGCAGAGGCATGTGCGTCTCCAACTGACAGTAATGCACTGCTCAAATAATAACTTTTATTAGCACTTTAACATACAGTACATTCATATCTTCTGAGCATCAACACCTGTTATCATGATGATCATTAACATGCTTTTCTCCCAGACTACCCTAAAATAGGTGGTGGGAAAGAACTGTCTGCACCCTGACACACAGAACAAAGATGAATTATGAAACGTGCATCTGTCTGTCACAGCCTATTAAACAAATGAATGCTCCGGTGAGACATCTGGACCGGTGACATTCCATTAAATGGCGCCTTCATTGACATGTCTGTGTGGCAGACATACATGAATTTTCAGTGCTTATAAGCTAGACAAGGAAGGCTTGGAAAGGCAATTTCATTAACTACTATGTGGCAGCTATTTGCATTTTAAACTGGATGACTATGAAAATGTTGTCCTTTTTTCCCCATATTATATTTCGTATTAGCTCAGATTTCGTTCCTTGGTTCTGTTCTTTACCATGACTTGGCTTCCATGACCTATCCCAGGACAGTGGTGAGGAAAATATAAAGAAAGTGCTCAGAAGAAGATCCAAAAAGACATTAGTGGCCCTAACTTTGCATGAGAGTGATGTAAGTTTTGTACCATGCAAAACTTGCCACAAAAAAATGGATCACTGAGGTATGGCATTTGGGGGGGGGGCACTTGACAGGGTTTTTGAGGCTTACAATATCATCCATCGGGCAGCGGCTAAATTCGGGGATTAGTACGTGTGACGTGCGTGCCCTCTGTAACCACTTCTGACTCAGCACGCACGTAGTGGATGCACGTCAGTCTCGGAACGTCCCCAGTTTGGCTGTCCAATGACTGCGCACAGCTCGCATAGACCGTGATGAGTGACTTAAAAAACACGTTGTGCGCACTGGTGCCAAGCTGACGGTGTGTGCCAGCATTTTGTGCCGAGGGCACAGAAGAAGTAGTTGGCTGCAGCTGCGGTTCAGAATGCAGCGGATGCCGCTGGAGGGGCCCGGCGGAGGCGGCCAAAACTGCTTGTTTTTCAGGTTTTCCGTTAATAATGTGAGAAGACTAAATAAATGCATTGTGAAATACATAATGTGAGTTGTGGATACCAGCATTTTATTAATCAATAGCTTGTGTGAAAAGATCAATCCCGTTCATATTTTGGTAAAACAAGCATATTGGCTTGTTTGTCTTGATATAAGCTATGAAAGTAAATGTTACAAAAATGAGTAGCTCTTGGCCATTTTCATTTTATAAAAGTAATTCTCACAAGAAAAAACCTTTGTGATCCCTAATATAACCAGTATTACATTTAAACATGTATACTTTATGTATGTGAACGGTGTCAGACAATGATGATCTGGTTCGGTATCAGCAGCATAAAACCCTGATCTGTACACCCCTATTTCAAAGGCCTCGTCTCCTTCTACTCGACAAAATTGCTTTTATTTAAAGCATCATATTCAGTCTTGCTAAATGTTTAGATTTTTCATGACTTAACATAGCTACAAAATGCAGCCCAGTCAGAATTTATCGAGCATCACCAGCTCGTATGTTGTGTGCATGCTATGGTGTCTTACAGCAGAGCATGGCAGTACTGAAATATTAATGAAAGCAGAAATAAATTACAATAGGGATATATTTTAGATAGATTTTAGATATTCACCATGTGAAAAAAAGTATGGATGTTAAATTGGTCTTTAAATGTATTCATGGTATTAAAAAGTATTAAGGAGTCTTTGACTTGTTGAAACATGGAGACCCTGGCATGCATTATGTATAAATTGCTAGTGTGCGTGTATCCAACTTGTTAAAAGCACAATTTACCATATTATGATACACAAAGCAGTATTCATCTTACTTTAATTGTGCCCAACATGCAAACATTCATCACAGATTTTGTAAATATTGTCCATTCACACGCCTTGTGTGCTAAGCCCAGGTCCACCTGTGCGGACTGATCCAGAACAGCTCGGGAGGCATACGGCTTTGGAAATAAATATAATTCAGCAAGGCTGTCAGATTGAGTTTGGCTGTGCCGAGCATTCCACCATCAATAGCTTGGCTTTCTCCATTTTCTTCCCCCCCTCAAAACACACCCCCATGCACACACTCACTTCCACTTGCAGACCACCTGGGAGATGTGTTTATGGAATGTGCCAGAGACCAAGAAATAAGAACCAGACATTGCCTTTTATTTAAGGCACAGAGGATTCGAATAGAAGCACGCTGTAGTTTTTAATCTGAAAACATTTGTCATAGAGCATAAAGGATTCTGATCACAAAAATATTTTAAACAAGAACTAAAATGGAAACACGACAAAATTACTGCTCTGTAGCTCAGAGCTTAATAATACATATTTTTTACATTCATCTCACCCTGGAGTGTTTACAGAAACATGGCGATTCAATCAGGGAAGAAATCCCTAGTAACTACAGCAACAAATAATGGCAGCCAAACAGACACTTATCCTGGGAGCTGCAGTACATTAAATCTTTATGACAAGGCTGTGTTTGCCCTGTTATTAACATTGATCCAAGTAGCTGAATGTGTGCACGCTGTTAAACCTGTGTGAGGGGGGGGACCTTTAACTACCCGAAGGGTGTTTTTTTTTTTGTAATCTATTTTGCAATACATTTTTTCCTTGTGTCATAATTTCTCATTGTCGGGAATAACCCTACCCGGTCTTGTAGTTGGAGTAACATGACATTATCTTCACTGGAGGGGGACACCGTGACTGAAGATGTTTGGTGTATTTTCCCTCACTGCACTTAAGGAAGCCTTCAGGCATGTGAAACGAGTTGAACATGGTTTTGGGGAAAGGTTAAGCCCCGCTGACAGCTTTGACATTAGTTTCTATTTCATGCTGTACTAATGATTGCTACCTGTTATTGCAAATAGATGACAGTACAAGCCTTTAAATTCCTAGCTGTTTAAATTTTACAGTGTTTTACCTTAATAGATATGCTCCAGAAGATAATATGACACTCAGAAGGAAGTACAAAATCAACAATTTACTAGTATACAACAACATTGGCTTGCAGGAATTATTAAATATATGTAATATGCATGCTGCAACAGTAGTTGGTGAACACTACTCCGCAAATACTGTACAGTTATCCCTTGCTACATTGCAAAAAAAATCAATAAACGATCACTGTTTTTTGGTTGAATGCTGCCTATTAGTACAAAAAAGCGTATCATTAAGCAAATTGTATGTATTCATGGCCAAAATGAAGCATTTTTAAACATAAAATACATCTAATGAAGGTCAAATGGACCGAAACGTTATCTAAATAAACTAATGAATTAGAGCGACACAGTGTGCGGGAACCTCTTTTTGAACATAAAAGTGACGAAATTAACAAAAATACATATATAAGGCATTCTAAAGATATGAAATGTAATACAGTATCTGTGACTTTCAGAAGTGAGGCCTGGGAAGTGACAAGTGTGACGTCAGCTAGCTCGAGTTTACTGTTAACTGAGTACTGGCCGCATGTTGACAGCATAGAAAATGGCCGTCAGAAGTGTGAATGTTCATTGCATATGTGTTCTTTGCTTTTGAATCATGCATTGTGTGTCTCTTCTTAATCACAACCAGCAACAGTAGAGTACTATTCTACACCGGTCTCTAGATATCACTAAATTGCCACCAAGAAGTACACGGATCTTATTTCTGTCTAAGATTGCTTATTTTCTACCATTATGTCTACTATATGGAGTAATACAAGTGTAAAGGTAACTATAGGGGTGCTATTTCATGTCTACAGCGTTCTAATGTTACAAAACGTATTTAGAATGTCATAAGCAGGTTGTGTATGCTCTAGCTACATATTACTACATATTACAGATATCATTTATCATTAATATTGGAGTCCTACTTTGTGGAAAAAGTAACACCTGCAGAAAGAAGATGATCTATGATATACGTATAGTATATAATTATTGGGCACCGATAATATTTGGCTCAATATTGGCATTAAAAGGTGATATCGTCCAACATCGGTATTGTTTTTTTTCCCTAAAATGCAAGCTGGTATTGAGCTTTCAGGACCAATGATGCAAAACTGCAACATTGCATAGACATTGCTTCAATTGCTGCACAATGTAGCTAACACGCACAGGCCTCACCGCTAGGAGACCCGAGTTCAATTCCACTCTCTGTCATCTCTGTGTGGAGTTTGCATGTTCTCCCCGTGCATGTGTGGGTTTTCTCCGGATACTCTGGTTTCCTCCCACATTCCAAAAACATGCTAGGTTAATTGGCGACTCCAAATTGTCCATAGGTATGAATGTGAGTGTGAATGGTTGTTTGTCTATATGTGCCTTGTGATTGGCTGGCGACCAGTCCAGAGTGTACCCTACCTCTCGCCCGAGACAGCTGGGATAGACTCCAGCACCCCCTACCCTCCTGAGGATAAGTGGTAGAAAATGAATGAATGAATGAATGTAGCTAACACTGTGCCGCTCACAAGCCTGTGAGAAAGAGGTAACACTTTACTTAGCAAGCACAGTAATCACACAGCTTACCAGTGCCATAGAAATCTCGGGTGGGGTTAACATTCCATCTACCAGTCTTACTCACGTTGTCGAAGAGCTTAGAAAAACATCACACTACAGCGTAATTGGTAGATAACAACAGACAGGACTTTACCAATGAATAATTAAAAATGACCATCAAATCAACTATGTGAGCTCTAAACATGTCATTTAGCAGCTATTTACAACAACAGTTGGGGAAACAGGAAGCACTGTTGTCAAAACCATATATGTAGTGCTGAGCGTACGCAAGTCAATATTGCTGCCGTATTGGATGTGACAAGGCTGCACTGTAAGTAAATACAAGAAAATGTACTTAATTTCATTAAGCACCTTTCTACAAATAAATTAAAGTTAATGCCTCTCGTTTCTATATTCACGCATGTACTAATGTACTTGGAAAACAGTTAGATTAGATTAGATTAAACTTTATTGTTATTGCTCATGTCACTTGTACAGGGCAACAAAATGCAGTTAGCATCCAACCAGAAGTGCAATTTTATAAGTACCTTAGTAGTAAGTAAATGTAGAAATAGAATAGAGCTGTAAATGGACAGATCTGTGTACAAACTATAACAGGCTGTGACTATAATACAGTGAGGATATATACAGGGATATAAATGACTATAATATGGCTATTGCAGATTATACAGATTATAAACAGTATGCACAGTATGGATGTGACAATATATAATAACAGTAATATGTACAGTATTGCAATGAAGTGACTATGATACAGTGTGGATATATACAGGAATATAAGTTATATAAGCGCCAAAAACAAGTAACAAGTTGACTGCAAAAGTTGGTGCTGCTGTACACACACTGAGCGACACCATTGTGCACTGATGTCATGTCACGCTGTACTATATGGTGTGTTATCATGTTGAAGATTTTATTATTGTGCGTTCATACATTGCTAGGGTCAATGAATGTGTGTTATATGTGGTGGGGGTGGGGGGGGGGGGATTCTGATGGGGAAAAAAAACAAAAAAAATTTTGAGATTGGAAAAGTTACTGCTACATGTAGTGTTTCTATGTTCCTATATGAAATCAGTGTGCCCAGGAAATACATTCCGGGAATGTTTAAAACCACCAAAGTATGGCAAATACTTAAGTAATATCATCATGAATGTGCCTGGCTGCACAGTGACGGAGTGGTTAGTGCACTGACCACACAGCTAGGAGACCCGAGTTCAATTCCACCCTCCTCTGTGTGGAGTTTGCATGTTCTCCCCGTGTATGTGTGGGTTTTCTCCGGGTACTCCAGTTTCCACCCACATTCCAAAAATCATGCTAGGTTAATTGGCGACTCCATATTGTCCATAGGTATGAATGTGAGTGTGAATGGTTGTTTGTCTATATGTGCCCTGTGATTGGCTGGCGACCAGTCCAGTGTGTTCCCCGCCTCTTACCCTTTTTTTAATAGTGGGCTTTCTCAGCGGAGTAGGTGTGTCCCATTACATGGCAGTAATCTGTTACAGTACCAGTAATCTGGTACTATGGTAAAGGTACTAGTTATAGGCAATTGTAGCAGAAATGTGTTGAAAGATATAGGAATTCATCTTCAAGTCAACATAATATAGGAAAGATACTAGTAGGCTGGGTTGGTGCAGGCTCAGTGCAAAGGTTGCAGCATACTATATGATAAAGCTGTAAAAGTCTGCAAATATGTAATGGTTCAACCTTCATAGTAATTGCATTATTGCACTTTTTATTATCCTTGTTTTTGGGTCATTGTGTCTCAAAACTGATATCAAAGGAGATGATAAAGGTTCAAGTTAACATTCAAATACTCTTATGTTTATGTGCCTTAAGTAGAATCAGTGGGAATCCCTTTGTCAAATTTGAATTTGGAGCCAGCACTTGGATGCCTGCCATAGATTCTCAGATATAAATGTTTATCCGCCTTTTCTCTCTGTCGTAATAACACTTTTGTGGTCCTACAGCTCGTCACTGACTGTTTACAAGACTCCTAGCACATACGTACCTGCTTAGACCGTCAAAACCTTGCACTGAATAAATAGAAACTGAATCGCCCTTCTTTTTAATGCTTTCATCTCTTTTTGCGTGTTCGGTCTTACTGTTGCAAAATAATCCCCTCATTATATTCTCATTTGTATGAAAAGTAAGCTTATTGCTGTGTTTTTAACCCCATGATTCATTCACCTATAAGTTAAACATTCTCTATAGTTTTACATGTTAACTGATGGCCATGTTTTTTGTCTTATAGTACCTTGTATCTCAAGTGACATAGGTATCAGATCTATAGTAATCCCACTTTCCCCTCACCTGGCAATATCCTTTTATTTATACTCACAATGTTTTTGTGTTCCCATGTGTTTGTCAGTTCAATTGTGTTGAAGTGAAAAATACGGAAATAGAAACTCCCCAAACCAGCGGCAGGAACGGGCTTGTTTTTACACCGTCTTTCCTTGATGCTATTCACAAACATGAAAGAACAGTCCTCTTTAAATAGATTTCCCAACGTTACGCATGTTACAAGTGCAAGGAAAAGAGCAGAATTCCAAGTGTGATGGTATTTATTACATTATTTGTGCATTAGAAGATTACAACAAAAAACACAAGAACTTGTATGGGCAAATAAATGTAAGAACCATGTTATGTGACTTACAGTAGATGTACAGTAAGTCAAATAGTGTGAAATATTCTCAAGGTTTTTAAATAACATGAAGCTACGCCTATAACATTACCATCAAATTGTGTTTTTATTTTGACCCTTTGAATGCATCCTGTGGAGTTTCGAGGCTACTGTTTATGTTTTCGGCAGCGTAATCATCTGGAAATCATCTTGACCCCACAAACTAACGGCTGCCTCACACGCAAAGAGGATTTGTTTGTATAGACAGCTAAAAAAAAAAAAAAAAAACCCTGAAGCAAGACTTATGCAAAACTGAAACCTAGACAGGTAGACGTCTTCACAGGGTTATTTTTAGACCCCGTGTGGAATTTGCTGCAAAGGTTTCACTGAAGTTGTCTTGTCAATTTTAAACAGCACAGTATCACATATAGCATAAAGAATACAAGAAATTTAATGTATTAAATAAATTAATAAAACCATTTAAAATGATTATTAAAATTATATAATGATTCATAATTGACTGTTGCTGTTCCCAATGTGTTTAAATAAATACACCATTTAGAATTGTGTTTTGCTCATTCATTGATGGTGTGGCCATCGTCAGCATGTTGAATATGTTAACAGGTGGCGTTTATGTACTTTATCATCAGTAGAGTCTGCTAGCTTTGGGCTATATGCCACAAGGATACATCGGTATCCAATTTTTTAATGCGGGTGCAACGTGCGCATGTCCTGTTTGACCCTTGGCCCACACCGTAGTTTGGGGAAACGCAGCGGTGGAATGGAGTGGCATGGAATGGAATGGCCTTTATTGTCATTATACAAGATGTACAACAAGATTGGAGAGCTTCTCCTTTCAGTGCAGTAGTCAAGTTTAAAAAAAAAAAGTATATAAAAGTAGAGTAAAAAAGACAATTTAACAAGATATATACAAGATATCCAAAATATACACATAGTATTGCACAGGAGCATATGCAGGAGCAGATATATTAATTTTAGTGCAATGATAAATGGGTCATAGTGCAAATAATGACTGGTGTATACAGATGAGTAAAGTCACATATGAGTGTATTGTAATGGGTTGTTAAATAAATAAATATGATGAGGCAGTGATGGAAATATTGTACATTTGCATTATGCTAATGACCGGGTACGTTGTATGTCTGATTTCAGGGTGGTGATGGCTCTTGGGAAGAAGCTGTTTCTCAGTCTGCTTGTTTTTGCCTTGATGTGCTATTTATTATTGACCAATATTCAATCTTTTTGACTAAAAAGATAATCATTCAAAGATCATTGTGTCATGTGACATTAGGGCGACAAGATTGTACTCAAGTGTAGTATACCTATTTGAGGCATACTATATTAGCTATGAATGGCCGGGCGTCACCAATAAACACACCATTCCAACTCGTGGTGTCAAAACAACTACACACGGCAACGTAATAGGTGGATAAAACAGACAAGACACTACCAACGTATAATGCAGAATATTAACCAACTACTATGTGAGCCCTAACCACGTGCTTTCCAGCCATTTACAAAAACTGTACAGCAAAAGTATTCCCAGTGACGCGACACTATATAAATAAAGACTTACACACACACAGTTGTGTAGTGTATAGTTTGAGCTCTGTAAAAATAATGGATATGATAAACTGCACAATTTGCAGGAGTTTATAGGGTAGCTATCCTTTTACGTCCTAACATGTGCTCTCAATAAAACATTGCCAACTTCACCGCACAAGCTATGGCAGCTCAGGAGGCACAAAAGCCCCAGTAAGCGTTGACTGTCAGTAGCAAGGCAGTGCTGCACATCCACACTGGAACTGTGGCTTTCGGGTAACAATCGCCTTTGTGCCTTGATTCATATTCGCGTCTGCTAGCACTCCACGACAGGCACAAAGAGTCTTAATAGTTGAGAAGATGCCCCCCTCTCTTTTGTGTTCATTTCATATAGAGCCAATGCGCACAGACATATGCAGAGTGACCCTTCTTGACATCCAGCCTGTGTAATACACAGAGATGGAGCAGACCCACATACATGTATGCCAATTTATCAAGGACTCATAATTACGACCTGTTTTTTTTCGTTTGATAAAACAAACGATGCAATGAGTGCATACTTCAGACTTAAAGACAAAGATGATAAAGTTTCAGAAAAGTAGCATAGATTGTATTACAATCCTTTTACAAACCACTGTAGGCCTATTTTCCTCTCTCCATAAACAACTACAGTGAGAGCTTATTTTAGAAATCATCTGTTTGTACGGACCTCGTGAGTCATGACTGACATCAGTCACCTTCCAGGCTGCATGCGTTTCAAACGGAGCGGGCAACATTTTTCTTATTGGGGGATGAAAATGCAATTGTTCAACAAAGGTTTATTATTTTGGGGGTTTTGTTGAGGCTTCGTATAATTGAAAATTTGGCTGACTGCACCACTCTTGTGTGCTGTACATTTACTTGTAGTCCTTGCAAGTATCCCAACATGTAATAAATATGGCCACAAAACGTACGATATATAGTATATGCAATAAAATGTGCATAATAAATCTTCAAATTCAAAAATCAAATTACGAAAGACTTCAGCACTTATTAGAATAAATAATTTGAATAACAAACAAAATGGAGGTCGACCATGGCCCTTGTGTTGGACTTTGGCGGTTTTTTTTTTTTCATATGAGCTAATATCTTTGAGACATATCAGCTTAATGGCTCCAGCCTGATTTAGTACATTGTCTACAGCACCTTTCTTGGCAGTTAGTATGTTGTTGTCTCTGGTTTGGCCTGTTTATATAGACATACACACATACTGCATACTGTTTGGGGAATTTGGATGACATATGATCACCTTGTGAACTGTCAGCAGCATATGAATGTAATCAATCTAACCAGGAAGTATAAGTATAATTCTCCTAGACATCAATATGTGGGGTGAAATTATGGAATAGTCGAATAAGAATTATGGCAATTGGTATGGTTTCTATATTCTTTCAGAAAGCGTTAACCATTGGTGACTATTTAAATACCGGAAGTGAACAAATTACATTTGTACCTGAGTTTTTGTTAGCAGTTACTTCCACAATGTCAAGTGAAATCTGAAACATACAAAAACCGAGTCCATTTTTCCCATAGGAAATAACGTAACCGTCCAATGAATGTGTTCCAGACATCAAAGATATTAACAAAAAATAAATTTTATCAAGAATTGTTTTGCAGAAAACAATGTGAAATCATTATACATTACAAATACAATTGATAAATGAACATTTTACATGAATGTTACCTTTGTTGGCAAAGACAGTGAGTAGTGACAAGGGAGGAGGGGAGTAAAGAGAGTGTGGACTATTAAAACATCTTTGATCATTTCATCTCTGTTTTGTAAACACCATTACCTCTTTTGGAACATTATTTTCCTTGATTTCTTCATCCTAATCCAAGATGGAATGTATTGTTGCTGATGACTTCTCATATAAGTCCTGGCAAGATGAGCCATACAGACGCCATTTCTGCACTTATCAAATTGTATCTTTCCTTGGCCCCGTGGTAAGTTATTTAGCAGTTGCGTTCAATTGAAAACAATACACGGACAGTGAAGAAGAATTTTGGTAGACGTTTTTGTTGAAAAAGATTTGACTTAAACTGACATAGTTTACCATTGTATTGCTACAACAAGACAGTATGCTGTCAAAGTTACGCACTGCAGGTGTTTCCCTTTGGACTGTTTCACAGGTAACTCCCGTTTCCAAAATACTCTCAAACAACAAGCCAGTTAATTACAAAGGAAAATAAATCACAATGTGTCTTCTTAGATAACTCTTCTATCCTGGCACTGGCACAGACCTGAAACAAATACAACATTGGTTTCTATGTGGGCTGAAGTGAGTGTTTTCCCACTGAATAGGTCACCTGTGGAACCACACGCCACCTGCTAGTCTCAGGTGTAAATGCAGGTCATATTGCACAGGTAAGGCAGGAAAAAGAGCACCTGTTAATCATAGCAACATAAAAAAAATATGATGCCTATAATATTTTTGATAATGTTCCTACGGTTAAATATTTCTACAGAAACATATCAAATATGTAAATTTGATTTTACAATATACCAGTGTACAGACCTTTATAAATAGACAAACCCCGCCCCTTTTGGGTTGGTCCTGAGGTAAGCTATAAACTGTAGCACAAGCAGGTTTAGGTGAGAAGAGTGTTGGGGCTCACAGGTAGCGCAAATCACCCAAACCAATTAAACTCGCTTTACGCACAAGACTTGGCGCACGGATCCAAGTAGCTCAAGACAAGAAGGGGCTTCCTCAAAGAAGAAGGGCATGAAGCTCGGGGTTTTGTGCGGAAACCATCATAATATGAAGTCGGCTGCGGCATTCAAGGCTCCGGAGGGTGGGAAGTGTTCGCCTTTCGCCGCCGAGGAGGAGCTCGGCTCAGATGGAGACTTTGTGGCTCACAGCCCCGCGAGCGGCAAATCCAAGCCGTACACAAGGAGACCCAAACCACCTTTCTCCTACATTGCCCTCATCGCCATGGCTATTCGGGACTCACCCTCTGGACGCTTGACCCTAGCCGAAATCAACGAATATCTCATGAACAAGTTCCCCTTCTTCCGGGGCAGCTACACCGGCTGGAGGAACTCGGTGCGCCACAACCTCTCTCTGAACGACTGCTTCCACAAAGTGCTCCGCGACCCGTCCAGGCCGTGGGGGAAGGACAATTTCTGGATGCTGAACCCGAACAGCGAGTATACGTTCGCAGACGGCGTGTTCAGGCGGAGAAGGAAGCGCCTCAACGTCAGGTTGACCACTCAGCAGCAGCAGCAGCAAAGCTTGGAGCCCGCACAGGACGCACCGCCGAGCACCGACCTCACAGGCAACGCTAAGAAGTTTACAAGTTCCTTTACAATAGACACCATCCTCAGTAAACCCTTCAGGAGGGATTCTAACAACGTTTTGCCACTTGTGTCCCATGTGGAACACTATACCGGCATAATGATACAGTATTTAAATACACCTGCTGCCTCGTTACCTCACGTCAAACCACCATACCGCATGGACCCTGGACCTGCGCATGCGCCAATAGGTGGTCTTCTCTTACAAACTTTGTGACGCCTTCATTCATTAATGGGACTCATTCTTACATGTTTCATGTTTCTTCATAAGTCATGTGCACTGGTGCTGGAAGGAAACCGGTGGTGATTATGATAATTATTTTTGACATGATTTTGGTGGCATTTTGTGGCAGTTTTCTTTATTTGGTCATGTATTTTCTTGTTTTGCTTGCGCATCCAGCTGTGGTTTGTCATAACTGTTACTTATTGTAAATATTTAAAGCTGGCCGTTTTGCACTTTCTTTACGATATACTGATTGCAGCGAAATAAAAACTATATGTTGATATGTAAAGTTGTCACGTATATTTCACATCAAAATCAAAAAGCAGTTTGGCAGTGTTGCATGACCCTACCTGCACTATAATATTTAATGAAGCTTATTCACTGCAGCAAGAAAATATCATATTCTCATGTGTTGGTTTCGTGCAATTAAAGTATGAATGAAAATTAATTCACTGATTGGTGCGTACGCTGTACGCATGCGCAGGGGTGCTTCCTGAGCGCTTTTTAAAAGCGCTTTTTAATAATAAACACGGCAACACGTTCTTTGTTCATCTAATTGTGTTATTATATTTATCGTATGTAAGGGTTCATGTTCACGTATTTAACAATATCACGGTTTATTGGGATTTTTATCGTCATTTTAGGTATATAGCTGCATCTCATAAACGAGTTTTTTGATTTCAGGAGTACTAATCTCATTTAACCAACAACCAGTCCTTTACTTGTAGGTATACTAATAATAAAAATTATTATTTTTAATTAAGTGTATTCTGGAAATATTTCACTCCCTGTAGAATCAATAGAATATATGATTTGTTTTTTGAATCGAATTACTAAAATAAATGAACCTTCCAAATACATTCTAATTTATTACATTATTATTTACATGAGTTCACATATATGCTAATATGGTCCAATACAAAGATACGAATGTGTGTTAAAATCATAATTTGATGCCCATCCATCCAGGGACGTATTTTGGGGGCGGGGCAAAGGCAAACCCAACCCCCCTATTGGGACCCTATCGTATACTGCACTTATTTTAATTTCAATTTTAACAAAAGGTGAATATGTACGTATGTACTTTTTGCTCTTTACATTGCCATGTTTATTTACCACCATTTCCCCAGAAACAATTTTCAATTAATTAATTATGATCTACTAACAAGTGTGAATATGCAAATATGTTCCTATTTCCTGACAAATGACTCAAAGCTTTTACTGTTATTGATGACAATATTAAGCTACATTTAATACAGTTTAGCTCTTTACTACTCACATCTTTGTGCTGAAAAGCTTCACGCAGCTTCAGTGCTGTCATGAGCATCCTGCTGTTTGCAACAAGTTTGTTTCATCTTCTGGAATCAATCCGGAAGATGAAAGCATCTTTTAAAACACCCAAGGTCACCTTACACGCAATAAAATAATCACAATAATGTAACCTATAATTTATTTGCTATATCTCTTATCAGTATGTAAACACATTTGAACAGACTTTTTTTCTCCGCCATTTATACCCAAAATGTGTGTCCAGTTCTGAGATTTTTCAAAGATTTTTAAAAGAGTTGTTGAAAGTAGAGCGGTGGAAGTGTGCATATGAGGGGAAGGGCGATGAGGGAGGAGGGGGGTGGGTGATTGGTCTTTTACGCATGCACAGCCTGGCGTCCGGCTTCTAGTCTGGATCGTGTCCAGATGGGAGGGAGTTTAGTTCCCGATGACTTCTTGGAGGGATTGTAAGGGTCGAGAGGGGCAGGAGAAGAGTTGGTTGAGGGTCTTTAGTGGCCAGCAATGGACCGAGTCGAGGAAAAGGAGCTGAAGCTGGAAGTTCCTTATTATCTTCGGCTTGGGGACCAGCAGCATGAGACATGGATGACGAAGACCTGCATCGGTTTTGATTTGTGTTTTGAATTCAACAAGATGATTTAGTGGTGCATCCATGGCGAGCAAGAGCCCCCATTTGGATCCGAACCTTGCGCGCTCCATGCCGGCTGCCGGCGCGCAAGCAGTGATGGCGGCCAGTGCGCAAGACGCGAAAAGCAAGAGGGGGAACTCGGGTTTGAGGCGCCCAGAAAAGCCCCCGTATTCCTACATCGCCCTCATTGTGATGGCAATCCAGAGCTCACCGAGCAAAAGGCTCACACTGAGCGAGATTTATCAGTTCCTGCAGGCCCGATTCACTTTCTTCAGGGGGTCCTATCAGGGGTGGAAGAACTCTGTCAGACACAACCTGTCCCTCAACGAGTGTTTCATCAAATTACCAAAAGGTCTCGGTCGACCGGGTAAAGGCCACTACTGGACCATTGACCCCGGTAGTGAGTTTATGTTCGAGGAGGGCTCCTTTCGCCGTAGACCTCGGGGCTTTCGCAGGAAATGCCAAACCTTAAAACCAATGTACAGGATGATGAACACCATCGGCTTTGGGGGCAACTTTGATTTCCAGTCAGCATCAGGCCCTTTAGTGTGTCACAACGGCTACAATTTGGACTTTAACGCGGGAGGCTTTGAGGGTCTCGGTGGGGGCCATCATGTGTCCCCTGGCTCCAGCTCGTCATACATGGCGGCATGCCAGGTGACCCCCAACGCGGATTACTGCAGCCCGGACAGTGGAGGCAGCTCCTTGCAGTCCTCCCCGGCCATGGTGGGCCCTTTGGACTGTCAGAGCCCGTACGGCAACGCAGCCCCCCACTGGAGTTCACCTGCAGTGCCTTCGTACATCAAGCAGCAGACTCTGACCTCGAACAGCAACAGCAGTGCGCACGCTGCTTTGCACACACACGGGATGTCGCCTTATTCTCTGGATCAATCTTACCTGCACCACAATGGACGAGATTCTACTGACATTCCAGGTATTTTAAAAGACACAATGCTCTTTTTTCATCAAAATGATACACAGAAATATTAGAATGAATGTATTGTATTTATATGTATCATTATTATTATTGTGTTGGATACAGTGTTTATATCAACTAAAACTGCTAAACGAGTGGATATTTTATTAGTTGCACAATTATACTAATTATTATTGAATTATTGTATGTTGTGTGTTGAAATAAAACCCAGTAAATTACGACTATAATTACTATTTATGGAAAACTTATAAATGACTATCAGGTGCTAAACAATTTACTAAAGAAATGCAACATTAACCTTGCAGTGACGTTCTCAAGACTAAATCCATCTTAATGTGGATCATAATAAACAATTACGAATTACATTTTAATAACATTAACGTAATTTCCCCGTTATTTTTTTAACATCTTTAATTTTAAAAAATCCCCAATATGTGATTTTTCCCTCCTTCCTTTTCTGAAAAATGTATTTTTGTTTTTATTTTATTTATTTAAATAAATATGTATTTATTTTTTATTTATTTTATTTCTAATTATACAGCTTAATATTTTCTGTTTTTTATTTAATGTTTTTTTCTCCAACGTTCTCAGCAAATGTGCGCATTTTTCCTCCTTTAAAAAACTACGTATGATTTTAAATGTATTTGTAATAAACGGTAAATATTGTCTTTTTTGTTTAAGCAAACAAGTAAAATGTAAGTTATTTAAGACTTTAAGGCCTACATTAAAAAAATGTATAGTCGATGTGTTTAAATGATACTCGATGATTTATATGTATTAATCTTTTTTAGCAGTCCTTTTTAATGTGTTTTGACTTTTTCTTTGCAGCTGGATTGTCTCGATACTCCAGCCACTCTTCTCCAGTATGCGACAGGAAAGATTTCGTTTTAAGCCTCAATGGGATGTCCTCTCTCCATTCCAGCACTGGCACCTCTTACTATCATCATCACCACCATCATCATCAGCTGCATCATCATCATCAGAGTGCCTATCAGGACGTGAAGCCGTGTGTCATGTAACCACCGTCCGTATCATCAGTGATATATTACATTTCTTCTTGAAGGGCGACCATATATCACAATGTGATGTATATAGTCAACATTCTCAATAGACTTACCGACCGACTGATTGCACCCATTTTCAGGACATTTCCCGGGGAAAAAAAAACATACATTTATGTTAATCCATGCACTTAATATTGTTGAAAATTATAATTAAAGGGACGTATTATTTCTGAACTGTGTCATTATTCATACTTTGAATTAAATATACTATTACTTGCACTAATTAATGAATTTAATGCGTTTTCCATTCTATTATTATTAAGTTTTTAACTAATTTGCTTGTTTAAACTGAATCTGTTTCAGTATTTCCTATAGTATTTAATCCATGTTCACAGTATCAAGGGTGATGGTGCATTTTTGCTATTTACAGTTTATTTATGACATTGTTGACTTATCAGCCTACCAGTTTTGTACTGAAAATTCACACATCTTTATACATTTTGAATGTAACCGTTTAAATTCCAACTTTGACCAAACGGCTCGCACAAGGGATCGTTGACCTCTGAAGAGACGCTGTCGCCATCTAGTGAACAAAACGCCATAGTCTGGTATTCCCGTATTTAAAGTTCCAGTATGGAGTTGTGTAATCCACAAGTACTACAATTCCATGTTCTGTTTTTAGCCTTTGTTTTGATCAAAGTTTAGACCCCATAGACCCCATACCCCATTGCCCCATTTAATGCATATTACGCTTAACTCTACCTTTTAATAGTTATTGTCTGGAAAGAACAACCAATAAGTCCAATATAGCTAGAAACTGTTCTTGCCTTCACCCCTATGGAAAAATGGAACAACTATAGGGATGTGCTGATCAGGGTTTTAATATCGGCCCATCCAATACCAATGACTTAGGTGACGTGTAAATGTTTAAATGTACTACATGGCTATATTAGGGGTCACCAAAGATGTTTTTTTTTTCTTTAGAGAGCTACTTTTGCAAATTGAAAATGGCTACTAATTTTTGAAACATTTATTTTCATTGCTTATTTCAAGCCAAATAGTGAATATGCTTGTTTAACCAGAACATGAACAAAATGCTGATATGCACAACTCACATTTGGTATTTCACAATTCATTTATTTCTAGTCTCCTCACATTATGAAAACCTGAATAAAAAGCAAGTTTGCCCGCCTCCGCTGTGCTCCTGCAGCCGCATCCGCTGACGTCTGAACTGTGCTTTCGGCAATGTGGGGATTGCTGCTGAAATCAGTGAGCACAAACTCAAGCACGGCACACACGGTTACTCGTCATGGTCCACACGAGGTGTGGACAGCCGAACTGGGGAAGTGCCGAGACTGACGTGCACCCACCACGTGCGTGCTCACTGAGTCATAAGTGGTTGCAGAGGGCACACATGTCACACGTCATCTGTACCTCGACTCAGCCTCGCACATAACGAAAGTACCTCCTGCACTAAAAGTGCTACATAGTGTCTGCATGCTCCCAAATCCGTATTGAGGTTGTACTCATCCCCAAATTTTGCCCACTCTTGCAAGTACAGCGGGTTGGAAACAAGGCTTGCCTGGGCACCACTGCCTGATGGATGTTTACACCGCAAGCCTAAAAAACGCACCACACCCTGCCAAGTGCCCGCATTTTTCGTGGCATGTTTTGCAGGGTGCAAAACTTACCTACGTATACGTACTCACAAAGACTAGAAGTCCCACATGAGGCAGACATGCTTGTTGCGGATGCTGCAGCGGAGGTGGAGCTGATCGGCATTATAAAGCAAGTATCGGCTGATATTGATGCCGTGCTTTTTCACTGATATCGGCCGATACCGATTGGCGACTGATCGATCAGCGCATCCCTAGTAACAACTAAGCAATTGGAATCAGGTCATATCCTCATTTATTCCTTGTTGTACATACGTATGTTGCTGAAAAGGTAATTGAAGCATCTGATCAATTATCGTCTGGTTTCCATCCAGAAAACTATGGAGATCCTAGCCATGAAGGACATTCTCATTCTGGAAAAAGTTCAGTACAAAATCGCTGCTTGATTAGCCTACATCAATAACATTTCTAAAATTATTTTGCAGATTTTCTGCCACATTTTCTTATGGAGTACCACAAGGTTCTGTTTTAGGTCCACTATAATTTACTCTTTTTTTGTTTCCTATTGGCATGATTATCAGTCCCTTTTTAACTGCTCTTTATATCACTTCTATACATTCAATTATACCTCTTTAAAAAAAAAAAAAACATAATCAAACAGACCACTTGATGATGTCTGTCTGCTATTATAAGAACTGCATGGTCAGCAAATTTCTGGGTAAAGACTCCTGCCTCTCTTGGCTGCGCTCGGATCTGTGAATTCTTGGGGTTATTTTTAATCAAGTAATGAGCTTTTGAATGCCATGTTGCATCCATGACCCATACTTACTTTTTCTTTTTTTTTTTTTTTTTTTACCTCAGAAACATTGCATTTTCAGGATAAAAATGCTTGCTTTCAGTACAACTCCCTATTTGCATACCTCAATATATCAAAAAGGTGGAGACCGAAAACCTGGTCCAAAATGCTGCTGCACCTTCTGATCTACGTAGTAAAATACTGGAACCCACTAATTAGCATCTCCCTCTACAGTATCAGTTCCCCGGCCTCCTATCCCAGCCGCCACATAGTCCATCCACATATTCCATCCACATATTCCAAACATTTCTAGTGTATGTCTAAGCTTTTTCTCTCTCTCTATTGTCACAGCATACCGTATCTTACTGCGTTGCCCTGTAGTTTATCCTATGCTGTATATGTTTCCTTGATTGTATCAGTGATTGTTTTACACTGTAAAGCATTTTATTACTAATACCATTTTCCCTTCCTTTTCGTTGTCATTAAACACACATTGTTGACATTTGTGTAGCTTTATCAATGTTTGTGTTTCATTTCGTCCTTAAAACAGTGACAGTATTGTGTTACAATGTTATTTTCAATAATGACTATTAATGATCTCTGCAGATGATAATGAATCAAAGGGACATTTAAGTGTACAAAACCCCCTTCTTAAACCAAAAATAATTAATTTTGAGATGCAGAATTTCAACACAAATGGTCGATATAAAACTTCACATACTGTATCAGATGCACTGGCTCTACATTTAATTATTGTGTATACATTAATTCATACAACAATCTAACCAGGATGATTTAAAACTCCCTTGCTAAATTGTAGGGGTGCAGATCTTGCAAGATTAAAACATGACAATTTATTAATAAATGAAAATTAACTCTGCTGTCCTCAATATATTGCCATGTGTATGTGTGCCTGTTTTCCTCATCTCCCGCCTCCAAACAGGTAGGAAGAGGCTGCAATGTGTGCATTGGTTTCAGCACCTTGGCACATTTTGTTCCATGGACATTCCATGTCAGTCATACAGTTGTTCTGTCTCGGTGGGTGGAGGCGGGGCCACTAGCATACAAGAGTGCAGAAGAGAGTAACGTAGTAGAAATGATATTAGTAGATTGCAATATATTGTCAGATGTGATGTTATGGCAGATGGTGTGCAGCAGTATAAGGAATGTGAAAAAGCGAATGAAGAATGTGTACAAAAACAGCAATGTAAATGTGTGACAACACGGTCAACATAAAATTACATCTCCCTGGGTTTCCCTCATTCCGTACACAAACATGTGCACGCCACTTTTGGCTTATGTGTATGGAAGCTCCCACACATACCTGTGCCCATGTGACCACGCCCCTCTGCACCCGTGCAGCCTAAACACACAAACTTATATCCTGTCTCCTACATTGTGTTGCGTATTGTCTTGTACCGTGACACCCCTACTAACTCGTTGGGTCATGAGGAAGCATCCCCTTGTCACCCTAACGTGGTACTGAAAAGTCATAATAGCCAAAATATTAGTTACAATTCTATTTCTTATAAATAATGGTTCCTTCTTTATGCCCCTTCTGCAGGTTCTAACTGGAAACTGCCCTGGATTAAAGTGGAGCTCATTGGATGATGCTGACACAATGGAAATATCAGTGGTCTGTCACCAGGGAGAATCCAGAACCTTTTATTTGTTCATCAAAAGGTCAGTTCTGCTCCTACCTTGACATACTGTACATGTTGCACACTGGCTGTAATACTAAAGTTGACCAAGAGATGGTAGTAGAGTCTAAGTGTGCATACGCCTTGCTGTGTTTCGTGTACTTTTGAATGGAATGGATCACCTTGACCAGATAGCATACAGAAAATAATAATAAATTATTAATTTTCAGCCACCTCACCCCTAACCTAGACATCCCTATATATGTACAAATGCACATTATTAGCTTCATATATTTTCCTAGAAACTATCTTCAATTCATTTTACAAGTACAATATAATTATATTGACTGGTAATTTTCCCCCTTTAGTAGAAAACCTTCTACTTTATTGACACTAGAGGGAGCCAAACTCGCATTCATTATTTAACCTCCCTTCGCCCTTTCCTGTCACATTTCAACTACACTACTGATTTTGATTTTGTGGTTCAGAAACTCTCTTAACCACTGAATGGCAACGTGGTTACTTGAAAAACAAATATTTGCTAACTCAGGTCTGTACAATCAATCACGTATTATTATAAATTAGTTTTAATTCTACATCATTTGGATATTCCAACAACTACAATATCAACACACAATATATTAATGTATAATTTTAAATTAAACTTTTCATATTTGATCAATAAAAGTTCCCTGACTACGACTGCGTGGGTTTTCTCCGGGTTCTCTGGTTTCCTCTCACATTCCAAAAACATGCTAGGTTAATTGATGACTCCAAATTGTCCATAGGTATGAATGTGAGTGTGAATGGTTGTTTGTCTATATGTGCCCTGTGATTGGTTGGCCACCAGTCCAGGGTGTACCCCTCCTCTCGCCCGAAAACAGCTGGTATAGGCTCCAGCACCCCAGCGACCCACGTGAGGATAAGCAGTAGAAAATGAATGAATGAATGAATCCCTGAATACCCCCTATTGTACAGGAGTTAAGGGGGGCTGTGGGTGGGTAAGGCCTGTGGTATTAAATAGAAGGCCAGTCGTGGACTACATGTGCAAACATCCCGGGGCGGTGGAAAAAGTTCATGCCCGGGTCCATGTAAGGAGAAACCGTCGGAGAGCCGCACGGACATTTAATTAAGACGACATGCAGAGGCTTACACTGATATTAGGAGTGTAACTTTGCCTCACGATGATTATTAACAATTTCACGCACGCCTTATTTTTCTTTATTAATGGGAAGTCATGCCGCATGCTTTCATTACGGCATATAATATAACATGCATGCATAACCTACACGATAAATTAGATGCACCGCAGTGCAGAACCTCATTAGGATTATTATAGGAAATATGCAAAGTCGTCCCAACAACGCCTCCAACGTGTGTGTATTGTGTGCTGCATGTTTTTCAAAGAAGACAAACCTCCCTCAGACCAAACGTTAACACCATTTGTCCCCCTTAAACCCCACTCATGAACAAATCCTCACACCTCTGAGCCCAAACTCGCCTTTTAATTCCCTCCCTTAATGAAGATGACTCTCCTCCCTCCTCCCAGTCTCGACTTTGATCTCATCTTTTCACACAGTTCGTCCTCTTATTGCTGTCTTACACGTCAATTCAATGCTGGTATAAATCATTCACATTATGATGGCTGATGCTGAATAAATAGAGAAATAAATATTACACAACTGCTTGCATTTGGAGGATAAATCGATTTTCCTCTCATCTGATTGTTGTGACTTGACTCTGGCTGCTCTGTCACGTCTGGGCCCGAAGTGGGCTGGCTCGGTCTCCCTCCCAGAACCCAGAACCCCCCCTTGCTAGGCTTCCTATTGGACGACCGGCGGCCCTGAGCGAGGAGGAGCTTCACTGGCAGCAAAAAGGAGGAAAGAATTTAACTGCGCAAAAGTCCTGCGTGGTGACGGATGTCCAAACTCCAGAACTTTTTCAATGCGGTTCTGAGATGGGGACGGCTTAAAGAAACTTTTTGGTTCATTTTTTTTTAAAGCAAGGAGCTGTGATTTGTTTTGAGCAGAGGATTCGAGAGAATTCCCCTACTTTTTGGACCAGAAGTCATGCAGGCGCGCTACTCCGTCTCCAGCCCCAACTCCCTGGGCGTCGTGCCTTACATCAGCAGCGACCCCGGCTACTACCGGGCCGCCGCCGGTGGGGGATACACCGGCATGCCAGCACCCATGAACATGTACACCCACGCCGCTCACGACCAGTACCCAGCCAGCATGGCCCGGGCGTATGGACCGTACACACCTCAGCCTCAGCCGAAGGATATGGTGAAACCTCCGTATAGTTACATTGCTCTAATCACCATGGCGATCCAGAACTCACCTGACAAAAAGGTGACCCTGAACGGGATTTATCAGTTCATCATGGAGAGGTTTCCGTTCTACCGAGACAACAAGCAAGGCTGGCAGAACAGCATCAGACACAACTTGTCTCTCAACGAGTGTTTTGTCAAAGTGCCCCGCGATGACAAGAAACCCGGCAAGGGCAGCTACTGGACCCTGGACCCGGACTCGTACAACATGTTCGAAAACGGCAGCTTCCTGAGGAGGAGACGGCGCTTCAAGAAGAAGGACGTGCTCAAGGAGAAGGAGGAGCGGCTCCAGAAGGACCTGCCGCCTAGGCAGCAGTCCCGGGACCAGGAGCAGTCCGCGCAGGCCGGAACACAGCCTGTGAGGATCCAGGATATTAAGACCGAGAACGGTGCCGTGACACCCCCGCAGGCCAACTCTCCCTCCTTGAGCGCAGTGCCCAAAATCGAGAGCCCGGACAGCAGCAGCAGCATGTCCAGCGGGAGCCCCCACAGCATCCCCTCGAACAGATCCATGGGCATGGAGGGGTCCGAGCACCACCAGCACCACGGCCAGGCCTCCACGCAGGGCTTCAGCGTGGACAATATCATGACCTCCCTCCGGGGGTCCCCTCAGGGGAGTACTGAGCTGCCCCCCAGCCTCGGTGCCCCCACAAGGACAGGTATCGCCCCGTCATTGTCTTTAAGCTACTCCCCGAATCAGACATCCGTGTATAGCTCCCCTTGTAACCAAAACTCCATCTCCACTACCTCCAACGCCACCTACCATTGCAACATGCAAGCCATGAGCTTATATGCCGGGGACCGAGCCAGCAGCCACCTGGTCCCCCCGAGCACCACCGTGGACGAGACCCTGCCAGACTACTCGGTCACCACCACCTCGTCCTCCCTGAGCCACGGCAGCCTCAACTCCGGCCAGGATGGCCACCATGCCCACCAGGGGAGGCTGACCTCTTGGTACCTCAACCAGGCCGGAGACCTGGGCCATCTCGGCGCGGCTTACCCGACGCAGCAGCAAAACTTCCACTCGGTGCGAGAGATGTTCGAATCCCAGAGAATTGGCTTGAATAATTCACCGGTGAACGGGAATAACAGCTGCCAGATGTCATTCCCACCCAGCCAGTCCATCTATCGCACTTCGGGAGCTTTTGTGTATGACTGCAGCAAGTTCTGATCCAAAAAGCAGCCTCCGCATTTACTGTATGTGAACACTATGATCCCGTTCTAGCAGCAAAACATGGACTAATATGAGACACAAAGCAACAAAAAAAAAGACTTGATCTCGGTATTTCTTAACAACAGTGTTACCACAAATAACACGTAAGTCTCTCTTTCTTTTTATTTGCTCTCGTGGCTTTATACACTATATTAAACATGCATATAGTAATTTATTTCCAAACTGTAGCCGGATTATTATGGACCAAACACCAAGAAAAAAAACAGTGCTTCTAAACTGAATGACCATAAAATTGTTCCATTATAAAAGTGACTGAAGGAACGTGTATATCGCCCTACTATCTGAAAGATTCTTCACATGTTCATAAGTATTTTTTGTTTGTTTGTTTTTTTTTGCAAGGATTTGCTTTGTTTGTTTAATAAATTGTCATTTTATGTGAGCTTAAAGGGTTTAAAAGACTGGTTTGTTGCAGCGGTTAAAGACAGGCTGGTGATATTTTACAAGGATGAGGCCTACCTCATGATGTTATGGGAATCGATGTGGATTCATTTAATTAAAATAACCTAACATAAATAAGAAAAATATTACACCTATTTATATTTTTCCACAAAAATATAATTATGCTTAGTTTAAGGCAAAAACAGCTGAATTATGATAATGTTATCATAATTTTGCATGTGGAAATAGACACTTTTGTGTAGGAACAGTCAATAAGAGTTAATGTAACCTGTTCTTATATTAATATTAATGTCTAAAAGCAGTGGTACGTCTCTATATGTTGCTGACCAGGCGGCTAATAATACAAACATTGTTTTTGGTGGCTCTATGTGCTGACTAGTGCTTACCTATAGCACACTTGTCAAAAATGTATAGTCCAAAACATACATACATGTTTGAATTATGGCCATGCTGTCTGACAGCAGATGGACAATTATTAGGATGTAATTTAAAATATGTAATTTAAAAAAGAAAAAAAAGCATACAGGCGTTAGTTAAATAACAGATAATATGGGATGGTGTTTAAAAACATAATACATTTTATTTTGTAGCACAATATAAAATGTTTTTAATTGGTATTATGTATTTTTTTTACATTTTCCCCAAGCAAACACCTTAAAAAAACCTATGAAATTTGATCTTTAAAATAATAATAACAATAATATCTTATCATAAGAAACTTTTTTTCACCTGACTTGATTTTATATTTTAATTATAACACTTTAAATTCTGTTTTTGCTTTACCTTGAGGTGTTCTCACTGCATGTAGGCCGCTTGGGAACAGCATAGTGCTCATCACATTTAAGCAACACACACACACACACACACACACACATCGTTCCAATACCAGGGACAAGCAAAGGGTGCCACATGTTGACGACTGCTCAGTGATATAGAATGGAACCTCATAGAAAGCCATCACATAGAGTGTGTGTACCTGAGGCTCTAATAACAAACATGTAGTGTTAGTCCAAAAGATTGATGGCGTGCTCACAGAATAGTTCCAGGTCAGGAAGGAATCTAAAATTCAATCAGCGCCGCTGAGTGGAATCGTTTTTCATGGGAGGGACGACGAATAAGTTGATATAAGGCATTAAGAACATAAAATATGTAAATAAATACATGCAATGGCAATGCTTGAATGGGCCCCTGCTGCTATATGTGCAGTCCATTTAAGGTTGACAATATATATTTAAATCCACGGTAATCATTAAATTTATTTTTGAGTGGGCACATGGGAACCTCATTTTTCAGCTTTTATTGCCCCCTGAAATATTCATCTTTATTATTTATCTCTAATTGCACGCCCTTAAATGTATGTAATGTTTTTGTGTGCTTCATAGAGAAAACGCGAGTTGAATTTAACTGCATTTATTTTGTTTCAATTACATAATTATGACATTTTCCTCTCATTGCAAGAAGTTCGCCATCTTATTTCAAATTAAAACTACACATTTATATAAAACATACATGTTGATATAAATGTATATTAAAAATCAGGGCATGAATACAGTCTTACATGCCAGAAATATGGTCTATTAGATATTAGACCCCTGCTGTCTGTTATGACTTATTGTCAGCTGATGCACGACCACAAGTGAGAGGTAAAGCTTCTTCTTCTACAGATGATAAATGAGGCATAATTGAAGGAAATGATGCAGTTTTTGCTTTCGGTCTGTGCTGTCCTGTGTGTGCACAACGCGCATTTTTTTTTTTTTTTGCAGCCTTTCCTGCTACTCCTCATACTCTCCTTTGCAAGGCATGTGTTGCACCTGCATGACCCACTCGGCCCTTTGGCAGTGCAGTGGAAAATGTTTTAGCTTAGTTATACGGTCAGTGTGTGCAGTTTTAAGCGAGCTCTCCACGCATCTGCTTCCAATCTTAGAGTCCGTAGACGCCAATTGTGTGTATGCGCTGCGGCCAAACGAGTGAAAGGTGAGAGGTGCAACACTTGTCCCTGTAACAGGAGTCCCAAACCTCTCATTTTGCACGTCTAGTCCTATGGAGAAGACGATAGTAATTGAAATATTATGTGCAAGAACGCAAACAATCAAGGTGCAATGCGGAGGTGGCCGTAAACACATCAGAAAGGCACGTTTAATTTGCCTATATATACATTAAAAAAACGTATTGCCTATTTTTCCATTGCATAATAATGCTGTAAAATCCTATTTTTTAATAGCTGTTTTGTAATAGTTTTCAAATGCAGTTTTGTATGCCATCATATGCAACACATATATATACACATAAATACACATATTTCCAAGTACAAACTAGAATTATATCAAATTGCACAAATGTTGGTGTCTCAATTGATAACTATGCAATTAATATGAGTGTATCTACGCAAATAAACAAGCCTCTGCAGTCGGCTCCTGATTGTTGGAGGCAAACCCGAAGCGCATAATATGAGAGGGCTACTTTAATAAAGCTGTGCGGCTATTTGAGCCCCAGCTGCAGTTGTCTGTGTCTTTCCAGGGGTCTTTTCTTGGTGTTTAAAGTGGCCAGTTGTCTCTGAAAACGGCAGATTCCTTAGAAAATCTATTTATCATGAAGAAATATGTTGAACATAACACATTTTTTTCTCAAAAAAGTTTTGATTAAAAAAAAAATCAAACATAAACAACTTACTATAAACAGTATTTATTTATTATTAGATACAAACAATGCACGGTACAGGCAACCAAATTGAATTGAAACTAAAATGACTTGGCAAAAGCAATGTTTCCTCTATAGAAAAGGCCAAGTTTGAATTTTATTTTGTAAATATATTGTGCCACATCACAAGATTTCAGGACACCTTTCACAGAGAACAGGTCTTGTCCTTTTATCCAACAAATGAAAAAGCGTATCATATTTATCTATTTTCGGACAGCTCTATTTGCAATTCCTTCTCTAGTCTTTATCCTGAATTAAATAGTTATTGCATAAATGATATTACACGTTTTTGTTTTGTTTTTTGGATCCTTCCGGAGTCTTGGCAGTGTTTTCTATTATGAAAAGTGGTGGTTATCAAATGTAACTGTCGATGAGCGATTCCAATACAGTTGGCAAAGCCGCAAGCGTGTGTGTTTGTGTTGCTGTTTGTCAGCCTATACACCCAAAGCTGTGAACCTATAGGAAACACTAACTATATATTTTCTTCTCTCCTCCTGTATTGGTTGTGGTGGTTGCAAGGAAAGGAAAGGAGGAGGTGGAGAAGAAGATCCTGGAAGTGACCCATGTCACCTCTGTAGTCCCTTCCTCTCTTTAGGGACTAGAAGAGACAAGCACAGCAAGGAGGGAAGGGAGACAGTGATGGATTAGACTTTGCACCTAAATGTTTCTCTTACTTGAAATAGAAACAAGACAATGATGAAAACCTGTGGGAATACCATATTAAAGAGACACTGTGTGTGTGTGTGTGTGTGTGTGTGTGTGTGTGTGTGTGTGTGTGTGGGTAGGAAAAGTCATCTGAATGCCTCGAAACATCCCAATGCCAATAAGTTACTGGCAGTAGCAGCCTACTACACACCACGCCAATTACATTTTTTTCCTCTTCTTTTTAAAGTCTGCGATGTCTACAACAGACTAAGTCTTGAGCTATTTCCTTTCGAGTGGCTCCTCGCTTGAATTTGGAAAGTCAGATGGTGGTGGAGCTCTATTAACAAAAAAAATAAAAAAATATAGAAAACAGTTATACTTTTACATACAGTGCAAAAATAATTATAAAATTGGCAAATAATATAATAAACAAATTTTTTTACCTTATTGAAAGAATCATCAAAGACAGCAAAGGGCATGCCACCTTTGTACTTATTATTATTATTAGGATTATTTCTTGAATTTCTCACCTTTTTAAAAATCAAATTACTAGTACTAAACCCAAGTTGGCCCCATGGTGAGTTATTTAGCAGTCGCACACAATAAAAATATGCAGACAATGAGTCACCAATAGTAGGTTGCTTTGGACAAATGGACAAGTTCAATAGCATGATAGTGTACAAAAACCGAGGCAAAATTTCGGTGAACATTTGAAACAAGAAACAATAATAAAAGATAACCTTATCAAGGGATTAGCAATTTCCACTCATTGATTATTATTGCTTTGTTAAAGCTTAATCAACTGTTATCAGTCAAGATAGTGAGGCCACGTTTATCAGTCTACATTGTAATGAGTGGGGATCAACACAGTGAAGTTGAAGTATCAACAGCAAATGGAAACGTTGCTGTTTTCTCCAACTTACTGCATGACAATTCCATCCGCAGTTCCAATCTGATAACTTGCACTCATTGCCTTTATATTGTTTTAATCAGGAAACACAATCGCTTATTAGCTGGGATCTAACTGAGTTATATTCATCTATCTCATCCCAGATCAATAGTGACGCTAGGAGTTTTAATCACAACAACATGCTTCCGAAATGCCTTGCTTCCCTTGACAATCGCTTTAAAACCATAATCCTCTTCTGAAAAAAAACATTACCAGACTGTTAAGTGCAGAGACTTTATTGCTGATCTAATAGAACGTGCACTCTTATGCAAACAAATTCAGCAGTTAAAAGCGTGTGAGAGAACAAGTCTATCTCAAATATCAGCTGTCAGCTTGTGTCAATGGACAATCTGACCTTCGACCCCGCAGATTTAAACCCTTCCTCCCGACAGCCTCTTTCAGTGGGCCATTGTTTACTCTCTGGGCAGTTAACTCATTTTCTTGTAACGTCTTACCTTCCGTACGCATGCTTGATTGCATTGCAAAGTGTGTTTTTTTACAAAAACAAACACGGATGAGATACTGAATAATAATTAAAAAAAAAAAGACGTTGTTATCCTATACTTAAGAGGCATGGAGTGAGTTGAACATGAGCGTCACATCACTTGGAGCGTTTCTCTTGCAGGTGTTTAGGTGGTCTCCGTCAGCTAGTGTTTGTGCGCCATGGCGGGCAGCGGCGATTACAGCGGCGGCTCCTTTCACAGATCGCCACTTGTATCTCTCTGTTCCATCTCCAGGCCCTTGGCTCATATAAACATCCCCAAGTCCACTGGCCTTCTGATGTGTTTTTTGCCATTGTGTTTACAGCGACAAGTCAGGCAAATACGTGAACTTTCAGACAAAAGGCTCTGATGAGAAACAATAGACAGTGTAGAGCCCGGCGGTCACATTAACCAAAGAGAAAAATTATACAAGGGAAGAGGATTTTTTTTTATGAGATTGACCCTTTGAAGAAAAGCTGCAGTTGCTGTATTAGCAAGTATGTATTCTTCTAGTACTCAGTGCCTATTGGTAGTAAAATGTTAAAATAAAACAATATTTTATAATAATATGCTCCACTGTAAATGCTGTATTTTGCCACAAAAATTTATTTTGGTGGTTTGATTAGATAATTTACTTCTTTTCCTCCATAAACATGGGTTCCTAATAATTTCTAAATATGTGCTAACACAGGCAAAATGCACAGGATACATGAACCACTGTTAAAATAAGCCCACAATTTTGCATGTTTTTGCACAATTTTGTGCTTCACTGATGTTTTTTTGTCAAGTGTCACTGGGAGTTCAGGGGTTGAACGCACCATAGTTGCTGTGAGACGCTTATATATAAAACAATCGGGCCTCAGTGAGGTGAGCACAAGTTAATATATGATTGTAAATCACTGGAATTTCAACAGGCAAGCAGTGTGGATTATGTTATGATCATATTAGGCTTGGGACAGAAACCCCGCAAAACGTGGGGACCGACTTCTTTTACTTTCTTTTCTTCAAGGAAAGTTGGTGATGCATTGCTGCATGTATAATAACACCCCTCCAAAATAAAATGGCTCATTAGTAGCAATATTGTACATTGATCTTACAGGGGATGATAATGTTGCAGTATACTGACCCGAGTATAAAACGGCACTGAATATAAACTCTTTTTCAAGATCTGTTTTTTGAAGAGTACTTTTCAAGACAAAATAAAAGGTAAAAACAATGGTAAAAAAAATCACGTTTTTAGCTGTTTTTTTGCTAATAACCTGCTCACAACTTTTAACAACTGGTGTGTGTGAGTGACGGGAAGAAAAGCTCTGACTTGCTTGTTTGGCACCTCCTGTTGGTTTGCATGTATAAAGCGACCACCTGTTTTTTTTTTATTAGGGGAACATTTTATATTGGGGTCACTTTGGTAATCATTTCTCAACCTGGTGGGTTACTGCCCCAATGCAAGCAGACTGTAACAATATGTATTGATATTTCATAGGTTCTTTATCGGCTCATGTGCCAGTTTTCACCACAGTGGTGTGTAAATTGATCAGGACAGGACGAGATGGATGAAACAAATCCCAATTAGTCCCGAGGAGGTTTTCATACACACTGCATATACACACTTGGCAGTAGGAAACATGTTCGGTCCCATTGCTTCAACATGGAAACAAGATGGAGTAGAAAGAAGAAAAAAAAACAAGTTTCAGCATTCAGAGGCCTGTGGCGACTGAGATGAGTTCACCCAAAGTACAACGCAGCACACACTAAACTCCACGTAATCCGCCAGAAGTTCAAGTTGTCTGCAGTGTACAGCAAATGAGATGTAGCGTTCACTTTTGGAAATGAGGCTTTGTCTGAAAAAAATCATCTCACAGAAGCAATCAGGCACGTTTCCAATCCAACTACACGCAAAGCAATACAAACATCAAAGCCCAAGCAATTGTCTTCCCTCCTGCCCTCCTTTGCGCCTTCCTTTTAAGACACCGCTCCTTCAACTGCAGAGTGGAGAAGAAAAAAAAATCCCTGCCGCACATCAAAGTTGGAGAAGGTAATTTAGAATTATCTTAATTGGGCTGCAATTTTAATAATGATCTTACACATTGGGACCAAGGAGGAGAGAAGGAGCTCCTCATCCAATCACGGCAGCCGTCGTGTCATCGAGCCATGATTTACGATGACTTAATGCTTTGTTTACTCTCTGTTCATAACAGAGGGGGCCAGTTGCATCAGGCAAGCCGCATGGCCGAACATTAAAGAGTGGGGGGGGTGGGTGGTGGACGGCTTCCCCCAGCGGTGGAATAAAAATAAACAGATTTCTACTGCAGCCACCAGCACCCCGTCCAAAGTCACTGCTCAAATAGCAGTATAGCTCAGTAAGGTACTAGTGTATAAGCTACTATCACACGTTTTGCCACCCTTTGATTGACATACCAATTGCACTGATCTGGTTTGATGAGTGTAGGGAAGTACACTGTAGTCTGCTGAATGGTCAACAGAATTATCACTTCGTTATGACAATTCCATTACAGCAGGATCTCGAAGGTCGAAAACAACCCATTCGGGTGTGCGCCTCAATCTCTGAGTATTTATTATAGTAACATGGGACGTCATTTTGCATGCCCATGAGTAATTTCTGTGAACTTATCAAAAATGCAACATGAACAATGCATGTCATAGTGTGTCTCATTCACATGATTGGGTTCACTTTTTCAGGGGGGAATTCTCGGGTACTTTCTTGGATCTTCCTTGTGATTCCTGATAATTAATCATAATAGCCAAAGCGATGTCCATAATTCCCTCTCTTTTTTTTCTACTTTATTGCCTCTTTCCTGCTTTGCACATTCTATACCTGCAGCTGCAAGAAAATATAGAGTTATATTTCTTTATTGCTTCTTCCTTGGAGTGCAGCATCTTGGACATCCCTGGCAAATAGACAAATTAATTAAACTAAGGGTGATTCCTTGCGGAATAAGTGGTACAGGAGCGTAGTTAGTTTGTGCCAATGAACATCATTTACGGTCAAGAATTGCGTGCCAAGTGTGTAACTTATTTGTAAACAGAATGCAAACAGCGCGTAAACTAGTCTTCATGCTTGCCAGACGTGCCGTAAATAAATAAATGACACTTATTGTCACGGAAAATTGGAGGACAATGTGGCGGCAGAATGCGTGCATGTGTAAACGCCGCTGTACTGTAGTAGCAGAGTCTGGACATACACGAGTGCTTTTCCTTTCCAAATACATTTTTCAATGACAAAATGCGAGAACACAGATTGAACATACAGTTTCAATATTTTTTCGCAAGTAAGAGCTGTGTAAAAAATGGGTGTTAATTGTTGTTCAGCCTGAATAAAATGACTAGCTACTAACACCCGGCTGGTATTCACATACAGTACATGTCCATAGCGCATACACACACACACACAGCCATGTAATCACCCAAGAGTACCTCTAAAGGGGACCTTTTATGCTAATTCTTGTCCCTTTGTATTGAGTTGTGGACTCCTATAGAGCAGCTACACACAATAACAGTACACAAAGCGTTCTAGCTCTTCCAGATTCTGCACCTATTCAGCTGTATTTCTTTGGACTTTGTGATTCCTGCAAAAATTCTACCCACAGCCCGTCTCCAGGTACGCCCATTCTGAAAGAGTTCCCATTTGTGCCACCAACTTCATAGGAATTGATAATAAATGGTGAGGTGAGCCACTAATTGTGGTGGGAAAAGGCTATTAGCAATCCTGATCCCTTTATGATATATACACAGACAAACACTTTTGCCCCATAACTTAACAAAATAAACCCAGCTAGGACACTGATAAATTGCTACTTACTTATGACCAAGTAACGTTGGAAAGGCATAGGGCTTCAGCAAGTTTGTTGGCTAGTCCAGCTGCAAAGTGGCCCATGTTCACAAAACAGTCCATTGTGAAATGTAGTTGATAGATTAAAATGCATTTCTTTTGCTGGTAGGGAATCAGGAACTCCAACCACTTGTGCCTGATGGTGGCATCAAATGTAAACAAATGGGGCTTTCCCTTTTCAGGCATTGCTAGCAAGTAAACGGCGGAGCAGTGCTTGGAGGAGGGTGGGGGAAGCAGAACTTGGGGGAGGGCAGAGAATCTGGTTTACAGCCACGCCTGTATAAGGAAGTCCGCCCCTCTGTGACATCACAAAGGGGAAGTTTTACCACGCCTTTTCAAACCTAGGGTTTGAGCCATCCCAAACTTCTTTCATGGCTCACCTCCAAATGTGCAAACTGCATTATCTGAAACGTTGGCATCGTTTAATACCACATTCTAACTACATTTATAGGTCAGAAAAGTGGAAA
Organism: Doryrhamphus excisus; assembly: GCF_030265055.1. Taxonomy (NCBI): domain Eukaryota; kingdom Metazoa; phylum Chordata; class Actinopteri; order Syngnathiformes; family Syngnathidae; genus Doryrhamphus; species Doryrhamphus excisus. Next base: position 6,970,890 of record NC_080468.1, read on the forward strand.
AAGCATTTAAGTGATGCATGTGTAAAAACATATTAACTGATGTTAAAATAAACCAATTAAAAATAATTTCACTTAATTGCAAAAATAAGTCGGGCGCCATAAAGTGTAAAAACAACAAAGTATTCTGTATTGACTGTGCAAAACTACAACAACTAACATGGTGATTTCTGCTTGTTTTTTTTTCTTCTCTTCTTACATTCTTCATTGCTTAGCAGCCATTGTTGAGGTTGTACCTTTTCTGTAAGTGTCGGCGATATCCACAGTAACCCAAATAAAAAGCAAAACACAGTAAATGCAGTTTATCTTGTTGAAGTCTGTACAATGTGTGTCACACATGATAGCATTTTGAATATCAGAGCAACCCTTGTCTACTGGAAACCTGTGGGCTAATTCTTTAAAAGAAAATTTACAACAAAATTTCCAGAATAGTGGGGAGGGGGGGGGGGCAATACAGTGATAAATTGCAGTGTTTTTGTCGTAGTCAATGCACAACGGATACAAAGGTTTTCTCTTCTGTCAAATAGACCATCAATATTCATGGGCAGGACAATCACTTCCCTGCATTCTTTGGAACATTTGAATTTGACTTGCTGACACGACTATTGCCATCCCAGTAAGCTCACTTTTAAACGCGCCAGGGTGTATACACAATAAAGGCTGTGCTTATCAATGTAAGCAAACAAACTTTTTTGTTATTTTTGTTTGACAGCTCTTGGACTGTAGTCTGTAGTTGATTATTTGAACATCTTTTATTATAAAAAAAAAAGCCCAGTAAAAAGCCCATAATTGCATCAGGGTAGTGAGGGAGCACCAGGAAGTGGCCACTGCTGCCTTTGTGAGGGTTTACACAGTTCTAACCTTTCTCCAACGCAGGCAGGAAAAGGGTGACGGCCCTGCAAATCCAATTTAAATGACACAAAAACAGCTCATCTCCTGTCAAATGAGGCTTACTGCCTCACGGGTTTATTCAGCAAATGTTTGGTTCTGTTGGACTTGGCATCCAGGTATGTTGATGACCCAAGTGGCCCCTTTTTAGCCGACTACTGCAGGTGGCTGACTTAATGGCATGAGGTAAACTTACTCATGACAAGCAGTCTTTTTATGTTAAAACACAAGGGTCACATTTTAGTTAGTCCTGGACTCATGCTTAAAAAGTTGGAAAAGTTTCCTAACATTGCTTTTCTGGCAAAAATACATCATCATAGGTGTGTTTATAGTTTTACTATGTCTGAATCAGATATTTATTATAGAGAAATTAAAGGATTAATCTAAAGATAAGCACGAGTTGATAATTGCCTTTAATACATCAACAAATTCCAACACGGCCGCACAGAAATGACATCATCTCATAAAACAAGTGTCATTATTTGTTGTTTATAACACCGCTGGGCCATTATAGTCAACCAACTCCCAAAAACGTGTCAATGTTTTTCTCCTTCCCTGTCTGAGCATTCAAAATCCAATTTAAAAGAATCCCATCAGATAGGCATTTCCTCCTCCTGCACTAGCAACCAGAGAAGGCCGCTGCTACATTCTTATCTTATCAGCAGCAACCATCTTCAGTCGTGCCCAAACAGGGAATCTTAATAAAAAAATGTATTTTAGCTTCCAACTCAGCTAGAAATAATGTGCATACTTAAAGTAATCTTAAAGTAATACACAGCGTCTTCACTCATCAGCTCAGACTGGAGTTGGCTCAGTTTCAAACCATAAAGGAAAACCCCTCTTCTTGTTCTTAATACTCCCCCACAACACCACCCCCCACTGACTTCCCCTTCTTTTTCTTCTCCCCTGGCTCGGTGACATGCATGATAAGAGTAGAGAAGCGGGCTGTCTGGGTCTGTACAGGAAGTACAAGCGAACCAGCGGTGCTGTCCGTCAACAGTGGAGCCCCGGGAACAATGACTGCGGGGATCTCCTGGCGGGAGGCAACACCGACGTGGCTATCTGACTGACATTTAGATGCACAGAACGTCCACATATGATGGCTCATAATTATAATGTATGTCCCTAAAGATCTAAAGTATGTAGGACATTTTTCCCTTGCCATTTTGCAGTTTGAATTTCACAGCTTCACCATTTCAAAAATATGAATAATATATTTCAAAAATATATTAATCAATAAATCATAGTGGTTTGTGGTTGAATGCAGTTTAATATTAGTCACAAAATTACACATGTAATTTAATGTATTTTTGTCTAAATTATCATTTTCAAGCATAAAATGGCTAAATAAACTGCAACTGTTACTGTTTATAAGGCATTCAGAAGATATATACAAAGGGCCAGTCATCCCTCGTTTATTGCAGTTAATTTGAGTAGAGTGGCAATATTAATCTAATGATTTTTTTCATAGTTACAGTATAGAAAACCTGTATACTATCTCCAAACTATGATTTAACATTACTGGAGTCCTCTAGACATACACAGCCATATAGTCACATTTGTCCACTCGCCACTCAACACGACAAACATGAATATATTATGTCTAATATGTCTTATTTATTCTTATGTGTACTATAGTGGGTAATTTTGGTGAAAAGGTGTGACTATAGGGGTGTTATTTCATGTCTAGAGGGCTCTAATAATGTTTTTAAAAAGGTATCTATCAGCACAGTTTTCTATGCTTATGAACATATTCCATTTATAAATGAGGAATCTTACTTTGCAGTAATTCACTTATCACGGTTGGGTCCGGAAACTGTCAACCACAATAAATGCGTCTTTGACATCCGACGTTAGAAACTAGGATCGTATAATGTAGAGTACAGACACCCACCAAGGCAGAAAACTGACGGTCCTTGTACACTTTCTCTATTATTGTACAATATTGTGCATAACAACTTGTAATTTATCCTTTGGTACATACAATCTTGTGGCATTAATAAAAATGTTGTTTATTTAGCCATCTTCAGTCACCCCACAGCGAATCTTGCAATACTTAGGTTCCGCAATACTATGGTGTTCTGGAAGGCACATTTTTTTTCCATTTTCGTCTGACGTTTGATAATGAATTAATAATAATAATAATAATAATATACCAATGTATTATACAAATAGATGTTTTGATTCTGGGGTGAGTCTTTCCTTAACATTTTGAGGATTCTCTGTGTGAAAGAGGATATTCTCAGTGCTGCCGTAGTTGCTACATTACATAAAAGCAAGTGTAGGATTTCATTCCATACATGTTTTGTTTGTGTGTTCGTGGTTGAGGGACGATACGAGCCTTTAAGTTCAGAGGACTTCTATTACAAATCCAAAACCAGACAGACCTCCTCTAGGCTCTAGGTCTACGCTGTGCAAGAAAACAGTGATGTGACACATCTCCATTCACCGTCATGCATGCAGCTGCGACGAGCGAACCTTCCACGGCTTACTTCGCACCGCAGGAAGTCTTACCCCGATCATCTATTTGTTGAGTGATGGCTGAACACGCCATGAAAACAAACAAAGCATAGAGCGACTGGTTAATATAAATCTGTGGTGTACAGTACCGCTGTTGGAGGAAGCCTCGTTCCCTGCCAGTATAAATACATTCCGCCCTCATGTTGCACATACTGAGGATGAAGGATGATCAATATTGCAGTATTTAGGGCCAATAATGACCCTCATAGAAACTGTGGTGCTGATGGATCTTATTGCTTCTGTAGAGAAATGTGCTGCGGATTATGAAGCGAGTACACTATACCTATGCAGACGTGGACGGGGCCTTCACAGTTACTTGGAGAGGAAGTCGGGCCTCGAGGCTGCTGGATGACATCAGCACAGAAAAGCAATGCCATTTATCAGCGACCACCAAACATGGAGACATTCATAACATCCTGACAGGAAAATCTTGTGGAAAATAATCACTTGGGGCTTTGATAACAACTTGGCCGCTTTGCATGGAGAGTGTTCTATTATGGTCAGTGTATGTGTGACCTTTACTCATGTATCATGCATTGAACCTGCAAGTACATTTAAACAATGTGTTTGATTATCTGCAACGACAGCTTCGGAACATTGGGTGTTGTATGATGAGGATCATGCATCATCTCTCATGCAAAGACAGCTCTGTGGCAAACAAAATGAGAATGAGGAGATGAGCAAATCTTTCCAGAATACTATCACACAGGTCCAAAGGTTAGCTGGCTCTTTCCCATAATGTTCCCTCTTGGAGTCTGCAGTGAAAATCTTTGCATATGACCCCCTCCTCAATCGTGGTATTCTTTTGTGCCGAGGTGAGAGTGGCGCTTTTGTCAAATGTCAAAGGAGCATGGATGGCAGCCAAGCCTGTCCGCTGTCCTTCCTATTTTGACACCCTCAAGCACCTGCCCTCACTGGAGCATGGCAGGCAACGTCACACATAGAACAATAGATCGAGGGCCTCTTTTCCAGCCACTCCTTGCCGGCTGATCCAAAACTGAAGGGCTGCCACTCAGATCCGTCAAAGGTCAGGCCTGGCTTGCTACTCTCGCTTACACGCAGGGCTCACTCCGACGGATCCTGCCAGCTCGACACTCACTTTTTCCTCTCCTGCTTCTCCTCTGAGGTCGCAGGAGGGGAATATCCCAGAAGGAAATGCCTGAGCTCGGAAGGAGGGGCCTGTGCTCCCTATCTGCGGCCCCCGTTTCTTTTACCATGGTCCAGGGTGTTGTAGTTCTTATGTAATGCACGTGCAACCAGACTTTGCATGAATCGTAGAAGTTACATCCAAAGGTAGAGATTTATGGAACAGTGTTTGGGCTATTTCTAAATACAGTGACGACTCTGAAGTCCAACGACCCTGAAGTCACATGATTTCCATTTTTAGTAATATTTTCTAAAAAGAAACACCTCAAAATTTGCATAAAACTTCAGGTATTTTTTTTTGTCACGATATGACTGGAGACTCCTCTAAAAACAGATTTTCTGAAGCATATTTTGTGACTTTAGGACCTAAAAAAATCACTTAATTTAATGTAGCTTAGTTGATTAGAAAAATGTATTTTTGCAATTTTTCTCATGCTCAATTTTTCTTACCTCCCAGTAACCGTAGAACCGGAAATAGAACTTATTATTATAGGGGGCGGCACGGCGGTCGAGTGGTTAGCGCGCAGACCTCACAGCTACGATACCAGGGTTCAATTCCACCCTTGGCCATCTCTGTGTGGAGTTTGCATGTTCTCCCCGTGCATGCGTGGGTTTTCTCCGGGTACTCCGGTTTCCTCCCATGTTCCAAAAACATGCTACATTAATCGGTGACTCCAAATTGTCCATAGGTATGAATGTGAGTGTGAATGGTTGTTTGTCTATATGTGCCCTGTGATTGGCCGGCAACCAGTCCAGGGTGTACCCCTGCCTCTCGCCCGAAGATAGCTGGGATAGGCTCCAGCACCCCCGCGACCCTCGTGAGGAAAAAGCGGTAGAAAATGAATGAATGAATGAATGAATATTGGAGCAGCAGTAGCATCTCTGTTCTGATTGGATTGTAGAATAGTAGAATAATGCCTGTGTTCATTAAAACTGTCAAAAACGCAAACCAACAACAAGAAGAAACAAGCGTAAGCCCACACACACGTAAAGACCAAATTCATTCATCCATGTCACCCATGGCATACCAAATCCCAGAATAGTTGCAAGACATGATTTAAGTCTCTTCATATTGATAAATGCATACCGGCACTGTTGTAAAATGGAAAAAATATGAGGCACCTGAACAGCAGTGAAACCAAGGAGACGACTGGGGCGGCGTAGCAATAGCTCACGCAGCACCTCATTTTTCTTTACGGCTTGTGAGGACAGATAAATGTCTTTTTTTTTTTTCACGGCAATACCGTCATCGAGTGCAAGACGAAGGTGCAGCGTTCACCCCTATCGCGGTGCCGCACGGTTTTGACGTACAGGGAGTTAAGTGTGGCTTCCCCTCCCTCTTCATCTATCAGGACCAGAGATATGAGATGACTACGATGTTAATGGACACCTCCAGCATGGGGTGTGCGATAGTGATGAAACAAGTCAAACATTCATTTTCTACCGCTTAGCCAGTTGAGGCTCTTTAGTATGCAGCATTTTTTTGTACAGTTTGAACAATAGCATTTGCATTACAAGCACTAACACAACATTAGTAGTGTCCTGGCTGGTACAAGTCCACTAAGAGCAAAATCCCCTTTTTCCACTACCACCTACTTTACCTCCAAAACAGCAAAATACTTGCTATTGACACGTTTCAACTGGGAAATCTGGGATGACAGTGGACAATTTAAGTTTGGCAAAAATACACTCATGCTAACAATATTTTACTCATTTTACTATTTTACTTATTTTATTTGCCTTAGCGCGCAGACCTCACAGCTAGGAGACCAGAGTTCAATTCCACCCTCGGCTATCTCTGTGTGGAGTTTACATGTTCTCCCCGTGCATGCATGGGTTTAACAAACAAAAACAGACTGTACATATATTTATACTGTTTATTCTGTATATTTTGTATTTTTCATTTTTTTAATAGATGTGTCTGCAACTACTTCACCAAAACAAATTCCCAGTATGTGTTTGATCATACCTGGCAATAAATGATGGTTGGACATCCGGTGTCACGTTGACCACATACTGCTGACATGTCTGTGGCACAAGGAAGAGGTCTGTTGGATAACAGAATAAACAATCCATCCAAATGTAGGCCCGCCCAGGGATCACACATAATTGTGGGTCCAGCTAAAATGGCATCTTATTGGAGGGCAGCAGGGTGTGCGGGGGGACTGCTGGGGTGCTGGGCACTCGGTGGGTGCACTCAGGGGCTAGTGGGGTCGGGGCCAGGTGGGTTGACTGGCGGGGTTGGTGGTGTGCTTTGGCAATGTCCTGGGGTTTTGCTGGAGGTGTCCGATGTTCCCACTCTTCTTTTGTTGTTTTGTCTTATGTAAGATTCTGTGATTATATGTGTGGAAAAAAAAAATCACATATTGAATTGGTAACTGCTATGGCGTGGAGAAGGGGTAGGATTTAATAAGCTTTGCTTCATCCTGCTCCTTTTCAGACATGTGTATATATATATATATATTCATTCATTCATTCATTCATTTTCTTTTGCTGCATTTGCTGGAGCCTATCCCAGCTGTCTTTGGGCGAGAGGCAGGGTACTGGTCGCCAGCCAATCACAGGGCACATATAGACAAACAACCATTCACACTCACATTCATACCTATGGACAATTTGAAGTCGCCAATTAACCTAGCATGTTTTTGGAATGTGGGAGGAAACCGGAGTACCCGGAGAAAACCCACGCATGCACGGGGAGAACATGCAAACTCCACACAGAGATGGCCAAGCGTGGAATTGAACCCTGGTCTCCTAGCTGTGAGGTCTGCGTGCTAACCACTAGACCACCGCGCTGCCTATATATATATATGTATATATATATATATATATATATTGTAAGTGTATATGTGAGAAAGAATATGTAACATAGTATGCATGTCTGAAATAAATTAAGAAAAGAAAAGAAAGAAAGAAACCCTTTTCTGATTGTGATTTCTGATTCAGATATTCATTATAGTAAGCGGAGGGTACGTTCTTACAGTATTTTGGTTTGACTTTTAAGATATTCTTATTTTAATATTACTGTCAGTTTATAATCTGTGTCCAGAAACTAGCACCGTGCTAGTTGGGTAAAATCTTAAACTACAGCCATTTAATCAGTACCAAACCCGTTGACCGAAATTGGAATAAATGTCTAACCTCAACAGGGATCTTCTTTTCCCCAGTTTAGCAGCTGAATCACATCAATATCCTTTTTCCCCCAAAGGAAAGTGGAGGACGTGACGGGAAAAGTCACTCCTCCAATGATCTACTAATAGCCTCCAGCGAGCCTCGACCACAAGGCTGTCTATCACCAGGCTGCCTTTGGGTTAATAGTGAACACTTAAAGTACTACTTTACTTGCTGCACTGACAGCCTTAAAGGAGCTTCTCTGGCTTTGTTATCCAAACAGCTCAAAGAAAGCAACGCAAACAACAATGGAAGTAGTGTAGATAAACATGATGACTATGCACTTTTATCATTTCATCTCCGCAATATGAAAATTCCAGCGAAGCACAGATGTTGGCGTTTTTGCGAGCGCTGGAACAAATACAAGCGGTGTGAAAAACTGTTTGAAATGAAAAGGAAAGTCGATGAGTTGAGCAGAAATGGTCTTGAGTCGTAAACCATATGAGTGAAGGAGATGATAGCATGTCGCCTGCCTAGTCCATGGCAGCTGTCAGCCTTGGCTCGTGGTTCCCTTCTCTGGGTCAGAGGTCATCCAGCTGTGGCCCCGCCCCCCCCTTCGCTCTCCCTCTCCCCCCTGACACAGCAGATGTGGTCGGACCACCATGGCGAGGGCCTGACCACATCTGGCTCTGATTACAGCCAGACAATCCAGCTTTATCAGCTCCGTGCACTTTGCTGAGCTCTGCTATACTCGTTCTCTCCAGAGGTGACGTGTGACACATTCTCAACTCGCCGACGCCGCCGTTACGGCCTGATTTATATACCGTGTTCGCGCCACCAAAACGGTGTTATATTGTTGTCGGCGGGATTGGAAGCATCCACATGAGAGCAGAAATGTGCAACGTCAGCTAACAAGACATGTCAAGGGTGAACTTTTATGCTCTATTTTCATTTAACGGGAAGGGATAAATCCCTGCCTGTCAAATAAAGCTAATGACTAATGTCTCGGTGACATGGAACTGTGTCCTTGGACTACAACGGTAGTGTGTGCGTAGTATTCCAAGTAGTCGTCATACTACATGCGAGCATTATTCTCAAGGTCAGCCTGCAGTGAGCTATGTCACCGTTGCAGACAGAAACAAGGAGGTTTGAGAAAGGATTCTGTTGCATTCAGGGCTCATTGCCTGACGTTTATTTTCCCAGGGCGCCTTTCCCATTATCCCGACCACCTTTTTCATGCCAACGCAGTCTCCTCGCTTCTCAGTGCCTGTGGTCGCTTATAGGGATATCTCTAATCAATGCAAACAAACATTTGACAGATGATATGGAATTCCACAAATGTGCAAACATGGACCTGAAACCGGCATGGAAAAGTCCAGCGTGGATCCTTGTTAGTTGTCTCCACATCATCGCTTCTAAAATGTTGTTTACGTGGTTTTCACGATATGTTCAACGCTCGCCAATCTGGCAAGCCATCATCACCCACTTTAACCCCACTCAACCATGACAGCGGTCCCAGACTCAGGACACTCTCTCACAGGTTTCCAAATGTCAGGGGTCCCCATTCAGGGCCCTTGGAGGGACCACAGGCATGTGCACTAAAGCTGTCACCGCCTTTCACTGCTCCCACTGCTATTATCTACCCCACTGTGACTATTTGATCTTTGATACCACTGCAACACTTTTATTTCAGTCTCAGTTTTAGGGTCTTTCCAAAGGTTAAACTTTGATGAGCTTGGCAACAATCTTATTCATACAGATTAACCCGCAACTCCGGCGAGCAAGCGCTTGGCTGGGCCGCTTGGCTTAAGATGTGATTTGAGGAAACAGGCCAAACTGTGAGAGTAAATAAACCTTTTGTTAATTACAGAAGTTCATTTGCAAATGGCCTCCTGCTGATACTAAAAGCTTGATGGCTTTGCACAGGAGGGTGAGAGCCACTCTTTTATCATTAGTGAAGTGATAATTACCCAAAGGGTAATTCATGTTGGGGCGGCACCCCGGTCGAGTGGTTAGCGCGCAGGGCAGAGACCAGGGTTCAATTCCACCCTCGGCCATCTCTGTGTGGAGTTTGCATGTTCTCCCCGTGCATGCGTGGGTTTTCTCCGGGTACTCCGGTTTCCTCCCACATTCCAAAAACATACTAGGTTAATTGGCGACTCCAAATCGTACATAGGTATGAATGTGAGTGTGAATGGTTGTTTGTCTATATGTGCCCTGTGATTGGCTGGCGACCAGTCCTGTGTGTACCCTGCCTCTTGCCCGAAGACAGCTGGGATAGGCTCCAGCAACCCCGCGACTCTCATGAGGATAAGCGTTAGAAAATGAATGAATGAATGTGCCAGTTGCTACATGGTTACAGAATGAATGAATGAATGAATGAATAATTCATGTTGAACATGTCTTTGCACTTTAAGTGAGAATAAGGTCCCATCTACATGGTTACATCCCTGAGATTTTTTTTTTTTTTTTAATATATTTTTTTAGCAGTTTTGCAGCCACATTGCGCCAGATTAGTAAATAGTTGCATCCAAACTGAGTGAAAACGATTTAATACACATGGCACACCTACATGTGGTGCTGCAAACAGACACAAAGATGGAACCATGTGACACACTGAACCATAGTAGAAGAAAGAACGCATGCGCATAAGTGTGTCATCTTCTGCTTCCCAAGGTTCATGTAGACTTAAGAGAAGTGGAGTTACTCATGCGGCCATTATGGAGTATAAAACAATAAATTATCACAAGAATGTCAATGTCTGTAGAAATAGTCCAATATTATGTTGGCCTGTCCCCAAACGTCACTTCTGGTCACGTGACAGGGTGGTGGTGGGTCAGTGACAAATGACAAAACGACAAGCCAGCATTCCATATGGATGAGAAGCTGAAATGATAAAATACTTTGCTGTTTTCACCTGAAAATATTTACATTTGAATAGCCTTTAAGCCTCTGATGCTTGTGTTCCCAAACTGGGGGGCTGATATACAACAAACAAAAAACTTTTGAAAACAGTAAAAACTGAAAAATGCATATTGCTAACTGCTGGTATGGAATACATATTACGGTATTTTTGGTCTTTTCGCTCATTGTCCCTGTGAATAGTGCTAATTTATATCATGAGTTCTCAATGTGGTGGGGGGGGTGCAGATGTAAAGAACCAGCTGCCTCCTGTGGCATGTTATTTATGTTATTCACTTCCTTTATTTTGCTGATTATTGTCGAGAAGCTGTGCTGGTCCAGCAGAACAGGAGAGCATTATTTTCATGGAAGTTGTAATATGGGAAAAACATGGGAAACTATTCAAATGGAAGGGCGCTGGGAGGGAACAGCAAAATATGGTAGCTTCCCGATGAAAACTGGCTAGTTGATGGAAAGTTAGAAGGAAATATTACGCTGTTATTAAACCCCAAAATTTGACCTCGTTAATTGGATTGACTTGAAAGTTCTCACACAGCTCAAAATGAGAACACCATGTAATGACCGAACAATCATCCATCCATACATTTTCTATACCGCTTATCCTCACTAGGGTGGCGGGTATGCTGGAGCCTATCCCAATTGTCTTTGGGTGAGAGGCGGGGTGCACCCTGGACTGGTCACCAGCCAATCGCAGGACCGAACAGTGACACTTTTCGGGGGTTAAAATTTGATCTCACGTCATTTTTGACAAGCTTGAAAAATGTATTAATTTTTAATTAATTATTATTATTATTAATTAATTTAATTTATTAATTTAACAACTTATTTTGGTCACTGCTTTAGATAACCCCGTTGTCTATAAGTGGTGCTTTTCAAAAATACAAAAAACAAAAACAACTTTTATTTTGGCTCAATCATAACTACTGACCTATATGATGCATTGTCATAAACATAAGCTAGTAATAAGAAAACAAGAAACCAATAATTTAGTAAAAAATTATTTGTAAACAAATAGTATGAAAACAAACACCTCCGGTTTTGAAAGATATATTAATTAATAAATCATGCTGGGTTGTGAATTAATATGGTCAATTATTAGTCAAAACATATGTACATTTAAGTGAGTGTTATGTAATTTTTTTGCCTCAATTAAGTACAATTTAAAGCATAAAGAGCACTAAAATTAACCAATACATACACACAAGAGGCATTCTAAAAACTCATTCAAAGACATCGATGATGTATAGTATACTACACTGGTCACTAGGTGTCAGTAATGATACCATAATGGTCAGTGAGACACAAATGCCAGACTTGATTGCTGGAACAACAGGCTTTTAGTGCAGGTTTGAATGATCTCACAACAGGCACAATAATCCCTAATAAAAATCCCTAACAAAAACACAGGCTGCTGTTGCTGTTACTCAGTTCCCCTCGGGAACCCATTTATAGCAACACACATTAGCATGAGTCTTATTTACTGTATGTCTTAAATAGCTTAGTTACTCAGTTATGAATATAGGGTGTTATTTGCTATATGTCATTCTAGTTTTAAATAAGAAATCCTACTTGGGAAATTGACTTTGATAAACAAGTGATTACTGTAATTAAAAGACCATGGCGACTTTTATGCTGAAAATCGGTAGCACTGAAAAGTCATCCGAGACCTAATTTTTGGGACAATATTTGCTGTAGTTTGCCATGTATTACACTTGTTTTTTTTTCATTCAGAGTATTCAATTCTAACTGTTGAACACTACCAAGCCTGTAGTTGTGCTATATGCACTTCAAACACAGTTAACTTTATTTGTATATTTTATATGCATTACGAAGCGCATTAATTATTGTATTTCTAAACGTCCTGAAATTAGAGTATTTTTCTAACTAATCACCACGTTATGTAAGTCTGATCTTTTGCATCACTATTTACATACATGCAAATCCGCACAAATGCTTTTGCTGACAGATTTTTTTAAAGGAGTTTAAATCATTTGAATCAGTCTTTTTGCCAACTGGCACCGGAGTTAACTTTTTTTTAAGGTGTCATCAAAGCGACCCAGTTGGTTAAACCTCCAACATGTGTGAGAGTGTTTTCTTTTTGGGGGGGTAAGAGGAGGAGGACTGCAGGGAGCTAATTAGAAACCATTCTCTAACTCAGGGCCAAATGGAGCAATTATCTGGCCGAGTGAGTAGATAATTCCCTCCCATTCATCTCCCACTGTCAGTGTCCCATCGCCCACCAACCTGCTCTGAAGATTGGATGCTGCAGCTTGTTGACACCTCACCTCTTCCTCCCTCATTGGCAAAAGCCCCTTGTGTCTTCTTACGGGTGGATCACCTCCTCGCCCCTCATTTCTCCCATGCTTGTCGCATACCAGCGCCGACCCCCGACAGGATTTATGACTACCACATTTCAGCTTTAGCTAATGAGTCTGTTGGACACTGGTGGGAGAGCTGGCGACAAGTATGATTAATGGAACAGCTTGATAAGTCCCATGCTTTTTAAAAAAAAAACTGCAACATATGGCCTAGCTGATTGAGATCGAATTAAACACGGGGTTGGCGAGTGCGTGGGAAAACAAAAAAAAAACTCCAAATTTGACACTTTATTTTTTTTTTGATAAACTTGTTTTTGGTTCACATCCAGTTTTTTTGGAATGCTGCGTGCAAGAATGGCGGGGGTAATATTTGCTGGGCCTCGACTCCAAGTTTTACATTTCAGTGCACGTCCAAGGTTGGCGAGAGAGTTCATGGCGCTGACAGGAGCTGCCATTTATTACCATGTGTATCTCACTTAAGAACGGGACAAAGAAGGCATCCTTTCAACACGTGGGCTGCACTGCAAGGAGGTGCGCTAAAAGACTTTGCTCATGCAGAACTAAAGTATGCCGTCATGAATGCAAAAAAAGATACAGTACTAAGGTAAACCCGGACATTCATCATGGTCATGCTGGGAGTTTTACTTTGATTTGTTTCGGTTTAGGAATGTTTACACTTGCACAATTCATATCTGAAAAGGAATAGGTACATTCACAGATTATTTCATCCTACCAATTCTCCGTGTTCCACTAATAAGGAGTGAAAAGATTGTAAAAATAGATTAGGGGAGTCCAAAGTGTGGCTTGGGGGCCATTTGTTGCCAACAGTTGATTTTTTTTTTATAGGTCCATAGCAGAGTTTAAAAATACAATTAAAAAAGCAAACAAAACAAAAAAATTAAAAGGCTGAAATGTTGATGCTACTAATATTATTAATAATATACTTAGTCACCATCTTTGTCACAAAGTTGGTATGCCGATAGACATGAAACATAAATAAAAGCTATATAAAGACACTAAAATTGTATAAATGAAGAGCTTATTGGATAGCCATAATAGATAGGTAAAAAAGTAAATTATATCAGGCTTATTTTATGTGGGTGCTCACACATTTAACTTCATTCCTTCCCACACCTGCATGTCTCTTTTAACACTGAAGATTAATAGAAGCTCCCTTGACCTCTACCGCGGTCACAGGGGTCAGGAAGAAGGAACATTTAGAAATGTCTGGTACCAATCTTGACGCCTTTAATAAAATTTCCCGTCTCTGGAGATGGGAGAGACAGCACCGGGCCTCCCCTGTCCTCCCATCGTCCACAAATACACATCGGTAATCTCGCAGCTCGCGGACCTGTCCGGCAAAAGAACATGTCGCTTTACAGTTAAATGTCTGCTTGACAGGGGCGTGCTTTACTCTTGCATAGGAATCCATATGGGCTTGGAGTTAAACTCCTGGGATTTGTTGGGTGTCTTCCTGTAGTTTATGAATGCATTCAGTTATAGAACATTCAGTTCTACGACGACAAACTAATGCATGATATGTCTTTGTGGGATAAGTTAGCAGATGGACGCTATAGTTCTCCTCATGATCACTCCTTTGGTTTGACCATCTGACCTTGCATCACACTGAGAGGCAGGATGTGTGCCGCTCCCTCCGAGGCCACACAGAGAGCAAACACTCCAAGGGAAGAGAAAGACAGAGCAAAACACTCATTTTTCTTTTTCTTGCTTATTATTGTCTCTGAGGAAGAACAGCAGTACATATTTAGTTTGTCTACCGCTATCATGGCCGATGAAGTGGAGTATTTCATGAAAATCATGCAATTTTAAAAGGTTTTACACTTTATCAACCCCCTATCAGGATAATGGTGGAATGATTTGAATTGAGGGCGGTCAAGTGGTTAGCACGCAGACCTCACAGCTAGGAGACCAGGGTTCAATTCCACCTTCGGCCATCTCTGTGTGGAGTTAGCATGCGTGGGTTTTCTCTGGGTACTCCGGTTTCCTCCCACATTCCAAAAACATGCTAGGTTAATTGGCGACTCCAAATTGTCCATAGGTATGAATGTGAGTGTGAATGGTTGTTTGGCTATATGTGTCCAGTGATTGGCCGGTGACCAGTCCAGGGTGTACCCCGCCTCTCGCCTGAAGACAGCTGGGATAGGCTCCAGCACCCCCGCGACCCTCGTGAGGAAAAAGCGGTAGAAAATGAATGAATGAATGAATGACTAGAGCACACGCAGGCCACACAGCTAGGATATCCGGGTTCGATTCCCCCCTCGGGCATCTCTGTGTGGAGTTTGCATGTTCTCCCCATTTTCTCAAGGTACTCCGGTTTCCTCCCACATTCCAAAAACATGCTAGGTTAATTGGCAACTCCAAATTGTCTATAGGTATGAATGTGAGTGTGAATGGTTGTTTGTCTATATGTGCCCTGTGATTGGCTGGCGACCAGTCCAGGGTGTACCCCGCCTCTCGCCCGAAGACAGCTGGGATAAGCTCCAGCACCCCCGCGACCCTCGTGAGGAAAAGCGGTAGAAAACGAATGAATGATTTGAATTGTTGCTTTTCCCACAACTGGTTTGCTTTCCAAGTCATTTCAGAAAGGTCCATCACACAAAACCAGACCACAAAAACAGTGCACCAAAAGAATAAAATGATCCTCTTTGGGGAAATTTAAGTTTACACACAAATGGATCACTGCACATCATGCAACAAGGGAGAGCTATATGCATCTGTTAGTACATTTACATGGACAGTTTAGTTGAACTACCGCTTTCGCTCAACCAAAATATTTAATTGGACTACAGGTACTTGCATTGCCACAGTATATACTGTATGTAAAACAGGAAAATCAATTGAGGATGCAGAATCTCCATCTGTGCTGCCCCTTTTAGACTTTTGGAGTTGGACTTTTTCCCAGTAAAGAGCTCATGTAGATGAAATATGTGCTGTATGTGTTACTTCTACAGTATAACAAAGTAAACACACTCAATCTCACACTGGACAATTTTTGCAGACCTTGTGCACATTTCACAAATACCGTTGGGTTCCTTTGGCTCGTGTTACCGCTCCACTCTGGACTCAAGTGCAGAACCCTTCCCCACCTTCACCCCACTTGGAAGAGGTGGGGACTAGAAAGACTCAAAATAATCCACAAGGTTAGATCACATGTAGGTGAGTGGCCCTTAATCACAAAGATTAATTCATTCATTTTCTACCGCTTATCCTCACGAGGGTGGCGGGGGTGCTGGAGCCTATCCCAGCTGTCTTCCGGCGAGAGGCGGGGTACACCCTGGACTGGTCGCCAGCCAATCACAGGGCACATATAGACAAACAACCATTCGCACTCACATTCATACCTATGGACAATTTGGAGTCACCAATTAACCTAGCATGTTTTTGGAATGTGGGAGGAACCCGGAGAAAACCCACGCATGCATGGGGACGGGATCCACAATCAAACAAAATAGAAATAAAATATAAAATAAAAATGTTGCAAAACAGAACATAGTAATCTTCTTAATCACCTAAAAAATTGTTAGGGAATGCTTGATTCCAGTTTTTCCAGGAGGCTCGTAGGAATGTTACTCCAGGGGGTGAAGATGGCTTCACGGAGGGCATACACTGTCTGCAACTGAGATCCATTTATGTAAATTTTTCCCTTGCCACCCATCTCCAAATGTTGTCAGTTGGGTTTAGATCAGGAGAACACTTAGGATCATCGGAAAGAGTGACATTATTCCTCTGGAAAAAAGTCCTTTGTCAGGTGAATATTGTGAACTGTAGCCTTGCTCTGTTGAAAAACTCAGTCGTTACCACACAGACAAGGGCCCGCAGTCATGAGGGACGCAGCCTCTAGCATCTTTAAATAGTCAGTAGCCGTATGACACCCCTGCACAACCTGAAGCTCCATTGTTCCATTGAGGGAACAAGCACCCCTGGTCATGGCCCAATGGAGTGACTTATCATATCATAGCTGTTGTATTGTAATTAGTGGTGCCGCCAGGAAGTCATTCATTGACAAAATCAAGCGCAATAATCAGTCACATTTTCATTATGGTTTGATTGAGACCATTAATAAATGTTCATCTGAGCTGCCAAAAATTCCTCGATTGTTCTTTGGTATTACCACATCTTACCGATTGTGTAAAAATACACTTCACTCGCCAATCGTGCTACAAAAAAGATCAGTTAGGATAATCTATAATGCTGCTTATAGAGAACATACAAACATTTTATTTCTACAATCACAATTATTGAAGCTTTCTGATCTGGTAAACTTTCAAATAGCTAAATAAAAATAATCCCTAAAGCAAACAACAAACAATTCTTCTCAACAGGAGAGTAGTAGACAACTAAAACCACTACTAAACTACTACTAACTCTTCATTTCTTGTCAGTACGATGTCTTTACTTACTCATCATCCGATTAAGTTTCTATCAACTATTAACCCATTCATCAGTAATTATTATGATGTACCATTATGACTGCTACATAGTTTATATACAGTGACTTACTTTGCCATAATATTACACTACCTTATTTATTTTAAACAGGCAAAGGGTACATTTGGAACACAGGAAGTGAACAAATGTATTGTAATTTATATGAAATAAGCCTGGCTTCTTCCTACTCCTTTTTGGACATGCAGAACTGTGAATTGTACGAGGTGATGCATTCCAATGTAACTGATATGCATATTCAAATTAAATTAAACCATCACCATCACCAACTAAATATGTTCTATTATCTGTGGACTGAAAACAAGCATTCATTTCTGTAAACTCCCAAGACACCGTGACTTTGGCCTTGTTACCTGATGCCCGCCGTTACAAACCTCCAGCGGCCTTTTTCCCAGAAATTCTCCACCCTAAGGATGCACTTTTACCCTGAGGTCCACCACAGTAGCTCTTTGAATGGACTTTCCAGACCACAGCTTAGCTCAGCTGTTCAGGCAATCAGTGCGGCTTTTTTGGGGGGGAAAAAAATTTATGATGGAGTTTGACGTCGCCGACACGTGTGTTTGTTTGTGCGAGCTTGCATCGGGTGTGATCTTTCAGTGTGTTGCATCGAGATGCATACATCATCTTCCTGAGTGGCCACCAAATGAAATGAACTCGCTGAGCGACGCGTCGTCGTCTGTTTACATCATACTTGTCTGTGTGTGTGCTTAAGCTACATTTTTCTATTTATTCAACTCTGTTTTGATTAGCTGGACAAATGTAGAAAGATTAATGCTGAAGCTGCTAGGGCGCTAAAATAAGGTGTATATTTGTTCTGGCGCAGAGCGACACTTTATAACACTAATCCTGAGCTTTTCATGTTCAAACAGTATTTGCGATTATGTAAAACATTTGTGGATTTTGGTGAAGCGGCCATTATTCAGCAGAGCTGTTGGGTGCGTGGCATGCAGGGACGCTGCTCTCAACACATCCTTTCATCTGGTATTAATTGAAACATTTCACCTCACTTTGGCTCCAAGAATTTCTGCTATTCCAGTGTTGAAACTGGGAAAAGATAATTTCTACAGCGGCGTATGAGTCAGTAATCTAATACTCGGTTCCACGGTTTGACATCTCTCGCTGATCTCATGACGCGTGAAACCGAAGGGGTATTAATCGAGACTTTGACTCGGCCTGTTCCCGGCCTCTCATCTTTGGAGTGCCTACAAAGGTGCCCGAGCGCACCAAATCCTCACTTCATTTCTTCATATGAACTCATTTCCTTGCACTGGTTCTAGAGTTCATGGTAATGTAACCCGAGGAGAGCGCACACCGAAGGGCCTCCGGGGGCTGAAAGCGTCCAAAAGCCAGAGAATTAACCCCTTGGGTCAACTGCATTATCCACCTCTATTTATAGTTAAACTTTAATTTTTAGCGGGTGAAAAAAGGCAAAAAAACAGGATTACAGAGGTCATAGCATGAGATTTGCAGTTAATTAAATCAATCGTGGAGATTGACAAAATCTGTGCCTTTTCCTTTCAATATTCTTTCTTTTTGGGATTTTAATTAGATTAGCCAGAGTGCCCGGGATCCTTTTTTTTTCATTAGGATGAGAAAAAAGGACATTGTGTCCGAATCTCTGTGTTTGAATTATGTCCTATACATTCAAACACATAGTGAAACCTCCAAAGTCAATCAATTTATAGCTTAATATAAATATTCTCAAAAAGTTCAACCATCATCAAGTGATTAAGTCATCTAAAAAATAACTCCACTCCATTATTTGGCTTTTTCTTTGGCTTTTTATGTGCGATAACAACGAATACTTTTCTTCTTCCTGCTCCTTTTCAGATGTGTAGCAATGAAATATGTATTGTATATGTGATGCATATTAATGTATGCATGTTTGAAATAAACTAAGAAACAACAACTAAGTAATACTAATGCTAATAGCATCGCTCTGCAACCACTGTCCTGGGAGTAGTTTTATATAATAGGGAGTAGTTTTACTTTATTTTAGTTTTATTGAATATTATATTACTTATATTTATACTTCAAAAACACTCGAAAATGTTAAAAAGTTACTTAATAATGGTCACTTAATAAAGGTAGGTTGAGACTATAACAAATGTATGCAAATTAAAACCTTGCTCTATTTCATATGGGAATAATTACAGGGTTTCTTTGCAAGTATGGAATTTGATTTGATAAATTAACGGGTATGGAAAATGGAATCTCAAATATGGAACAATATGCATGTTTCCAAGACTATATCACTGGTTTGTTTTAAAATTGTGAATAAGTACAAAAAGGCAGCATAATGGATGAGTTCTTCACATAAAGGCCACACAGTCTGGAGATCTGGAAGACCTGAGTTTGATTCTCCGCTTGGGCATCTCTGTGTGGAGCGCTGTGTGCATGTGCGTGGGGTTTCTCCGGGTACTTCGGTTTCCTCCATAGATCCATAGGTATGAATGTGAGTGTGAATGGTTGTTTGTCTATATGTACCCTGTGATTGGCTGGGTACCAGTCCAGGGTGTACCCCGCCTCTCGCCCAAAGACAGCTGGGATAGGCTCCAGCATACCCCCGTGATAAGCAGCATAGAAAATGGATAGGTGTATGAAATACAAAAAAACAACAACATTGCAATGGAAGCTAAGACGTTTGTAACAGAGCACACAGTGAAGGTGACGCTTCCTGGAATATTGACAAGTTTAATGTCTGCTCTTAAATTCTGCTCTTATCCTCCCTTAAGCCATTCCATAATTCATTTAGACGACAGTAGGGCTGCAACTCACAATTATTTTCTGTATTTATTCATTTGATTTTTGTTGTTTTGATTAATCGAGTAACTGATTAGGCTGTAGAGAAGTAAAAAATTAACATGAACCAAACACAAATACTTTGGTCCGTAACATATCAAAAGATGCAAAACTATCAAAGTCAAAGCTGATGTTAGGTAATATGTCTGCTTTCATTGTTGACTAAGGAAATTAAAAAAAAAATGAAAATCAGAGAATATTTTAATTTTTTAATCAAAAAATGATTAATTGAATACCAAAATAGTTGTCAATTAATTTCATAATTGTTTAATTATTGATGCACGAATAATTGCTGCAGCTCTAATGATACACATAAATTTACTATTTACTAAGTCTAAAAAAAGTATGGCATTTTGAACCCTGCAATTCGAACCAGAAATTAGAATACTATCACCTACTATAAAACTACACCTCATAGCCAATTCATACATCTTGTATATCATCATGTATACTCACAGAAACATCTTTAAAATTAGATTTACTACAGTGTAACACCCAAATAGAAATAGCCCACAGTTATTTTTAAAGAGTAAACATATCTTGAAATATGTACTTTTTAATAGCTCCCCCTGTCTTATTTTACCACCTCGTAGGAGGAAGTGGAGCAGCCGAGTTGGCTGAATTTACCCAAACCACACGATAGAAGGGGACATATACATAAATCATGTATTGTACTCGTTTACATTGCATATCTGTACCATCATTGCCTTCCAGACGGGGATATCACAACATCTGATGCGGCTGATGACAAAATGTCTTAAAAATGCAAATTCAAGGTGACCATATGACACTTAGCCTCTTTTTTACCACATCAATGTGGAAGAGTTTTGTGTTAAACTTCGCACATATCAGGATAAAAGGGATTGGGGTCAATGCTGGGTGAAGCAATGACACAAACAACATCCCTCTTTGTGCTAAACATGCATCAAACTGACATATGTATTCGGTATAGACCGTCATACGCTCACTTTTCAAGGGGAAACAATAGCAAACAATCCATTTAGAGATTGTTTGACCTTTACACTCTCACCCAATATAGTCAACATAATTAGAATAAAGAAACCATTTAAGCCCGAAATAAGATTCATGCTGGTGTGTGTTGCAATAAATGTGTCCCATAGGGAAGTTCAGTGGTGGGAGGACAGGAAGTGACGTGTATTGTAGTTCATTCAGCCATTTTTAGGATTGATTATTTGAAAAATGAGCATCAATATGAATATTTTTATTCATATTCAACCACAAAAAAGCATGATTTATTAACTGCAGAGTGGTGAGGTACATCTGTAGTTGTTTGATGGCAGCTAATGATAACAATTCAATACTAATACTAGCTAGTATTGAATGTATAACCACACAATGATATTCTCTGAGATGTACTTGAAATTGTGACATGTATTTGTTGTTTTAAATCACTATTGGTAACATATGCTAGCTGATACTGCAGTTTTCTTTAAAATATGTGTAATTTAGAGCACCTTTAAGAATAATAATTATATACATCTTACTTTTAATATTGTTCATTGTCATATAAGTGTAAAAATAAGTTAAGCAGTGTTAATAAGAGATTTGAAAAGTCAAATAGTTAGAAAAAAAAGTACACACATCTCACTTTGAACATATATAATGTCATCATCTTATATGATAGTGGTTTGTATGACTTTTGAGGTATTGGCTAAATTCCCAATTGTATGATAATGTACAATTTACTGTTGATGCAGATTAGTTTTTTTCAGCCTTGGTTGAGGTCTATGCTGTCTTGAACACCATAATACGTAATCACGATAGCTGCACTTATAATGATTCATGCAAACCTTGCAAATAATTAACTATGACATTTTAGGCGTCAGAAAAGCCTGTGTCTTATTTGTGGTTTTATTTTCTTATTTATTTTCTTATTGTCTTAATGCGGAGCATCAGCAATGTGAGCATGGTAATGAACTCGTACTCCAACTCTTTTTTGTGCTGCTCCAATACACTCCACCCATCTCCTTAATTCAGCACCCCCACCACACCCCGACCGAGTAGCACAAACCTGAGCACAAAGGGAGCCTGTCTGAGGTGTTCAGGCGCTCCGCCCCTGCCCCCACAGCACCTCTCTAACCCCCTTCTCCACCCCCCGTCCCTCTCCTCCCCTCCTGCCCCAAACAGTGTGGCTGATGTGCTCCATTTGCCGGATGACGGAGCGAGTGAGACGAGGCAAAAGTTCACACACCTTGCCTGCTCACATGGCAGAAGGTGGGCGGCCTGGCCCTGCTGAGCTGCCCATGGGGGCCACCTCCCAAGTGCTGGCCCTCCTGCTTGCATTTTTATTTGTGCATTCATTGAGGGCTTCGCCACACCTCTTGAAAAAAAAAAATAGTGAAAGTGCGAAAAAGGAGCACAATAAAAATAAAATATCATTGCTTGTACAGATATAAAATAATGTTCCTGTCAAACCTGCACTGCAACAAGCTGTTTTCAGAGGCTCCAGTGTCCAGGACGTTGGCGGGTGACCTGTCCCTAAAGTGCCTGTTTGACTTTTTAATCAGTGCACTCTCAGCCGTGTCTGGGTGGGAGGTTGTGACAAGCTAAACAAATGGCAGAGCCACCACGCTTCCTCTTTTCCCACAATTCAGCTGTCTTAGTGAAAATGATCTGCCGGTGACTGAGCACAATTTGGCATCCCACCCCCACAACACACACACACACCCACCCACACCCACCCACCCACCACCTCCCTGTGCACACAGACACCCACCCTCTGACCCCACACACATGTGCACCGGCCCCTCCATGAACACACTCCACACTCCAGCCCAGAGGAATTCATTTTCTAATTTTCCTTGACTGAGAAAACAATACACACGCCTTAACAATGTTGACATCTCTAATGCCTTAAAATGCAGTAGTAATGGAGCTTTGATTGCTCGTAAGTGGATACACGATTACAAAGGAGCACGCAGGGAGCAGTCCTCACAATGAACACATCCACAAGAGGGAACATGAAGGATTGTAACAAGAACCAGCAATTATTAACACGGTGCAAAGATTATACAGTCATTGAATTGATGACAATATGCAAATGCGTAAAAATAGGTGTGGTCCAGGTCTGTTATACACTAACTTTACAGTGAAATATTCAACATGTTAAAACCAGGAAAATGTTGGCTTACAAGACTGTATTTTGTAACATCTGTCAGCATTATTAAGATATTTTTAATAAGATCATACTACTGTAATACACTTAGAGCAGGGGTCTCAAACACGCGGCCCGTGGGCCAAATGTGGCCCGCAGGACACTAGTTTGAGGCCCCCGCCTTGATATGAAAGTTTAATGTTAGTGCGGCCCGCGCAAGTTTGATATGGATGCTGTATGGTATCATGTACCCAGAAAAAATTATTACGTTTGATTAATGTTCATGTTAAAGGTTAAATAACTGTTAATAGTTATCCTCCCTATCCGTGTGGAAGTGGTAAGTTTTTGGCTATTTAAGTTTAAAGGAAATAACTTGAAGGCTACCGTTTAGGTCGCTAGCTCTCTAGTTTGCGAGTTAGCATGTGTCTCAAGACCCTGCAGTTGCGCAATATGTTGTAAATAAAAAGAGTATAAATGTGACTATAGTCGTGTTTTGTCATGTCTACAGGGCTCTAATAATGCTTTGTTCATTTTAATCTGAAAAAAATAATTTGTCTACCCACCAACTATATGTGGTTTCTTAAGTTTTTATTATTTGCCGTTTTATTATTATCATTATATTTATTTATTTATTACTGATTGATTGATTTTCTTTATTCTTGATTTGTTTATTTATTTTTCATCTTATTTTGTGCAGAAAATATATTTGAGAACAGTGGAATGTTTTATCAGCGCTTTTATTGTAGAAAATCGGAACCAAAGCACAGAAAAAGTTTGTATATTTTTCTGTTTTTAATAAACGCGTTTTTTTTTTCATTTTTTTTGGAAAACCTGATGCGGCCCAGTCTCACCCAGACCCTAGCTCCAGTGGCCCCCAAGTTAATTGAGTTTGAGACCCCTGACTTTCATTATACAGTACATCCTCACTATTCACGGGGGTTATATAAAAACCCTAAAGATGCTTGTTTTTGACACAGTAAACAACATTGTACCTACCAAACATGCAGTTACACAACATCACGTCTTGTCAAAGACTTTTCAAGCTGGAAAAGATTGAGTTAGTGGACTTCTGAGGTAGTGCCCTCTGCTGGATTCATAGCTGAAGCATGTTTTTCACCTTGCAGATAGTGCCATCACACCATGTTAATGTGAAGGAACCTGTTTTGAACAGAACTTCATCGAACAGAAGTTAAATCAGTCAAGTAAATGCACTTTTTTATGGTATATTGTCCCGGGGGAGACAATATAATGAATGCATATTTTGTTTAAGGTTGAAACATCCGTATGTACTTAAAGTTGGTGTGAGATATTATTAGGGTCACATTAAAAAAGAAATCAGAGATTTCGAGAATAAATTCATGAATATACGAGAATAAAGTTGCACATTTGCGAGAAAAAAGTCATGCATTTACCAAAAACTAGATGTAATATTACCATAATAAAGCCGTAAATTTGTGTGAATCAAGTCGTAATATTACGTTCCATACGTGTATATACAGCATAGCTCTTCAGGAAGGAAAGAAACTTTCCTCTGGTTTCAGGCATGCTTTTATTTATGAGGTGGCAGCAAAACACAGCAGTTGAGCAGAAAGAGATTAGCATGTTGAGCCCTTCTCGCTTTTGCCTTCCTTAGAGGGCCGTGGAGGCGTAAAAGTGCCATAAATGATAAGTGAAAGACCATTGACCATATGAGAAAGGTGTTAACCCTTGCAAAAGACAAACACCACGAACAATATTACATTTAACCTTTTTTTTTTAACCTATATTTTAACACTTTATGTGTCAAAAGGAGCGGCACGGTGGACGAGTGGTTAGCGTGCAGACCTCACAGCTAGGAGACCAGGGTTCAATTCCACCCTCGGCCATCTCTGTGTGGAGTTTGCATGTTCTCCCCATGCATGCGTGGGTTTTCTCCGGGTACTCCGGTTTCCTCCCACATTCCAAAAACATGCTAGGTTAATTGGCCACTCCAAATTGTCCATAGGTATGAATGTGAGTGTGAATGGTTGTTTGTCTATATGTGCCCTGTGATTGGCTGGCGACCAGTCCAGGGTGTACCCCGCCTCACGCCCGAAGACAGCTGGGATAGGCTCCAGCACCCCCGCGACCCTCGTGAGGAAAAAGCGGTAGAAAATGAATGAATGAATGAGTGTGAATGGTTGTTTATCTATATGTGCCCTGTGATTGGCTGGCGACCAGTCCAGGGTGTACCCCGCCTCTCGCCCGAAGACAGCTGGGATAGGCTCCAGCACCCCCTCATGAGGAAAAAGCGGTAGAAAATGAATGAATGAATGTGTAAAAAGAAAAACAAACTAAACAAAAATGTAACAAATATAAAATGTCATGTAAACAATCTTAAA
Source organism: Doryrhamphus excisus (assembly GCF_030265055.1). Lineage (NCBI taxonomy): Eukaryota > Metazoa > Chordata > Actinopteri > Syngnathiformes > Syngnathidae > Doryrhamphus > Doryrhamphus excisus. The sequence continues at coordinate 6,996,536 of NC_080468.1, forward strand.
AAAATAATTTACAATAATATATATATTTTGTAAAAAAAATATTCAAATATCAGATTTTGTTATTTAAGATAAATATAAATTTCATAATAAAATAAAAACAATGAAATGTAATTAATTTATAGTTTAAATTTAATTAATGATTATTTAAATTGACTTCAAATTCCAGGCATTAAAAAAACTTAATAATGAATTCACATAATCACAAAATAATGAATTCTATTGGACAAAAGTTCTAGTGTGTCATCTCTGTTTAAAAGAAAAACAAACTAAACAAAAATGTAACAAATGTAAAATGTAATGTAAACAATCTAAAAAAATAATTTACAATAATGTATATATAATGTATATATTTTGTAAAAAATATTCAAATATCAGATTTTGTTATTTAAGATAAATATAAATTTCATAATAAAGTAAAAACAATGAAATGTAATTAATTTATAGTTTAATTTAATTAATGATTATTTGAATTGACTTCAAATTCAAGGCATTAAAAAAACCTTGGAAATAATAAATTCTATTGGACAAAAGTTCTAGTGTGTCATTTCTGTTTACGGAAATGTTACCCCCATTCATTGCTTCATCCATTTCAGTCCTCTTTTGCCGTGGCTTTTCCTGCCCACCCCTCCTGCGGGTTTACCCTTTATACGTGGGCCATGATCCAGAGAGCAATCAAGTGCCTCATTCACAGTTTGTCACTCGCTCGTTGTGGTGCTACCACACAGTGATGTCAGAAAACTATAAAAGTCCATTTTGCACATACAGGTTTTTTTTTTTGGTAGTGTTGTCGTTTAGTATCAAAAGTCCTGCTGTTGTCTCACTGTGGTTTAATATGTTATCATTAAACATGAAGCAGCGTGGTTAAATTGTGTTTCACTCCAACACCGTGATGAGATTAATCTTTTCTCTCTATGACAACAACCTGATTAGTTTTCTTTGAAAGATGCGTACAATCTTAGCACCCAGAACCTCAGCGTCACTTGTTCAACCAATCACCTCCCTTATGAATCAACTCTGTTTACTTTTCATGTAATAATAATAATAAGAGAACTATAGTTCATCAATAGTAGGCCCTTGCTTGACAGCATTCATTCACCAGTGACTTTAAGTCTGTTATAAAAGCTAATTGTTAGCCAAGTTAACAGCAACCAATGCTCCCCCTACAAGATGATTTATGATCTTTCATAGTTTTGCTTTTGGACATTTTGAATTGGTGTACTTCTTGCATTCCTCATATTATAGTCATGTTAATGAATCAGGGCAAATGAGTAACTGTTCATTAAATTATATTAAATATTATTAAATTGTGGTCAAAAACAGTGGTTACAGTACAAAAGTAGCAAGCAAATTTATGATTTTCTGTATCAGTTAGAGATGCTTGATTTTGAAATTTTACCAATATCTGAACAATATTGTCAAGTCATAACGTGCTTAGGGAAGTAATAGAAATATGTAGTATTATTTAAGTGTCATTTGGGAAATGTAACCAACCCGAACCAAAATGGACGCTAGGCGAATAAATTTTTCACTTTACAAATAATCTGTTCCATTCATTCATTCATTTTCTGTATCGCTTATTCTCACGAGGGTCGCGGGCATGCTGGAGCCTATCCCAACTGTCATTGGGTGAGAGGCGGGGTACACCCTGGACTGGTCGCCAGCCAATCACAGGGCACATATAGACAAACAACCATTCACACTCACATTCATACCTATGGACAATTTGGAGTCGCCAGTTAACCTAGCATGTTTTTGGAATGTGGGAGGAAACCGGAATACTGAGAGACACAGAGATGGCCGAGTGTGGAATTGAACCCAGGTCTCCTAGCTGTGAGGCCTGCATGCAGCCCTAATCTGTTCCAGAAAGCCAAAAATATTAACCCAAGTTTATGTTTGCAGTTCCTGTATCACATGTCGGAAAATAATGCAATGAATATTGAAAATGAATATATGAACATTTAAGTCTTCCCTTCAGTGAAGACGTGACTCTTGAGTGACAGTTCCCAATGTAGTAGTGAGGTCAATATGGACACCACATTCATATTTTGCTGCGATTTGTTTCTCCAATATAGTTTTTCTCAGTTAGTTTTTTTCGATAACCCAAAATGGAGCCAAATAATGTAGCATCAAGATAAGAAACCCCATTGAATTCATGAATTCATGAAATAACTCATGAAATGACAAAAAAGGAAGATGGTGATCTCGCTGACACATGGTGTCTTTGGCAACAGTCACAATGCTGCTTTTCTACGTTGTTCCAGTGCTATAATAATGACTGTGTAGTTTCTATGCTCAACCTCCTTATTAACAAGTCCATGTGGAGTGAGGGTGATCTTTGCCCTCATACCTGCATAATGAAAGTTATGTTCAAGCCAATTGTTGCAGCAGAGTACAGCAGAAACTTTTGCATTTTTAAAAATAGGTTTAATATGTAACTTTGTTTGAAAGTCATGTCATAAACCGCATTCTTTCATAGTGACCATAGACGACTGTCTGACATCCCCCCCCTTCCGTCTCTATGATTTGTCGACCTGATTGTGTCCCTCAGCCTTTCTTTATGTCTTACTATAAAAATCATCTGTTTCTGGCAAACCAGCCAGTGAGTGACTTATACTGGCAGGCTAGGACACAAGCTAGTCTAGTGGCCCACACGAATAGAAAAAAAAAAAAAGACCCATTCAATTATTCCCATGGTTCTTATTCTGGGCAGCAAGCGTGGTGTCTACAGTTTCCCAGGCCCCTCCTTAAAAAAATGACACATTCTCAGACCAGATGCTTCAGACAGCCAGTACAGAGCCGTGATTATTAGCAGGACTCGTCTCAGAGAGAAAGGGGGCGGGCTATTTTTAAACTATGGTGAAAGTTAGAATATCCTTCCATCCTGTTGAGTACACCCACCACTGCCAGATATTGCAGGCTTGCATGCTAGCCATGTATTGGGGGGGCGTGACACGTATTCAGAACAGCGAGACAGCACCCTGTCATTGCTGGCAAAGGTACATTTACTTAGACCCACTGCCTGTATCCCTCATACGGACATATTTACAACAGGCCCTTGATGAGTGATTGAGAATCGTGCACCATTGTTTTTTTTTTTCCTTTTTTGTTCCTGTCTTGGTTGCCAGTGATTGCACATGGCATTCCGAGAAGCTCCAAGCACATTTCCCATGCATTCCTTCAGTGACTACTTCTGGGGTCTTAAGGAGAATGAGCGCTGTCAAAGTTCTGCTGAGTGACGAAGAATGACGGCAGACAAAATATCATCCTGCCATCAGGAGTTATCGGTGAACTCGCGTTGAACCGACTTGGGCAGCAAAACAGGACGATGTGACTCTTGCTCTGCTTTTCTACTTACTAGTAACTCGGCATCATGAAAACAAATGATGCTTTACACATGCGGCATGGGGAATACATTTTTGCGAACAAAAATATAATCTGTGATCTTGAGCTGTATTTTGTGCAAGTGCTATAAATATGGATGTAAGACCACTGGCAGCTCTGGTTTGGAAATCCTTTGAGCCTTCTGTGCATCCTGTACTGTGGATGTTGTTGTGGGGTCAGACGGCGGCAATCGAGTATGTCATTGCACGGTCAATGCATGTCAGGGTCTATGCATAGTTTATATAGACTATGGAAGTATTCGCCCTTTTCAACTCTGCTACTATAATCCAAACAACAGCACCTACCGAGCCATGTAAACAAACAGATGTATGTTGGAAATGTGTATTAAAGATAATCTTACATGATGTGAAGAATCTTGTTTCCACAGCGTCCGTCTAAAACAGGCGTCGGCAACCTTTACTATCAAAAGAGCCATGAATGCATTATGCGTCAGTTGTTTTTGGAATGTGGGAGGAAATCGGAGTACCTGGAGAAAACCCACGCATGCACAGGGACAACAAGCAAACTCCACACAGAGATGGCCAAGTGGAGAATCGAACCCAGGTCTTCCCAATCTCCTGACTGTGTGTGCTAACCATGAGAGGGGCGATCTGGCGTGCATCCAGCACAACCACAGGGATGAGCTTTTTGAGCTCCGTGTGGCATCATACTTTCAGCTGCCGTCAGGTTAAGTTCCCATTCTTGCTTGACGTCTCAGATGTGAGGGGACAATTAATAGAAAAATGTCCATGCTGGTTCAGATTAGATTAAATAGTGGTTGCTGTCATTGGTTTTTCCACTGACATATGCGCGGCACGGGCTGCACGGCGGCGAGTGGTTAGCACCCCGGCCTCACAACTAGGAGACCCGAGTTCAACTCTGTGTGGAGTTTACATGTTCTCCCTGTGTACTCCGGTTTCCTCGGAGACTCCAAATTGTCCATAGGTATGAATGTGAGTGTGAATGGTTGTTTGTCTATATGTGCCCTGTGATTGGCTGGTGACCAGTCCAGGGTTTACCCCGCAAATTAATGTTCTGAACTTTAAATTAGGGCTGTCAAATGATTACAAATTGTTATAAGATTAATCACAGTTTTTTAAATTAATTAATCATGATTAATCCATTAGCAACTATGTCTAAAATATGCCCATTTTCACTGTATTTAATGAACAGAAAGATGAAGACAGCTGGGATAGGCTCCAGCACCCCCTGCGACCCTCGTGAGGATAAGCGGTAGAAAAGGAAAAAAATTAATATTCTGAACTTTAAATTAGGGCTGCCAAATGATTACAAATCGTTATAAGATTAATCACAGTTTTGAAATTAATTAATCATGATTAATCCATTAGCAACTATGTCTAAAATATGCCCATTTTCACTGTATTTAATGAACAGAAAGATGAAGACAGCTGGGATAGGCTCCAGCACCCCTGCGACCCTCGTGAGGATAAGCGGTAGAAAAGGAAAAAATTAATGGTCTGAACTTTAAATTAGGGCTGTCAAATGTTACAAATTGTTATAAGATTAATCACAGTTTTTGAAATTAATTAATCATGATTAATCCATTAGCAACTATGTCTAAAATATGCCTATTTCCACTGTATTTAATGAACAGAAAGATGAAGACAGCTGGGATAGGCTCCAGCACCCCCTGCGACCCTCGCGAGCATAAGCAGTAGAATATGAATGAATTAATGTAAATAAATGTAAAGGAAATAAACTCCCACCTAACTCACTGATTCTTGAGGCTTATGCATGAAAATATGACTTTCTAAGTTACCGGTTTTGCCCAGCCAACATTTGACATATGGGAACGAGACAACTTTACATACACACGAATCAAAAAGCTGAGGCAACCACAGGCCCGGAGCCCGGTCCTACAATCAGTCCAGAGATGAATGAGAAATATGATCATCAGTGTCATAACTACACGGGGCACAGCTTTACAAAGCTAGTCCCATTGTGTGTATGGAAGCTCCACAAAGTGTGTATGCATTATACAACTTCATGTTATGCAAATATTTTTTGCGTGCACATGTCTGCCTTGCTCACATCGATATTACTGTGGCCGTCAGCCAAACAACTTGTAAGAATTCCTCCTTCTCCTCAGACTTCCGCAGGCGCCAGCCGCCGCTGCACTGGAAATGACTTCGCCAAGGGGAGTAGAGGAGAGATAGAGAAAGAGAGCGAGAGCAAGGCTATTTTAGAAAGACTGCCCAAAAAAAAAATTCATAAATAATGGCAGGAATGAGTGGTGCATAGGTCAGTGTGAGTTTATGAGTCACCAATGATGTCTGAGTTTGAAAGCTTGGAAAATGTGGAAGAGTGCATTTGTGCATTCATTGTTCTTGTAAAAAGGCTAAATGGAAAGGACATGAATCTTTCTCTCACCCTTTTCCTCCCCTCCATCACTCTCTCTCCCCTAACCGCCACCTCTCCAGGGGAGGAAGGTCTCCGGAGTTTCTCAGGAATGTTGACTTCTCGGTGCCTCTGTCCCTTGGGGGACGTTGGTTGGGGTCTTGACCCTTCTCCTGTATCCCTGGAGCCGATCAGCTAACTAAGTTAGCATGAGATAACTCAACGCTCCCACCCCTCCCCCCCCACCAGTGAAGTCTGTCTAACTCCCCTCACTCACTCACTCGGGCCTAATATGAGACAGGAACTTCATTAGCAGCAGGAGAACATCCATCATGGTACTGTCTCATTTTGGCCTGTGGCAAAATTTGTCCTGAGAGACTACATCCAGACAGGCGACATTTTCTTTACCCCCCTGTTGGTCAACGCTGCAATGCAAGCATGCTTTATTTTGACCAATCATCTACAACAATGCATGTGAACTTGGATACCTGATATTTTCCATGCGGTTTTGTCTTTAACCCTTAGATGCATAAGTGGGTCAAAAATGACCCGGTCAGTTTGTTTTCTTGAAATATCTTCGTAATTAAAATTTTTCATCATTTCATATTCTAGGTATTCCTCAAAAAACATGTTTTTGCTATCATACCATTCACATTTTTAACTTAACTTTGATAAATTTTAAGAAATTTTCGTTTTTGTGTTACTACCCCAACCTTGCATGTATTTTCTATGGAATCCAATCGGAACCTTTGATTCTTATCAACTTTGGCTGTCAGGAATAAATGAACTGTAGACCACACAGACTATATGTCAGAAGTGTCAGCCCTCAGGAAGATTATTTTACACATAAAGTGCTAATACAACAAGTATTATCTTCATATACTATTGTGTATGTGTCTTTCATGACTGTTAGTATTATCAACAAATTAGCCTACTTTATAACTAGCTGACACTAGCTGGCTAACATTACTATATGTATTAATCTTTAATTAATCATTAATCTTTTGTTTCCTCATCCATGCCTTGGCTGCGAGATACACAGCTTAAATGGTCCTACAGACGCGAGATGAAATCATTCTTGTGTGGTCCTAAATATAATACTAAATATCATACAAGTGATTATTCCTAACCAAAATGGCAAAATTGACATAAAAACGCATTGATTCTAGTATGGGTCATTTTTGACCCACTTATGGAAGCGTGTAGGGTCCAGTCACTCGTGCATCTAAGGGTTAAAATACATTCAAATACTAGTTAAGTCCTGTTTCAATTAAACAACTCTATTTGCATCAGCACAACATGCCATTTTGGGGGCATTTCCATTGTAAAGATGAACTATTGCACTTTTCATTACCACTTAATCACATTTTGTGAATGGAGTGGGAACAAAACATTGCTATTAAATAGAACGTGCCGCTTTAATACTCACATCTTTGGGTCACTCTTAGCTTCATCGCTAGAACTACAGTACTGCAATCTCCGCCGCTGACACTGACAGCAGTGCTCATGTGTCTACGTTTGTTGTGACTTCAAGTGGTTTTGATAAAAACTTTGTTTTTGTCTTGGTGTCTCCTCTTCTCCACTCCACTGGGGAAACTTCACTTTGATTTTCTCCAACTTGCTCCAACAAATTTGTGTTGTTCCTCATGCAAATGCACAGTAAAATGGGATAGTTCATTGCATGACAAGGGAGAGGGGAGCAGTTGAAACGATAATGATAGATTTTTTAAATTTTGATGTGGTTTTAAGCACTTCAAATAAGACTAAAACAGTAATATATACTTTAGATAAAAAAAACAAAAACAAATCAGTTTCAAGTAATCAGTTTTTATGAGGGCCCCTGGAAATCTTAGGGCAATGGCAATTCCCTGTGTTTGCCTACAAGTAAGTCCTCCCATGACTCAGCACTATTCTGAAATACTATAGATCAGGGGTCTCAAACATACGGCCCGCGGGCCAAATGTGGCCCGCAGGACACAAGTTTGAGGCCCCCGCCTTGATATGAAAGTTTAATGTTAGTGCGGCCTGCGCAAGTTTGATATGGATGCTGTATGGTATCATGTACCCAGAAAAAAATATTACGTTTGATTAATGTTCATGTTAAAGGTTAAATAACTGTTAATAGTTATCCTCCCTATCTGTGTGGAAGTGGTAAGTTTTTGGCTATTTAAGTTTAAAGGAAATAACTTGGAGGCTACCGTTTAGGTCGCTAGTTTGCGAGTTAGCATGTGTCTCAAGACCCTGCAGTTGCGCAATATGTTGTAAATAAAAAGAGTATAAATGTGACTATAGTCGTGTTTTGTCATGTCTACAGGGCTCTAATAATGCTTTGTTCATTTTAATCTGAAAAAAATAATTTGTCTACCCACCAACTATATGTGGTTTCTTAAGTTTTTATTATTTGCCGTTTTATTATTATTATTATATTGATTTATTTATTACTGATTGATTGATTTTCTTTATTCTTGATTTGTTTATTTATTTGTCATCTTATTTTGTGTAGAAAAATAAAAAGTAAGATATTTGAGAACAGTGGAATGTTTTATCAGAGCTTTTCTTGTAGAAAATTGGAGCCAAGGCGAAGTTTTTAAAATTTTTTTGTTTTTAATAAATGCGTTTTTTTTTTGTGGAAAATCTGATGCGGCCCAGTCTCACCCAGACCCCAGCTCCAGTGGCCCCAAGTAAATTGAGTTTGAGACCCCTGCTATAGATTATGATTCAACGCATTCAACCTATTGTTGTTCATTGTTTGCTTTTAAACATTATAACCATAAAACCGGGCGAGAGGCGGGGTGCATCCTGGACTGGTCGCCAGCCAATCACAGGGCACATATAGACAAACAACCATTCACACTCACATTCATACCTATGGACAATTTGGAGTCACCAATTAACCTAACATGTTTTTGGAATGTGGGAGGAAACCGGAGTACCCGGAGTTCCCCGCACCGGCAGAACATGCAAACTCCACACAGAGATTCAGGGAATCGAATCAGATGTACAATGCAACTGACTGTCTCCCTATCCTGTGCCTACAAATGATAAACGACAGTAGTGCTTGGCAATAACGGAGTTTAGTTGGTTTCAAATTGGATTTTATTGCCAGTTGTTTAAAAGAAATATGGCCGCTGGTCTCTTGGCTGCCTGAGCGATCCATCCTGTGACCTTCAGGTTATTTCTCACACTCTCAGACTATCAGGACATCGAGCTGAAAGTGACTGGGCTGGGCCTCCCGGGACCTGCCTCCTGTTTGTTGTGTATTTTCTCAAGCTTTTTCTTATTTCCCTGTGAGGTCATCAACCCCCGCAATTTTCTCCCACACGCTGTCCCAACGCTGCCCGCCTTCGTCACTGATCGTCCACCTCCTTCTCCCTCGCATTTCGCCCGAGGTGCTGCTTGAACTTAGAGACACACTTTGTCCCCTCAGTGGGAGAATCGTGTGGAAATGTTTTCCTCACCAAGTTGAGAAGAGGGGTAAACATGAGGACTAGCTTAGAGGAGGAAACATGGAGGTTACAGCGCTTTAATGAAATAGACCTATGATGTGTCACTTCAGAGAAGATGTTTTGCACCCAGGTTGTGACTTTCAGACTTTTAGATCGTCCGGTCAAAGTTTGGACGTGGCACAAAATGTGGACTTAGTTATTTTGTACCACCTTCGTCCATCGGTTGCCACGTTAAATACAAACCCGCAAAATCTTGGCTATTTTCATTATTTATTATTTCCATTCTGGGACTCTCAAAAACAAAAGGAAATGGAGTTCCTACCTTGTTTAAAATCCAACCATACGAGTTTTTCCCCTCTCGCTTGAGCCGTTTATTGCTCGTCTCTTACATGAACCGGCGGCCTGCCGATGTGCATTACTCATAAGTCCGCGCGTTGCCAAGTTGCTGCTCTGAGGGCCATTAAGGTGTTTAAATTCAACCATTCATACTCCTCTACATTGCCTTCCTCTAGTCCATTTCTTGTTTGTTGTTAAATATTGCCATGTTAATTGGCGGCGAGTGTTCTGCATCAATCCTTCCATACATGTGGGCATCACTCAGCACCTTTCATATTAAACATTCATTTGGGGGACTGCTCTGTGTCATTGGAAGAAACACACTTCACACAATAGGAAACTTGAGTTAACCTCTGGCAACGATGGAGAACATTTTACTACTTATATTCCCACCATCATAGAGGGTGGTTTGGGTGTAATTAGCCATTGTTTATTGTCACTGAGGGGGCACGCAGCACTGTGCTGTTGTGAAAGTGGATACAGTGAAAGTGTAGGCAAATAATTGCCAGTGACACTTTGCAATGGCCGCTTGGTGAATGTATATCAATACTTGCATTACTCTGCCTTCAGTGTAAACAGTGTAAGCTTTGTTTTTGACTTCGTCCGTAGGACTTGATGGTGGTGTAGTGTCGTTACATTGGAGAAGTGTTTCATGAGCTGCAGAGTAGAACATTATTGGACCTACACATCAACTCACAAATATAGAAAAACATTCATTCATTCATTCATTTTCTCCCGCTTTTTCCTCACGAGGGTCTCGGAGGGTGCTGGAGCCTATCCCAGCTGTCTTCGGGCGAGAGTGACTGGACTGGTCGCCAGCCAATCACAGGGCACATATAGACAAACAACCATTCACACTCACATTCATACCTATGGACAATTTGGAGTCGCCAATTAACCTAGCATGTTGCATGGTGGAATTGAACCCTGGTCTCCTAGCTGTGAGGTATGTGCGCTAACCACTAGACCGCCGTGCCGCCCCCATAGAAAAACATGTTTAATAATAATAATAATAATACATTTTATTTAGTCTAAAATGTTATACTTTTCTGTATAATTCTGTATAATGTTTTGCCGTCATTTCAAGACTAGGGCAACTTTTAATGGTGGTCAGTCAGTACATTACTTTTGTGTGTAATCCGACTAAATTGTTCTACAAACAATAATATCACTTTTGTTCAAAAGTCTTCTAATGGTTTTCAAATATTTATTTGTCCAATTTTTTATTTCATTTTTTTATTAACTGGAAAACATTTTTGTTCTTGTAACTTTTATTTGTATATGAAATACATGCAGCCAATCTTTCTCCAGGAAAATTTCTGATGCTTTGCTTTAAAAATGTGATCAACTCCTGGTGAGTTTGGGTATATAATCTTCCATTTTGGCAGTCAAATTCAATCATTCATTCAGGTGAGCATAATATTTTGAATGCATTTGACCTTCTCCTAGCTATAGCTACTGCTGTAAAAAAAAAAAAAAATGGAAGGGCAGCATTGACAAGCATCTTCCAGCAATCACGTTTGTTATGTGAACACACATGCCTGTGTGGAAGTGTACTGAGGGCTTTTACTATGTGGATTATTTTGAGTCTTTCTATTACTTATTACAAGCAAGGTGGCAATTATTAATAACTGGCAGGAGAAGCAATCACATTTACTATATGAACCAACTAAGTTGAACCAAACTGCCGTTCCCGTGCAAATAGGCACCTTGGTTACACTAGACACCCTGTGACCTATATGTCACAAGTTTAAATGCAAAAGTGACAATGTGGATAATTGCCGCTCTTGCAGACAGTCAGCTGCTGACTGAGATCAACGACTTAGACAGAAGTGGTGTGAAGCAGAACCCATTGGGCTTGGCTGGAGACTAACATGTCAAGGAGCACTGAACAATGGCCACACTGAGCTAATAGAGATGCTCGCTTGACCTAAAGTGTGTAGAAACAGCTTTCAAAACATCACTGTCAATCACAGCACACACACACACGCACACACACACACTGTGTTTCATGCATGAGTGCTTGCAAAGGAACAGACGGGCATGCACTCACATGCATGTTCACAATTACTGCACACACCTGTGGTTAAACTTTCTACTTGTCATACCGAATTGCATATGCAACATGCACAGTTTTAATATTGACACATAGAACTAAATATGTTTGCGTCCATAATGTGAAGTGTGTGAATTAGTATTTATTATGGAAACAATGGGATGCTGATGTTTTGGGAGTAACAGCATTTAAACCTTATTCATTCATTCATTCATTCATTTTCTACCGCTTTTCCTCACGAGGGTCGCGAGGGGTGCTGGAGCCTATCCTAGCTGTCTTCGGGCGAGAGGCGGGGTACACCCTGGACTGGTCGCCAGCCAATCACAGGGCACATATAGACAAACAACCATTCACACTCACATTCATACCTATGGACAATTTGGAGTCGCCAATTAACCTAGCATGTTTTTGGAATGTGGGAGGAAACCGGAGTACCTGGAGAAAACCCACGCATGCACGGGGAGAACATGCAAACTCCACACAGAGATGGCCGAGGGTGGAATTGAACCCTGGTCTCCTAGCTGTGAGGTCTGCGCGCTAACCACTCGACCGCCGTGCCACCCATTTAAACCTTATTAAATCTTATTAATACATCTAATTCATTATTAATTCAAACGTTACAACAATGTTATCGTTATGCTAGATAATGTATACTGTGGGGTTGCAGAGTCACGGCAGTGTGATGCTCGCACATACATGTGATTGCATCATTTGATGTAAATAACGTGGTGTGAGAACACAGTCATTGTCTTTGTGTTCTTACATAACACTGGCGACGAGGATGGAGCGTCCATTTTCACAGTTGCCTTCATGCTGCGCGGCCAGTCCTTTAGTGCCACTGGCATGTGTCATTTGAGACTTTTACAGCCGCTATTGGGCTAACCCTTATTGGACATAACGGCATCTAACATCTGTTATCCCACCACAGGACAGGTGCTGCAAATAAATTTTCCCACTACACTAAAAAAACACATAAAAAGCTGTGTAAATTCATTGTTAATTCAATTACACTTTGGAAAGTAATTAGTAACTATAATTAGTACTTTTGGAAGTAATTTGCACTGTCCAAATATGGACACGCTGCTCACAACAGCCATTGTTATAACCATTATTATGACATAATATCTTTCAAGGGGACAATAAATTGCGGTTTGGACATGGCGTTTTAAAAAAAATTACTTATTAATAAATGATTAAATAAAGTCTGACATGACAGTGAAAAAAATATCACCGCTGTTGCTGTACATTTTTTGGCTTCCCACTCTGTCCTTCTTCCCCACTTAGTTACAAATTGATTCCTATAAGCGCAATGCGGTGTAAACACAGCAAGCAGTATTGTTGGAGTGTACCTTTATGTATGGCAGATTAATGTTTGTGACAAACATCATGGCGAGGATGGATGATAGGATGTGGAACTTTTTTTAATGCTATTTAAATCCATATTATTTTCGAAATACCACAGCAAGAAACCTTCCCAATGCTAACAGTGAATTATATGAAGTACGTATAAAGGGTGACTATAGGGGTGTTATTTCATGTCTGCAGGGCTCTAAAAATGTTAAATTGTTTTAGAAGGTTGTAAACACATTTTTATTCTCTTAACTATGAAAATATTCCATTCATTAATATGAATTCATTAATTCACAGATCACGTTCGGGGCTGGAACCAATTCACAGAACGATACGAGGGACGGTTTTTCTTTCAAAATGAAACTTGAATATACTTTAGACTAGTTAGTGACAGCCATAGCTGACAACACAAGTAAGTCTAAATATAAATAATTTTTTTCCCGCAGTCAAGCATGGTGGCAGTAGTGTCAGGGTCTAGGGATGCATGAGTGCTGCTGACACTGGGGAGCTGCGGTTTACTAAGAAGAAACATGACTTCCAACATGTATTGTGACATTGTGAAGCAGAGCATGATCCGCTGGCTCGCATAGTAGTTCTTTTTAAAATAGATCTGATCCACCACACACAAATATGAGCTGTGAACTCATAATTAAGAAGCTGTGGATGGGGGCTTTCATGACAGGGAGGGGGAGTGGGCTTTTTGCTGTAAACAAGATGACTATCTGGCATGTTTATACTGTAATTTGGTCGCCAATTGTGAGCAGATTGGCTACAAATTGAGACATGAAGATCAGGTGCAGGGTGTGTGGAGGGCAGATGTTTTTTTTTTTACATTTATTTTTATTTTTATTGAAGCACTCATATTACTTTCAGTACACAAGCAATATGCCCGCAGGCACATTGTCACTGATCCACCTCAGTCAGACCACATGTGTGCCCATAAACTCTCCGTAAATGTATTTTTGTCACATATTTAAGAAAGTCGTAAGAGTATTTATAGAGGATCTGCGGTTAGGAGGGGGGAGAGGGAGCTAACTGCAGTCTCCCTAGTAGGAGCGTGGACATCTTGTTTTCATTACAGGGGAGGGAGGATAGAGGTAGCAGCCTTAATGTGTGTTTGTGTGAATGTTTCTGTGTGTGTGTGCGTGTGTGTGTGGTGCATGTAATTGTCCACAGGGCGACTCATGCCGTTAACCCTGTGCAGCGCAGAGTGAGAAACGCGAGCTAATGGCATCCAGATGACACGACACAACAATGCGGTCTGCTTACAAGACACTGCTAAGCTCTTATTTTGCTCCCGCACCGTGACAACGTGTTGTGGAGCGGCGTGTTCATTGCGGTTAATGGGCTCAGACGGTGATACATAGGTGGCATAGAGCCTGACCTTTGAGCGACCTTCTTGACGTCACTACAAAACTGCTGAGCCATCTTCGGGTCCGCTTGCGGCAGAGCTGGCGCCCTCACACTGTGCTAATGTACAGTACATTTGTTTTTTGGCGGCGGGGGAGGCTGGGGTTCTTGCAAGTCAGTTTTATGGAAGACTAACCGGCCTGTGACTCCTCCTGGTGGGTTAGCGGGGGGACATACAGAGAACATATGAGACCTACTGGAAAGTCCTGTATAGTTTTTTTTCCACTGTGAAACTTTCATGCGACATGGCATTTAGTATACGGCTGCAGTTGTACAAAATTCAAATTTAAACCAAAATTTGTGAAGTCGACAGAACCCCATAGATGTGTGTGGGTTTTTGTTGTGATGACAAAGCAGAAGTGTAAAGGAAAAGGGTGACGCTAACCATAGAACAAGGAAAGGAGCCTGTTAGAAAGTAGCGCTCAGTACATTATGGTGTTCACTTAATGTTTAATCTTTACGCAACTTTGTCGCTGAGTCTGTCACCCATCATCATAGTGAAATATGCAGTTATTTTTACACCCGTTTGACAAGTCAAGAATGTTAAAATATTATTCAAAGCATTGCCTGGGATAGATGAAATTGAATTACATTTTTATATGTGATGGGAAAACCAATTAAATGTTGACATCCCAGAACAGATTGTGTTTAACCTTAAAGATTCCAATACATTAAAAAAAATGATATGTAACTATATAAATACAAATCATAGACACTTCTATAGATGTGTCCAATGTTATTCATAGGAAAAAACCTTGACTATTTATAAGAAAAAACTACTTAACCAAGGAAAAAGACATGACGTTTTAGTGTTAGTGATGAGGACAAAACGGCTCTAAGGAGAGAGAGCCGGCTCTTTGAAGTGAACAAGTTGTCATTTTTTTCTTGTTTTGTTTTTATGTTCAAAATGTGTGGTGCCGTATGACACTGAAAAGAAGGGTGAGAGATGTTACACAAGCTAGAAAGGTGAGGGAAATGAAAAGCAGGAAATAAAAATTGAGGCACTTTGTGTTTTTGAATGTCAATCTTCACGAAAGGATGGATGCTGCTCTGTTTTTTTAGTTTTGCATTGTTGCTATTTTAATTTTAAGCGGCAATACAATCCTAGGAGCCGTTCGGGAACTGAAGAGCCGCTCCTCTTACGGATCTGAGTCAAAAGAATTCCCATCACTATATCCTGATAAAGATAATAATAATAATAATAATACATTTATTTGTATAGCGCTTTTCAGAGTACTCAAAGATGCTTTACAGTAGAGAAAAAAAAGAAATAAAAATAGAGTAAACGATGCATTAAAATACAATATCCAAACATTCATTCAGAGTTAAAACAAGGCTAAAAGCGGGGCGGGGCGCAGCAGTCAGGTATAAAAAGTTAGACATTAAAAATGGATTTAAACAGGTGGGTTTTGAGTTGTTTTTTGAAGGTATGAAGGTAGGGGCAAGCATGGAGTGAATGGGGCAAAAAGTTCCGGATCAAAAAAAGATGTGAATCAAAAATTGTCATTTCAGTTTTGATATTGTATGGTAATTTTTTCAACTCTTTTTTTTCAACTTTCTCACTGAATTATGCAACAATGTTAATGGTAAAATCCAGGCATGTTCACAAGGTATTGATCAGTAAACATGTTCAGTTTGGTTAGTTTTTTGGCCTTGGTGGAGGTAAACTCTGACATTACACAAAGTGAAAAGCACATATTTATGTCCAAATCCGACTGCAGATAACACAACTCCATCCTCTCCCAGTGGGCTTTGCCACTATCACTTGATCACACGTATGTTTGTTTTACTGCTATCTATTACTGCCACATTGTCAAACAAAAAGAATACAATAACATAATATCTTCCTGAAAATATTTTCTCCCTCGGCCTTATCACATTGGGCTCATTCCCTGCCTTGTAACAACCACAATATTGACTATCCAACTTTTACGTTATTACTGAAAACGTTTTTAGTTCTCACGCAACGTTGCTATCAAGAACGCCATTTTCCTCCAACAAATGAAATGAATCCAAACTGCTAGCTTCTCTTTGTACCCCCGGGTCCATATGTGGTGCTTCTTATGTGTGTGTGTCCTCTGTAGGCTCTTTGAACACAGCAGCAAACACGTGTAGTAGTGGAAGTGTCGGAAACAGGTGCTCCCCCTGTTTGATAGTCTTTATAAGAAACAGACGGTAAGTGCCGGGTGTGTCCATAAACACAGGCTGCACAATCCTGTGGAGACCACTACATGTCATTCCCCCCTCCCGCGCTGTGGTGTATAGGATGAAGGGTCTCGATGCTTTTGTTTTGTAGCATGCGGTGTGTTGAGTGATCTGCATCTGTGTGACATATCCATTTAAAACACTCGTTATTACTTCCTCATCAATATGATCACATGAAAAAAAGTACTTTTTATAACAACGTGTACTTAAGTCTGACATTTTAATATGATGCAGTGCAGCTTAACAATACAAAAGTAAATATATTGGTGAAATTATACCTAATCAAAAGTCAGAATTTTCATTAGATTGTAGTTTGTCTTGGGAAATGATTGGTGAGTGTATATTGGATATTGTGTTCATCTTGTAACTGTATGATTTATATGATAATGGTAATGGTTTTATTTCATTTGAACATGCATCAGATTACAATTGATTAATATAATAATAATAATAATAATTATTATATATATATATATATAATTATATAATATATATTATAATATATAAATATATAATAATAATAATAATTATTATATACATATAATAATAATTCTTATTATGATATTACTCAATTGTAATCTGATGCATGTTCAAATGAAATAAAACCATTACCATTATCATATAAATCATAGTTACAGGATCAATATATATATATATATATATATATATATATATATATATATATATATATATATGTATATATATATATATATATGTATATATATATATATATATATATATATATATGTATATGTGTATATATATATATATATATATATATATATATATATATATATATATATATATATATATATATATATATATATATATATATATATATATATATATATATATATATATATAATATATTATAATAGTAATAATCAGTTCATAGTTCCACATGTCCAAATGGAGTAGGAAGAAGCAAAGCTTATTAAATCCTACCCCTCCATCTGGTACTTTTACAATCATTAACTGTTACATTTGTTCACTTCCTGCTTTCCATAATACAGTTTAAGTTTTTTTTTTTTTAATAATTAAAAAATAAATAAATAATTTATATCTATTTATTGTCATCTTTCCTCGCTTCATCGTACTGGCAGCCTTGCTACACAAACCAAGTAGTTGTGCAACATTGTTATTAAATAAATAAATAAATAAAAACATCAGCTGCTATTAGCACATTGCAGATGTCATCTGTCAACAGACTATCCGGCAGAGTGAGACATCAAGGTCAAACGTGTGGCTCCAACGCTCCCCCAGGGAGAAAAAAATCCGATGCTACCGCTTTACTGACATTCCCCACCTCCGCCCGTATGATGCTGGCACAATACAAATAAATCACGCGTGATGATGTGTTAATCTGCTTCGACAAAGCATCTCGCCGGCCAATTAAGATGTCATATTTTATCACCAAAGTGACACCTGTTTATAATAAGAGGCCTGGAAGGACTTATGTGGCTGTTTTTCTTGCCTGCACGGGCAGGCGGCAGGGTAGGGGCCAAAGTTGGGCTGCTACATGTGGCCTTGTGTTTCACCAGGGAGGGAGCGTTATAATGTTTTTACAGGAGAAATTAATTCCACTGAACAGCTAGATTGGGAAAAGGTGACTTCACGGGCAAAGAGAGCCAGTGCCCCACCGTGTTAACAGATGGCGCCGTTTTTCTGTGTTTACAGTATTATTTTAGACAGTGGAACCTCGAAAATGGAAGTCATTCATGGATGCGAAATGCTAATCATTGGAACTAAAATGTTCCAGTATCAAATTGCTGCCATGATAATTTTATTGGAATGTTTTACGTAACGGTGGACGAGTGGTTAGCGTGCAGGCCTCACAGCTAGGGGACCGAAGTTCAATTCCACCCTCAGCCATCTCTGGAGCAGAGTTTGCATGTTCTCCCCGTGCATGTGTGGGTTTTCTCCGGGTACTCCGGTTTCCTCCCACATTCCAAAAACATGCTAGGTTAATTGGCGACTCCATTCAAGGTATGAATGTGAGTGTGAATGGTTGTTTGTCTATATGTTTGAGCTGGAAACCTCATATTACAAATATACAACATAAGGTGGCCAGAAATATTTAAACAAAGTAAAATTGATTCTCAATCAGAAATCACTCCACACTCTTTATTGCTCTCTGGTTCTACCATATCTTACTTATTGTGTGGAAATATGGGGTAATAACTATAAAAGCAATCTTAACTCGCTAAATGTACTGCAAAAAAGGTCAGTAAGGATAATTCATAATGCCGCCTACAGAGAACATACTAACTCCTTATTTCTAAAATCACAAATACTTAAACTTGCTGATATAGTTCATCTTCAAACAGCTAAAATAATGCATAAGGCTGAAAATAACCAATTACCTAAAAATGTCATCCAATACTTCTCTACAAGAGAGGAGAAATATGATCTCAGGGAAGAACTACATCTGAAACACTTATATGCTAGGACTACGCTAAAAAGCCATAGCATTTCAGTATGTGGAATCAAACTATGGAATGGATTGAGTAAGGACCTCAAACAATGCACAACGATGAGCCAATTCAAGAAACAATACAAGCAGTTGATGTTTGCTAAATACAAGGATGAAGAGTCTTGAACCAGTCATGATGTGCTATATATATCACTATATTGACACTTACTATGGTACCCATTATGTCATTGGATGGTCATATCACCTCGTACTTGGGTACATGACAAAAATAAAAATAAAAAAAAACTTAAACTATATTAGGAAAGCAGGAAGTGAACAAATGTAACAGTTACTGATTGTAAAAGTACCAGATGGAGGGGTAGGATTTAATAAGCTTTGCTTCTTCCTACTCCTTTTGGACATGTGGAACTGTGAACTGATTATGTGATGCATTCAATTGTAATCTGATGCATGTTCAAATGAAATAAAACCATTACCTTTACCATATGTGCCCTGTGATTGGCGACCAGTACCTCTCGCCCCAAAGACAGCTGGGATAGGCTCCAGCACCCCCGTGACCGTCGTGAGGATAAGTGGTAGAAAATGAATGAACGTTTTAAGTAACATTTTTAAATTAAATATCATAAAAGTGTAAATACAAGTCAACTGGAATAAAAACTAAATGTAGGGTCTTCTTTGTACTTGAGAGTAGAGGAAAAAAAATCATCCAGTCAAGCTTTACTGTTAATGTTAAAATCTAAAAGCAGGTACATTTTAATGCATTTTAAAGAATGTTGCAGAGGTCCGTCACCTCATGCATCTACGTATATTTGTTGTGTTTTTTATCGTGGCACGAATGCAAAAGAAAGTTAACATCTGTTAATATTAACATGCAAAAACAATAACATTACTCACAAACTCAACTTTGCTTGCAAATGTGATTCAGGCATACTCGCCATTTACTATAATGAATCAGGTATAGAAGGTAGATGACTGCTTATGCTTTGAATGAAGACTAAACACATGTAATTCTGCAGGGAGATGCCTGTAGCACATACACGATTGTGGAAAATACCAAAGAGCTGAGGTGTACGCCGTCTCAGACTAACCAGACTGATTAGGGCTTGTAATCTGGCGGGCTGGCATTGGGTCCTGCCCCTCGGCTCCAAGATGGACGTTACTAGTACACAGTCCTACACAGCCCAGAGCAGAGTCTTGCATGCTCCTCCGGCGCTGTGACATGAGAACGCTTAGCATGAGTGCAACTCTGACTTCTGTAGCCCGTGTCTGTTTTCAATCAAAACCACAGGCGAAAAAGATTGGACCTTCTCAGACCTGCAGTAAGCATATTTTTGATGAAATATTGAAATAATTCTTTGCCTTTTTCAACTTGACTTCCTTCCATCGGATGAAAAGTTGAAATGAAAGCAGTCAGCATATAAGACGAGCGGAGCAGCAGCAGCAGGAGGTCTCATGCAGCTCCGGCCTCAATTTCAGACTTTGAATCAAACCCGCTGAAATATTCGGACAAGGATGTGGGAACTCAGATAGCGCCTCCGACAAGTAAAGCCCAAATGAATGAAACACTACTTCTCAATGACCTTACTGTTACCTCAACAAACGCCACACAAGCCTCCTCCTTCTGGTACTTCCAGTTCAGTCCCATCTCAGGAACTGGCCTTCCTCTCATTTCCTGTCTGCGCAATAGCCAATGTTTAAATTACGCCCGCAGCGCCTCACAAGTTTCCCTTCACATCGCTCACAGCTTCAATTTTTATGTTAAAATGAATTTTCTCACAGATAAAGACTAAATGCATTTTTGTTCATTGGGAAGGTTCCTCGGGTCACTGATTTTTAAATAAGGGTGGGATGTTTTGAAGTTTGAGGGTTTGGATTGAGAGTGACACCTTCTTCCTTATCCTCTCCCTTTAGCATTCATACACCCCAAACAAATATCATCTCCTGTTTCTGCTGCAGACACCTTCTTCTTCTCCTGGGGTGCATATTTAAACATCTGCATGACCTCTACCAGGTGCAAAGCAGGGGCAGCAGCTTATGCTTTGATTTCAATCGGTCACTACTTCAACTTTCTGCTCCACTTTGTTGAAGACCGGGCCAAAGGAAGAAACTATTACATTTTTGTCCGTTTATTCTTCTGTTTATTCTGGATTTTGTACCATATTCTGTGATCCAGGAGAGCGTACACAGCCAGTTTAAGACTATACAAAATGCTGAGAAGCATTGTCTGATATCATTAATGATTATTTAATTATTACCACAGCCTATTGTTTATCCTTATTTCATTAAGTTCCTATTTAATGACTGCCATAGTGTTTGATATCATTTATCCTGAATTCAGTCATTATTTAATTAATACCAGAACACCATGTATTCTCATTTAATGACCATATTTTCTAAAGTCCAATTATTTATTTTTTTGTACTTATATGGTAATCATTCATAAAACAGTGCTTGATATCATTTATCCTTATTTCCTTAATTTTTAATGATGACGATAGTTTTTGACATAATAAATCCTGAATTCATTAATTATTTCATTTATATAATATTGCTTGATAAAATTAATACTTATTTCAATAATTCATTATTATTTATTTAAGTCTTTATGACATGGTAGTGAGTGGTTAGCGGGCAGGCCACACAGCTAGGAGACCCGGGTTTGATTTCCTGCTCAGGCATCTCTGTGTGGAGTTTGCATGTTCTCCCCGTGCATGTGTGGGTTTTCTCCGGGTACTCCGGTTTCCTCCCACATTCCAAAAACATGCTAGGTTAATTGCCGACTCCAAATTTCCCAAAGGTATGAATGTGATTGTTTTTTTTAAATATATATATGCGCTGTGATTGGCTGGCGACTAGTTCAGGGTGTACCCCACCTCTCGCCCAAAGACAGCTGGGATAGGCTCCAGCATGTCTGTGGCCTTAGTGAGGATAAGCAGTTGAAAATGGATGGATTTTTATTTAATGATACCACTGTATTTGAACACTATTGTTCTTCATTGTAACTATTAGAATTTACAAAAGTCTAATCGTTTACAAAATGTTGTTACTGATGCTTATTGTGTTGCCTGAATGCATAGTAAATTAACCCCAGATTTGCTGGACAAATACCACACAGAAGTGCTAAACTGCAGCTAAGAGAGCAGAGAACAATATAGCAATGTGTGAAAAGGCAGCGGTGAAAACTTCAGCAACAGTCATTACATTCGTTTGCAACCTCAAAGGTCTCACCGATGTCACACACTTTTCAGCATGTATGCGACAGCCTCCATGAGATGGACATTATTACTTTTAACGAGGAATAATGCAGCTCCTAATGAAAGCAGGAGAGTTCCTTAGGTCCAGACGATGTGGCCAACTCCCGGGAAGGCAGTTAAAATGTGAATTTATGACGCTCGTTGACATTTGGTTTGCATGTTCCAGAGAAATCGGGGGAATTATAAACCACGGTCCTGTTTTTCTCCTCTCCCGGCAATGCATAAACGTGGAGAAAAATGCGGCCAGTGTTTTACATTTTCCTTCTTTGCACCGCGTGCACTCTGTGGATGCCAAAGTCAGGGTGTTAACCTCTGCTGTAATCCCACACACATAAACCTACTCATTTCTAATTACATTCATTTGTGCTACAAATATTGAATGTCTGAAGGATGTCCACTTCATTACGTTCATATGGACAGTGTAATTTGAATCAATGAAAGAAATGTGTCTAAAGACAAATTGTAGAACTTCATAAAGAACTTCATATTAAGATACAGTCATCAAAATTGTTTTTGTTGGCAACAAAATGAAATGTCTTCTTCCTTTACAACATGCACCTTCAAAAAGTTGGCTCAAAAAACACAAAAACAAGTAAAAACCTTATTGGTGGACCAAACAGCATTAGAATTTACATGTCACTTAATGTCTATATTAAGGGCAAAACATGGCCACATTTGGAGTTAATGTAAATTCTAATTCTGCCGCATGGTGGACGAGTGATTAGCATGTTGCATCTGGTGTAGCATGTGGCAAGTTGGCCACACAGTCAGGAGATCAGGAAGATCTGGGTTTGAATCCTCGCTTGAGAATCTCTGTGTGGAGTTTGCATGTTCTCCCTGTGGGTTTTCTCCGGGTACTCCGGTTTCCTCCCACATTCCCACATTCCAAAAATATGCAACTATCCAAATTGTCCATAGGTATGAATGTGAGTGTGAATGGTTGTTTGTCTATATGTGCCCTGTGATTGGCTGGCGACCAGTCCAGGGTGTACCCCGCCTCTCGCTCCTATGACCCTAATGAGGATAAGCAACATTGAAAATAGATGGATGGATATATTTTGGCTGGAAATGACACAAGGAAGTGGCAAACGACTGCAACAAAATTTTTTCTTTGCGTTGTCTGTACTTAAACCTGATTGGACGTTAATAGATTCATTCAATGAGGCAAATTCAAAGGGAAAATATGTTGGGAATTACATAATAACAATACGTTGAATGGGGACATATTTTACTCAACACGAGCCCTGAAAATCTCAGATATTTTCAAGTCATCAGACTTAAGTCCAAGTCAAGTCCCGAAGTCCAAGTCAGGTTGTAAGTTTTTGGTGGCATTTTCAAGTTGAGACCAAAGTCATAAAAACTGAGTCTGACTATACATTAGTTCCTCTTTGATTTTCATTTTGATGATAGATAGACTTAGATAGATAGACTTCCTTTATTGTAATTGCACAAAAACACAGTAGTGAAATTGATATTGATAAAATGATATTTATGTTATTATTACTGTGGCTGTTGTGATAATGTTGTGAAATCAGAAACTACAGTGGACATAAAGGGTCAAAGACTCAATACAGGACTGGACACAAATTTGTGCAAATGTCATGACACACTGCTGTATATACGTACCTGCAAAAAGCAGTGTTCTACCATTGTGCAAATGTACTGTATAATGTGATGGTGGTGGCGACATCCTGGATTGATTTAAACATTTTCCAAAAGCATGTGGAGAAACTAGCAAGAATGATTGACAGCAGCACAGGTTTTATCAATGTTGGTGGTCTCTTTGTCCAAAGCGCTCTCTGGCTGTGGCTTGATCACAGGTGAAGGATGGGCAGCAGCATGTTGGCAATAGGGGGGTAACTGTGTGAACTCACATTATCCTTTTAGATCTCAGGATCAATAGTCACCCACAGACATAATGTATTTAACTTTTCCGCTCTTTAGTATTGTAAACAGTATTGAATGTGATTTTAGCTTTCAAATTGCTAGGTCAGATGCCAGCTATTTGACTAATAATTTAATATAAAAATACATAAAATGTCATTTCGAAGAAGTAAGATTGTTCCAAAGCAGAGCAATGGTGACGACAAATGGTGACGACAAATGTTGACGTGGACGCTTGGCCTCCCCGAGCACAGCTGGAGATCACAGCCAGTAAGTTATTATGTTTATTCTACTGACATGATTATTAGATTGGAAAGATTATGCTTTTGTGTAAGTGTGGAAAAAGTAGCTTGACATGTTTGATGTTTCACCGGTTTTATGTATTTTTTTTTCTTTGCGTGGTCATTTCATAAAGAATAAGGATTGCCCAACATATACAACCCGCTGTGGGCACACAGAAGAATCACCAGTTCTTGAATATGAAGCCATCTTATTAGGACATCTTCAATATTGTTTGATAACAGGGCCAAATCAGTACTCAAAAAAGGAAAACAAAACAGTGCCTTTTTTCCCCCAGAATTTTGTGACATGCAAGTTGTGATGTAATAGTCATTTTAAATTAAAGTCATACAATCACCAATATGAAATAAAATCCACAACAAATCATCATAATTTCCACAGCAAACATGCAAAATATGCAAATACCCGCATGTGTTGTTATTTTGATATTAAAAATCACACTTTTCATGAATATACCTTGCTCGCCTTGACATGATTGGTTGATAATGAGGAAGTGTTATGTTGCTGTTCTGGAAAGGCTACAGCAAAATATTCATTCATTCATTTTCTACTGCTTTTTCCTCACGAGGGTCGCGGGGGTGCTGGAGCCTATCCCAGCTGTCTTCGGGTGAGAGGCGGGGTACACCCGGAACAGGTCGCCAGCCAATCACAGATAAGGAAGAAGGTGTCACTCTCAATCCAAACAACCATTCACACTCACATTCATACCTATTGACAATTTGGAGTTGCCAATTAACCTAGATCCTGGTCTCCTAGCTGTGAGGTCTGCGCGCTAACCACTAGACCGCCGTGCTACAGCAAAATATGTGTGTGTTATTTAGCACCAAAATGAGGCACCTACAGCTATTTTTTTTCCGGTCAGGTGACTGACGTTTATTTTGGCACTGGTGCCAATAACGTACACATCCCTACCCCATGCAAGTCTTTATTTGGACATTTACAAAATACTATTTCATTTCCCACTTTTTCATGTGATGTTTCAATACTTTTGTCCATGCACATAAGGCGAAAAAAAGCCACTATAGTATTAAGTATTGGGAAGAGGCATAACGGAAAGAGATGCTGCAGGAAGATTTAAGATGAGGGATTGTTACTTAACAACTAAATAGCAAGTTAAGTAATGTTCTGTACGATCTCTGCAACACTGACTTTTATCATGACCCTATTATACTCATATTATACAAAGGTATAATATTCCATATCACTGTGGTCAACCAAGAGTCACTGTATATTGTTCTAGCTCTCCAAACAGGAGAAGAATTCAATTACCAAACCCTGATGTATCATTATACCGTTGTCCATGATTCCCTGCAGCGTGCATGTACAAAGACTTATGGTGCAGCAATAGAGGCTTCTCTTTTTTTTTTTTTTTCCTCCTTCCACCGCAGTGCGCAGACAGACCGACACGGTGGCCAATAAAATCAAAAGTACAAGAACTCCTGTTGCGTTTCATGGTCACACTTGAAATCAATCACTGATGTACGGGGTCAGCGGTGCAATTATGTCCACAGGACTCCTCTGATCACTCCCTCGCACTCCAGCACCGAAGCAGGCGTCTACATCAATATGACACAGGGAGGGCACTTACTGGACATGAGGTTGCTATTGCCAAAAAAGTAATACTGCTGGAGGTCTCATTTAACAGTGATCCTTGAGACTCTTGAGCGGCAAGAGGGCAAAACCTGCGAGTGGTCTTTTTTTTTCCCCTGAAGAAAGGGAGAAAATTGTGTTGACTTTGGAGTCTCCCTTGTTTCTCTTCATCACAGGAGTGAGGGGTCCAGTGATTTTTATTGGGCGTATGGCTGACATTTTGATTTCAGCTGTGTACTTTTGACTTTGATGTCAACCCCTGCAATTTTCCACGCACAAAAAAAAAGGTCATGGCATGTCGGGGTGGTATGTACAGTATTTACTGTAGTGTCCCGAGAGACCACTTGTGTCCAAGTGTGAGACGTTACAATGGGAATGATCAAAGACACTGTATTGTAGGGATGCCCAAAGTGTGGCCCAGGGGTCATATGCAGCCCGCACCTAATTGTTTTTATCATTTTAAAAAATACAATCAAACAATAAAATATAAAAACAAAACCAATGAAAATGGAAGAAAGAGAAAAAAGGTAGAAAAACTTGTAGAAAAAATGTTGAGACTAATAACAGGAATAATATCATGTATACGCTTTGTCGCCTAAAATATCAAAATGACACCTGCATCTTTTCTGTTGGGTTTGGTAAGTCAAATCTACGATAAATACAGCCATCCCTCATTTATCACAGTTTCAGACCCAACTGCGATAAGTGAATTTAAGATTAGAATGTGAATTTTATGAAAGTAGGATTCAATAATAAGAAATGTATATAGCTGGAACAGAGAAACCCTATTTATGACTTCCTAAAGACATTTTTTCGTCATTATTAGAGCCCTGCAGACCTGAATAACACCCCTATAGTTGCCATACATCACACTACTCAACTGTAATGCGCAGGCTACGATATTACGGCAAGGAACCATGAGACGGCTGCCACTTGCAACATGGTTAATTGGCTACACATAGCATACGACCAAGCCAACTCGTTAGCCTTCAATTTGTTTATTGTCAACTTAAGCAAGGATTTCAAATGAAGTGGGAAAGAAGGACAAAGTAAGAAGCCAAAAACTCACCACTTCCACACTAAATGGGAGAAGAACTTTTGTTCACTATGTGATGTCAGGCATGCTATTCTGACTACATGCAGAGTTAAGGTAAAGCAATGTAATGTAATATGATGTCACAGCAATGTAACATTACTGACACCTAGTGGCCAGAATAGGACATTTGATAATCTTTCAATATTTTGCACTAATAATGTCCATAGCCAACCACAAAACAGTGGACATTCAAAAACCGCAATCGAGTCAGGGAGCGATGTTCGAACTACGGTGTAGCGAGCTATTGATGTTGCTCTCATAGTATTGTAATAATAATAATAATAATAATAATAATAATAATAATAATAATAATAATAATAATAATAATAATAATAATAATAATAATAATAATAATAATAATAATAATAATAAACATTTTACTTCTACTTTAGTTTACAATTTTTAATAAAATATATATATTTTTAAAGTCAAGTGCTGTAGTAAGTTGTTTTGTTTAAAAGAATAAAACATTAGTATTAGTTAATAGTAATAATAATAATAATAATAATATGCTTTGTTACCAATAACACAAAGCTGAGATGTGCACTGTTTTTAAACACAGTCAAACCTCAGTTTTAGAATAATTAAATTGATGTTAAAGGTTAATTTACCCATTTCATTTGTCATTTCTAATTATTTTTCACTTGTTTTCTACATGTAAATCTATAATTACGGTCTATAAAATGCATTGTCAATATTTTGCGTGTTTGGAACAGACGAATTGGATTTCCTATGGGAAAAAATGCTTCAGTTTTTATACATTTCTGTTTTTGTCTAACCTTTTAGAACAAAATTGAGGTAATATATTGCATATTTCTATATATAAAATGCATTGGTTTTATGCTTCTTAAAAGAATAAAACTATCAAAATGGCCCCACATTCTTTGATCCTTCAGGTTGCAACCCTTGGTGGAAAAAGTTTGGACACCCCTGCTGCATCGTATTAACGTCCCGTCTCATCTTCCACTCCCTCCCTTGACCTTTTAGCTATGACCTGAATCCTCTTGGTGGTTTAAGGTGCCTTTAAACTTGTTTTGCCTGCAGTCAGGTTTGTGGAGTCAGGTCCAACAGAGAACATGGGGGAATTCTCATCATGCATTGTGGGAGAGCAGGAGGTTTAGAGGGAGGCTGGCATCTTAAAAGCAGTTATGATTTGCTCATTCATATGCTGGCTTCGTTGAATATGCTGGTGCCAAACTTCCGCAAAACCAAACCATGCCATGTCTTTTTTTTTCTTTTGTTTTTCTTTTTTCCTCCTGCATGTGGAAGCAATTTTTCCTTTGTTAATATGAGTATTATTTTAATTGTGGCAATTATAGGTTAAACTGTTCGACCACTTGCAAGGTGCTGACCAGCTTTTGACAATAAGACAACTTGACTTTTTAAAGACTTTTCTCCACCATTGAATAGTGAAAGCCTCGCATATTTGCATCGTGGATAGTGAGTGGATATCAGGAACTAGCGATGGAAGTGTTAAGAGCTCATAAGAGAGCCTAAGGAAATTTTGGGCCATTCAGTTTTTTTTTACTTTCAAGCCATCTTGGCTGTGTTGAATGAATACGGGTGGTCCTGGGATAACAAACGAGTTCTGTTCCTAAACTGTGATGTAAGTCCAGTTTCAGTGTAAGTCAGATTACCTAAATGATACCTAAATTATCTCCTAAGTCACTCAACAGAAGGCATGCAAATTACAGTAATAAGAAGATGAAATAAAATAAATAAATGATAAGCAATGTTATTCTTCCTCGGTGTTGAGCAGGCACCAACTGTATTCATCCACCCGGCACGAAGCACACACTATATTGTTGTACTGTGCACCGTATGTATTCTTCCACTGGCACGTGCTGTAACGAGTTCTCGATCTAGTCTTGTATTTACAGACAACAGATTACATTTTTTAATTCATTTAATAGGAGCACGTTCATAAACCGTAGACCTACCGTATGCCCAGTGATATTCATTTTAAGATTTGTCATCTATGTTTGTCAAATGAATGTGCGGACTTACACATCAATGTTTCTACGCTAACATTTCAATATGGACTTCTAGTCATTTCTTTAAAATGGTTTTATTTGTCCACCATAAGGCAGTACTTTTTCCCTATTCAAAGCATGCAGCAAGCTTTCACACCTTTTATTGTTTTTTAAAGGGTGCCTTGCTATTGATGTTGGATAAGGCACTGTGTTTTTTTTTTTTATTTTAAAGAGAACCTATTATGCTTTTTCATTTTTTTCTGACCTATAAATCTTGCAGTCTTGTGTTAAACGATGCCAAAGTTTCAGATAAGGAGGTTTGTGCTTTTAGAAGTGAACCCTGAAAGAATTTTGGGTTGGTTATGAATGCTCGGTTTCAGAGAGTTTTTCTAGCACTGGCTCGCTGTGATGTCACCGTGAGCCGGGCTTCCTTATATGGGCATGTGCTATAGGCCAGATATGCTCTAAGACGGCCCTCCTAACAGCTCTGCTTTGCTCTGTTTATGGTTGTTAGCTATGGCTCCCAGGACATCTTTCTATAAGGCAAGCTCAGGAACAAGTTGTTGGAGTTGGTGATTCCCAGCAAGAGAAAAATATTGTCATCTGTCAACTGCATTTCACATGGGACTGTTTTTGTGAACACGAAGCTGGTGAAACAATGGCTGGGAGGCAATGGATTGTGGATGCTTGGGCTAAGGTATCTGGTGTAACTGTTGTCCGAGCTTTCACGAAAGCAGCACTGCTGAACAGCAACCTGACAATAACACTGACTCCAATCAAATGAGTGGTATCAAGTGAAAAAACAGAGTGCAGTTCTTGGCAGCAACCAGCAGAGGCGCATCGCAGCCTAATATAACAATTGCAGAAACGGTGAGAACATTGTGCCGCACTACAAACTAATGAAAATTAGCCAACTGACAAAGTGATCCTTTATCTTCCCGATGGTGGATCAATGGAATTGAATCAAATATCCTTCTCGCATAAGAACTCTGCTGTGCAGTTCACTACCACATTTGGTCTTGTTTCGCCGAGACACAGCATAACTCACGTGGAACATAACTTACGCTGTGACAAATCAGATTATGATGGGCAGCAAAAACTCCCTAAATTTTTTGGGAGTCCAACTGTTTTCTGGCTAACCTTTCTGTGGTTTCCTCTTTCGGTGACCTCTAAATCACAACAGAGGCAGGCAGCTGAGGAGTCACGGTAAAACAACGCCGTACCACCCTTGATGGATTGTCTCGCCTTCTTGCCATGCGTGAAACAGGACCGCTAAGGCAAATTCTTCATCTGCTCGAGCTAAAGCAGGAGGGAGGCTCCCTGCGAGAAAGAATTTTAGGCGACTCGTTTATATATTAGAGGTCTTTGTGAGAAAGTGTAATTGTCCACATTCCAAGTTTCAAGACATAAACTGTGGGACCGTCAGCCGTGAACAAGGCAGCTGCTTGCAATTTGTGCAGTAGATAATAATCAGGCTACATGCAAAGCAGTGTTTCTGTCACATTTTAAGCCCATGCCATACAGAACTGCAGACTTTTAAAAGGAAGGGCTTGCGTAGGTCAGGGGCGTCCAAACTTTTTCCACCAAGGGCTGCACACATCAATGGAAGGATACAAAGGAAACTTTGATATTCTTCACTCTTGTGTTTATGAAACACGCTAAAATCAAACCAATGTAGATCAAAATATGCAAAGCAGTTGACTACACAAAAACTACAGATCAATGCATTTTTTTCAATTATGTTTTTCATCAAACATGTAAATATCTGATTATCCAAATAATATACACATATTATACAGACCAATGCATGTTTTTATTTGCACACTTACATTTTTTTTAATTTAATTTCAAAATGTACAAATAATTCAATCAATTTAAGGCAATTATTATTATTGTATATGACATACTTTTTTTTTTTCAGCCGAGCTTACTCACGTACCAAAAATATTTATCTTTTCAGTGTTTCACTAATTATCATATTCAATTATCTATCATATTCTTTTTTTAATGTAAATTTTCATTTTTTTTATGTATTTAAAAATGACCTGCGTATCTACAAATGGTTAAACAACCTTGGACCCCTTTTGGCTACATCTCTCATCTACAGTAATTCCCAATACAAAAAAAAACTTTATTTGCATTTTCACCTTCTCTTCCCGAGGCTGCTCCATTTAAACAGACCAAGTGTGATGGATGACTTTTGTGAAATAGTTTCACGGCAGCGAGTGATTCATCACGGCGAGACACATCGCAAAACCCCAGAGCAAACAGAATAATAACACAAACACGACTAACGACAAGCTCTCAAAAGCCGCTATGGCAAACATCCCGACATCCTCCACACGCGGCAGCAACTGTAGCGTCCTCCCCCTGGCTGATTTATGGACCGGGCCTCTCCTCGGTCCTCCCTGTGCACACATGGTCACCTCATGAACAGCTGAGTGAGATATTTGATTGGTTGTCAGACAGGAATCATAGACTGCCTGTCTTTTCATTGGCGCTCTATTCTTACACGAGCGATCGAGTTTCATTTGGGTCAGATGGATGCCTCTGCTATGCTCTCACAGCAATTGGGTCGCGCCAATGTTTCCAGGAAACTCTGGTGTTTCTCCAGCGATGGCAATGACAGTTCATAAGACATCATCCGCCCAAAGTCTTCCAAATTATGAATAGTTTAACAACAAACAGGGACGCTGGTCGGGCTCTGACATGTTCAGATTTTGCAATCATTTCCTATACAAATAATCCTTTCCAAGGTCATTTATTAACATCAACATTTATTAACCGTTCAACTGAAGTGTGTCTTAACATTGATTCTTCTTATACTTTCTTCTTAATGCAACCCATTGAGAATGGAATAAAGTTTGCCAAAAAAAAAAACACAAAATAAAGCCTAATTCCATGAAAACGCACTCATTCTTTTCCACTTATGTGACGTCACCAAGGATGGTGGTTAAACTTTTACCTCTTGTGCAGTATTTTTCCTGAAATTTGATGAGAAATCATAATCAAACAAGTCAACAAACACTCAATACAAATAGAAAAAGGCTAGGCTATGCTGCTGTACTGTACGGAACACTGATTTGCTGAAGGAAGTGCTCTTTATTTGAAATGAATTAGCTTGATTTTGATACCCTAACTCTCAACATAAAGTAACAGATGTAGGGTATATAATGTCACTGCACCAGATGGACTATGCGGCAGGCATCAAAATAAACACATAAACACTAATTTACATGCTAAATACGATTATGCACACATCTATAACCCACAAGTCATGCTGGGTAGCTTTGTGTTATGTTGGGGTATGCATGTGGGCTTGTCTTGTCTGTTTGAGTATGTTTTTCCCCAAATAAAAACAAGTAGTTTAATCAAAAAACATGAATTAGGGGGTATATATAGTACCACTTAAAAAAGACTTGTTCTTTTGCCATAAAGGTTGTGTTGCACAATCCTCTCGCCCCCCTCCCAAAAAAAAAAAAAAAAGCTGAGTTCATTTGTTTATATTCGTCAGTCATAGCCGGTCAAACTTCTAAGTCTTCAATCATGAATGACATTCTTAATGGTTAACCGCTGTAAAACCTAAAATCGGAAGGGACAATACTATATGGTACTCTTCAGTTGTACTCTTTTTCTTCCCTTGTTCTATTGACTCCCACACAAAAAGCCAAAGAAAAAACAAAACGTTGACACTCACAGAACATCAATGGCAGCGGGTCGAAGTTTTGTGTGACACATTTTGTCAGAAATCTAAAAAGAATTCCGACTAAGACAGTCTGTACATGAAGTTTTATGGACACTATCATTCACGGTGTAAAATGATGAGCGCTGTTAAGTCTGCATCATCCGATACACAGGACCATGTATCAAGTCCACATAGGCCTGCCACTGATGTGAATTTACCCCCCTCTTCGCTTCTCCAACAGGTGCTACCCGCCTTGCAGAGATTAGGTGATCGTCGCCCCACATCCCACCCCCCTCAACCCCGGATTCTTTTGCACTTGGAATGCCCCGCATGCACAGGAGGACGGAGGTCTCCTAGGCAAGGTAGGCAGTGAGATGAGAGGGTTACAGGGTCACTTGTGGAGTATGAACGAGTGGTAAGATGTGTTTCTGTTATCTTTGAGAGGATTTCATGATAGGACTGGACTCGTGTCATCCATGTGAAGTGTTTTATCAGCTGGAGAGGAAGACGCTGACATGATGCAATAAGCTTCCTAATCTAGTCGAGATTAAACGGGACAAGTTCTCTAAGAAGCACAGGAAATTCACAGTCAGTGACTTCAATAGAGCAGTTACACCAATAAACGATCAATATTGAGCATTGGTCACTCCCAATCCAATTAAGTTACTAAAAAAATGTTATAATCACAATTTGTACAGTGAAACATATTTTTTTTTTTACATTTTTAGCAAACAAACAACATAAAATGTTTTTAGGTTTTTTGCCTGGGAACATTGGCAATCTGTTTAACTCATTTTCCTCTATAGAACTGAACAAACTTTTGGAACTTATGGAAAAGTTAAAGCATGAAGTAGATATTCTTATCACTTACTTTGTATCTCTTAATTCGGATGTACAATTTCCCACATTTGAGTATGCTGGAAAATACACTGAAAACAAGTACATTTACGTACCTTAAATGACATGATGTCTTTGAATGCAACCCCTCACTGCTCATAATAACAGGTGGGATTCAAATGGTCTGCTACTGTTAAAGAGGCCACTGTTAATAGTTGTGCGCTTGATTGACATATTCAGTTCATTTGGAGCTAATCCTGTTCTGTCACTTATCTTTCTGTTCATTAAATTACAGTGAAAATGGGCATATTTTAGACATAGCTGCGAATGGATTGATCCTGATTAATTAATTTAAAAAACTGTGATTAATCTGATAACAATTTGTAATCATTTGACAGCCCTAATTTAAAGTTCAGAACATAAATTTTTTCCATTTCTACCGTTTATCCTCACAAGGGTCGTGGGGGTGCTGGAGCCTATCCCAGCTGTCTTCAAGCGAGAGGCGGGGTACACCCTGGACTGGTCGCCAGCCAATCACAGGGCACATATAGACAAACAACCATTCACACTCACATTCATACCTATGGACAATTTGGAGTCGCCAATTAACCTAGCATGTTTTTGGAATGTGGGAGGAAACTGGAGTACCCGGAGAAAACCCACGCATGCACGGGTAGAACATGCAAACTCCACACAGAGATGGCCAAGGGTGGAATCGAACTCTCCTAGATTAGAACATTTGGAGAGAAATTCTCCCATCATTTGAAAAATAATTAATTATTCGATCCTTAATTTTGACTTTAGAAATGTGGTCAAATGCTCATTCTGACTGTACTTTCCATAAAACAGTAGACATTAGTTCAATTATACCAAATATGACTTTTTGGCACCCATGTGGACCGGACTCTAAAGTGTGGAGCTACTTTTCCACCTTGTGTGACAACTGGAAGAAGGAAAAGTGTTCCTTTTCCTGAACTTTCCAAGACAACACAGGGGAGGCCCTCCATTGTTGTTCGCTCAGGGTTTTCCCAACCATACCGAAGGAAGAGTAAACCACCAACCATCCACAGCATTTTGAAGAGATGTTCCCCAAACTACTGTAAATGGTTTCTTCCATGCACAGATGAGTCTTGCAGTCGTAGACGTGAAGACAATGGTGACGCCGTGAGAAGGAGATGAGGTTGCAGGCTGGTTAAAGGGAGGTCACACATGCTTTGTGTACCCCAGGGAGTCGTGTGGGATGAGACGAGCGGTGCCTTGTGTTGGAGGTGCAGCTCCTGGGCGCCACACGGATGAACTCATGAAACGCTATGCTGTCCACCGAGTCGGGGGTTGGTGGCGCAGGGAGAGAAGCGAGGGTCGACCCCACCATCAATCACTCAGGGTAGAGCTGAGGCCGCCGCTCACGGATCATCCCGAGCTGCAGGAGGAACATGGGGCCAAGGCCACATAAAAGGCGTTGGGTGTCCCCCTCCTCAGCATGCCAGGCCGGAGGAAGGAGTCAAAGGAGAAAGGCTGAGGGGATAACAACCAGGAGGTGTGGTGCCACGTAACCGGAGAACACAGAGGAGGGACGCTCCTGACAGTGTGAGCGGCCCCTGAAACCTGAATTCTAAAAGCGAGAAGCCCAACTTACAACTCAAAGCCTGGCCTGTGAACCCACCACCTTTGGTCACGTGTGCTTTCCATTTCTTTTAAACATGTTTGTGCCTCAGCCAGGAATCAGTCATGAGCAATTTCAAGACCCCCGTCATGCCCTCAGTGAGCGTGATCCACCTCAACATGTTGGCAGCCCGCACAAAAGTCTCAAGGCTTTCACTCGTCTGGTGCTGACAGACGAGCAACAGACTCACCAGGTACCAGTCAGAGTCCATCAAGAGCCAGTTCTGGAAATTCACTCGCAGGCAGACAATCCTTACAAAGCTTCCAGTGTGCGCTCGCATGCTCGACACTCTTTCTAAAAATGACATTTCTCCACATGATATGGCTGCCGGACTGTTCGCTAATTTGTTTGGAAAAAATAACATTACAGAGAACCTCTTTGTTATTCCATTATGTGCGGCTGTTTTTCTTGAAATAATAATCCCTCAGTATTAGGGATCGACCGATATGTTTTTTTTGGGGCTGATACCGATTTTTTACATCATCCTCAGCCGATTTTACTTGGGCCGATATTTGTGGCCGATACTGCTTTTGATCCCTCAATTCACATGAAAAAATGACCATAATAACAAATAAAAGGAATAAATATTAAACCATGTGCAAAACATTTATGTCGTAGTTTAAATTTATCTAGCATCGATGTCATGACTGCTCCTCCGCAGCGTGATGTGCACCCCCCCCCCCCCCCCCCCCCCCCCCTCCACACACACAAACACATCACACCCCGGCGGATGCCTGACTGTAAATCATGCGGTGCAAAAATACATCGGCGAACCCACGCGCGTATCGGCCGATACCAATACAAGGAAAAAATGCAAATATCGGGCCGATATATCGGCCGGCCGATGTATTGGTCGATCCTTACTCAGTATCTTACAGTAATAATACATCTTTAATATGACCAAGTTAATTAGAAACTTATAAGAAATGTAAAATTGGATTAATAGGAACTACAGATGTCGTTTGCAAATTCCAACAACATACTTTTAAGTAGAATGGCACAAGTCTGCAGGGCTTTGCCAAGGCTGAACAAAAAAGCAAATCTGGAATAATACTATATTGCACACCTTAAATATCAACCTATGCATTATACAATTTAGGTATGAGTCACTCAAAAATGACAAAACAATGCTGGACATCTATAAATATTTACAATAATTAAAAATAATAACATTGAACTAAATAATCAAATACATTAATTAAATGGTCCCACCAAAATTACATTTTTGAAATATTTCCACAAAGTACGGTAACAAAAAATTGTTTATTAATTGAGAAATTAATGCATGAAAACAAACACTGTACTAAACATTATTTTCACCTGAATCAGCACAAAAATGTAATCGTTTTTGCATCAATGAATAATACACATGCTTAAGTTTTGGCATTAAGATGAATACATTGCTAATATAGAAGTTGAGAAATTAAGTTCATATTTACCCAGATCTACACCAAAATGTAATCTCTCAATAACTGTATCATCATAACCTGCTCATAGGTGCTTTTCATAGACAGATGTATTGTCTTTTGTGCATCAGTAACCCTACCATTTCTTTTTAAAAAGGGAACACCTGTGGCACATAAATCTGTAATAAACTCGCCAGGGCAGTACGTTACATTTCTAATAAGCATCACAAAAAAAAAAGAGAGGGGGTAAGTGAAAAAGAATGGCTACTGTATGGGTGTGTAATAAGAGCCAGCTGTGGATGGCCGTGTGGCCCCCGCTCCGGATTGTGCTGCTTGACAATTTCAGGCCCGGGTGGGAGTACAACTGACAGCCATCATAAATCCATCTCGTTGGCGACGGTTCAAATAAATAAATTGCATTTTAATTAGTGCCACTTTCCGCACATGCGCATAGAGTTTAAGCTTCCTTTGGAGGCGCCATGTCAGATTTAACCTACACTAAAAACGTCACTCATATTTGTCAGTAAGCATTCATTATTCAACATCAG
The DNA here is from genome assembly GCF_030265055.1 of Doryrhamphus excisus. Taxonomy (NCBI): domain Eukaryota; kingdom Metazoa; phylum Chordata; class Actinopteri; order Syngnathiformes; family Syngnathidae; genus Doryrhamphus; species Doryrhamphus excisus. The sequence continues at coordinate 7,033,748 of NC_080468.1, forward strand.
GAGCCACCAAGACAGAATCTTCACCTTCTTCCAAAGTGTTAAAAAATGCATCCTCTGCTTAAGTGATTAAGCTGCCCAGAAATAAAACATGCATGTTTCCTGCTTCTCTCTCCCAAATGTGAGGGAATCCGTGCGTTGGTATGAAACAGAACACGCCTGTCTTAACAATCAGTGGAAGTGCTACATCATATTTATTAAGTGCACTAAATCAGAGTTATTCACGCCAAAAGGTGGCTGCAGTACTCACGTGGGGGAAGGATGCAGCACTCCCTCATTTACATTTTAGAAAGAAAACACACACAGTGTTCAAAATGCACCTTGTCGCAACTGTCTGCATCTTTGATTTGTATTCACCGAACAGCACCACTGCCCCCCCGCTCTGTGTGGAGCTCTGGCTTGAGGCTCAGGGCGTCCGGCTGAGCAAGGGGAGAAAGAAGCAGTAAATTCTTACACGTTCACCTCCAGCCTCGAGCTTCCTGTGCTCCTGAAAGCACAGCAGCCCCTGCGTTTGTAATTAGCGCTCTTATCACACTCCCTCTGTTACAAATTGCTGATAAGCTGCTTCAAAAAAAATACATATACTGTATATTAGCAGTCATTTGTAGTATAATTGCATAGTGTAGCATGATAAAGATGCTTCATGATAGCACCGGGTCAGGCGTGTTCTTGAAGTAATCATCAACTAGCATGATGTTTTCTCATGTACAAATGAGGAAATCACATGACATCACTGTTTATGCAGTCTGTTTCAAAACAGTCTGGGCTCCTGTTTCCATCCATCTGCATGTCAAGGCTTCCTTTTGTTTCATCTTAGTAACTTCAAGTTTCACTTCTCATAATTTTCACTTCAGAACACACGCCATACAAGTTGTTGTGTTATTACTGTTACCGTGACAACTATTGCACCCCATAGGGTGTCTAATTTATTCACATGACTGTAATTGACATTTGACGCCCCCTATAGGCTGTGGTCAAACTGTCTTGGAAGTCTTCTTTAGTATAGTATACATCCGTGCTTCTCAAAGAGTGGGTGGGGCCCCCCTGGGGAAGCGCTGTGGAAGTGGGGGTTTTGGCGTGAGAGTCAGGGCGTACTTTCAGTGTCACTGCAGACCTGCCAACATGTACACATTTATGGTACTCAACATGCAAGGTGACTCTTGAACACGCTTGTACAGTAGGTTTCACTGTTCTCCATTTTGTTGCATTTTACTGTTTCGAGTTCAATAAATAAATATTGTCAGTTTCTCAATAGTATTTCAAATAAAGGTGGCATGAAAACATTTTTATGTGGGGAGCCATGACGGAAAATAACTGAGTACCACTGGTTTACGTACATGTAGTGAAGATATATTCAAAGTTTTATAATCATTAGAAAAATGGTCAGTGACTTACGGACAATTGATTGTGAAACCAAAATATGTTTTGCTTGATGGTGGCCATGTTTTCAATCAGTCTTGCTCAAATTTGCAGACACGAAAGTGTGTACTAAATTTTGTAGCGCTTTGATCAAACACGTTACTGCGGGTGTTCTGTAAAGTGCACTGAGTGTGAATGGTTGTTTGTCTATATGTGCCCTGTGATTGGCTGGCGACCAGCCTTGAAGTCAACTGGGATAGGCTCCAGCATACCCCTGCAACCCTAGTGAGGATAAGCGGTATTGAACATGGATGGATGGACTGTAAGTACACAAAGGATAAACAACATATATGTGTTTTGTCTTTACTAAAGTTCCCCTACAAGAGCTGAAGCTAGTAGTCTACATGCACGATGATGAGAAACATGATCTGCAACCAAGTCAATCATTTGAACAAAAACCATGTTGCAGGGTGTCAAAGAACCTGTGTAATCTACCCTAACAAGCTTGCCCTCTGAACTCAACACAGGGCATCAAACACAAAGCCTTTTAAATGTCTTTTTCCGTTCATGACATTACAATAGGATGGCATTAACACTAAATTATGCTGTGGGGCTTCATTTTGGGAGATGGTAGAACTGCTTAGAAACGGGCATTCTTTCCAGTATGGACATTTTATTACAAAGAAATAAATGCATTGTATTTTATACATATATTGTTTTAATAATTGTTTTGATTATCATTTTTGCAAAAGGTCCTAAAAAGAGCAGTGTTCCTGTTAGTTTTGTCATTTGTGGATAGAACTCCACAAAAATTGGTGCTTGGAGGAGATCTGTGCTCTCTCAGTGCCTCTGTCGTTATTATTTGTCAGCAATTCTTCCCCTATTCTTGCTGGTGCGTTCACCAGGGGCCAACCAGGGGCCAAATGTATATAAACACCTAAATGTGTACATTTAGTTGTAGAAATCTTTGTACTCACAGAACAGGAAACATGCATATGCAGTCTTTCCGTCAGCTGTGCTTTTCCACATGCTTTTCCTTCATACACATCAATCATCCTGACATTGTACACACGTGAACGAGTCTTCTGACAATGGCCATAATTCACCATGGGTGGCTTCACACACACACACACACACACACATAGTTATGTTTTTTTTTTGCATAAACATAAACAATAATTGCACATTATTTTGTTTAATTTTGAGTCGAGATGAGGGGAGCAAGCAAAAAAAACAGTGGCATTGTGGCATAGACATGACATGGAGGACACGGATGAGCATGTGCATCCAGACACAGCCATCACCTCTTAAAAAGTCCAATACACGGCTCAACTACAGCGCATGTTCGACCGAGTACAGCATTATACTGCAACTGTTGCCCTTTTTGGGGGATTTAAAATGGCATAAATAGCCGGGGCTTGTCACCTCAGAGTATAAACTTTTCATATTTAATATTTGGTTGTTATTTTGTTGGTCATTTGCTCTTTAAATCATTTTGTGGTGGTTCCTAAAACAGGAATTACACTACACGTACCACTCGTACCTACACCCATTCTCTGGCCCAGTACCCAGTGCAGGTCAGTCCCAACATTGTTGTGTCCTTTCAGATATGATTTTGCGGCCAGTAGTTTCCAGTAGTGTAGTGTAGGAGTCGGGGATGGGCAAACGTTTTGACTGGTGGGCCGCATTGAGTTAACAAAATTGTCTGGACGTGACAAACTATATATTTGACTATTTTACTATTTGAAGATGAGCGAGTACACCACTATCCGTATCTGTATCAGCCATCTATACGAGGCACAAATGGGAAGTGGGAGTGGTGCAACCATGCGTGAGGTCGTTGTCTGTGTCGCTGCATGTGAAAAGCTATTTTAATTATCAAAAGGTTGTCTCAGACTGACTCTTACTACTTGCAAATCTTGTTGCCCGCTTGTATTTTAAAAGTTTAAATGAAATATAACTGTCAGGCCAGATTGAAATGTCTGGTGGTCCGGATGTGACCCCCGGACTGTAGTTTTCCCACCCTTGATTGAGGGTCTCCTTTCCTTCCCCACACACATGAAAGGTTAGGACAATTCCATGGTCTCCAGTCTGCCAAGAGGCCCAATAAATAGATAATTATTAAAAAGTAAAAAGGAGGGGTGCCCAATGTGATTGTTTTTCATGGGGTCTAAAATTTGTGGGTGCACCCCTGTTATTGGCTAAATAATATGTCAAAGGGAACCATAAAATCACTTTCCTTTAAACAAAAACATATTTGATTTGCTTTTTCCACATTGTTTAGGGAGAGTTTGGATGTGAAAGTACATAGTTTGATGGCTGCTTAGCAGGACTTCCAGGTATCATGCAGTGGAGCTACAAGATCAAATCAAATCAACTTTATTTGTATAGCACTTTTCCTGCATGCACAAAAAGTGCTTTACAGAATTAAAAACAATTACCACAATTAAAAGGAAAAACAATTACTAAGAAAGCCCCTCCCTCCCACCTTCCATACTAGACACACACCCACACCCACCAACACACACACACGATCACACACAATCACACTCAGTCGGGAGACATGGCATAGCACTGAGGATCAAGGAAACGCCACCTTTGGGGCCGTCCACACTGGGAGGAGTCGCAGGCCGTGCCATCGGGGGACCAGCACCTGGGCCCCCCGACAGACGGGCGGACCCCCACATTAAAGGGAGGAACCCCGCAGCCGGCCGGGTCGAAGGGACCCAAGGATGGCACCCCCTCAGCAGACCCGACACAGCCCCCAGTGTGGAGGACCCCCACACTGAGAGAACAGTCAGTAAACCCGTGTCTTCCACTGCTCGGAGTCATCTAGTACACAAATTCAATTATTTTTCGGGTTATAGTCTTCTGACTGTCACGCACATACGGGCGAGTGTCGCCCAGTGTTGGCTACATTAGCTGCAGTTCGACCAATGATGAAAAACTCATACGTCGAGATATTTCATGTGGCATGTTTTGCAGGGTGCAAGGTATTTTCCACACGGCAGACATGATTGTTTTCTGTTTTCTGTTTGATGCACCTTGGTAGAGTGAAGGGAAGTGGGCAGGGGACGCAGGTTGCCTGTTGCAATAGTACGATCCAGAGGTGTTTGTCTAATGTGATCTGCGTTCAAAGGCATTTATCAGCATATGCAGAAATTGCCCGATATTGATTGATGGCTGATCAAATATTATGGGCCAGTCATAATCTAATATTAGCTGAGAGCGCACTAGTTAACTTTACAATAAGAAAACTTTAAATCAACCATGTCCTGGCCTTTACTCTCCTTTTAATGACAATGTGTCGTCCTATTCTGATAAAACTGCTAATCATCTCTCCCTCTAATTTTGTTAATGTTTTGACTGATCCTATAATGTTACACTATGGTACACCTGTTCATTTCCCTCTGAGAAATGAAAGAGTAGTAAGCCCTTTGACGGTGTTCAGCGGAATTGTGTCAATTCTATGGTATTAACAACTTGCTAATTCAATATGATCCTTTCCATAGAACTGCCTCTGTGGTTCACAAGACACAAACGACCCATCAGAGACAAACTTTCCGATGTGGTCACCAAACAATGATGAAGTATCTGAGTGAGCTTTGACAAGGGCTGATGGGGGATGAGAGGCGCTTGGAGGTGAGTCTCTATTCAGTAGGCCTGCAAGCCAAGGGATGCTAAGTGTGGAGTCCTCTTCACCCGGGCAAAGGTTCACGCCGATCATCTGGGCCAATCTGTTCCAGACGTAGTAAATGACACATTATTGGATCCAGACCTGACAAGGGCTTTGTGTATATTACATTACCAGACACTGGGCTCACTTAAGCTTCATTACCTCCATCCCTCCTCCCCACCTAGAGGGAGAAAAAGGGAGAGTCGATCTCACCCCCCTTCTCTTCAAGCCATGCACAGAGGGTGCTTTTTCCTCCAGGTCAAGCTGGCTTCTCGGCAGTCAGCTCGCCACCGCGTAGCCTTCCTTCCCCCCTCCCTCGTCTTTCTCCTCCCTGTGCTCTGTGCTGGGAACCTGTTAAATGTAACAACACAAGAGTCCACCCTATGGAACACCCAAGATGATCCTGCCCGCAGGGATTTCTGGGAAGATATTAGAAACACACCAGTGAGGTCACCCCGCCCTATTTCTCTTCCTACATCGACGGGACCAATGAAGCGAGCTGATTTTAGAACCTAGGACAAAATATAGGCTTGTGAGACAGAATTATGCATAGCAAGTATATGCACATGACTACACAGACCTCTAATTGTAGTTTGAGACAAAGTAGTAAGTTACATATTGAGACATCGTAACAACAATGCGTGGGCAGCTCAGACGATAAAGACTTGTTTGTAAGGGTTTGGAAAGCGGCAGCGTCAAGATCAAGATCAAGATCCAATAATGATGAGCACAATGCATCTTGATACACCGACAACAGTGCAATACATTTGAAATACTGTACATACTATCAGGTCAATTTCAAGGGGTGCTCCTATCACATAAAGGATCTTTGACCACTGTTTTTAAAATAGGCCCTTAAAAACAGTCCAGCACTTGCTTCACATAGATTATCTTTGACTAGCATTTTCACAGTAGGTCCTGGTAATTTTCAATATTTTCCTTTATAAATCACTGGTTGTTTGGATCAGCAATTTTAGTTCAATATATCAAATAGCAGACAAACACGGGGAGTGTATGAGAAGTGAAATGAAGTTTATAGAATTTACAGAAAGTGTCAAATAATTATTTAACCAAAGTAGGCAGGTGCATAAATTTGGGCACACTATTTGTTTTATTGATTTGAATACCTTTAATTTTTTAATTATTGGAACCCAGAATTAGTTTAGTACGCTCATTGAACTTTGACCTGCATACACAAGTGAAGCCAATCATAACAAAGTGTATTTAAGGTGGTCAGTTGCATGTTGCATCTTTTCTGTAGCCTCAAAACAACTGTCTGATGACCTGAAAGCAAAGGTTGTTCAACATCATGGTGTAGGGGAAGGACACAAAAGTTTGGTCCGAGATTTCAGCTGTCAGGTTCCACTCTGAGGAGCATAGCGAGGAAATGGAAAATCACAGACACAGTCCTAGTTAAGTGAAAGAATCAGCCAGCTTGCTTGTCATACAGTATGATGATTATTGACTTGCGTTTCTGCAGCTAAGTGCTCCAGTTACATAAAAGCTTTTTGATAGCGTTTTTACAGTAGGCCACCAAAAAATAGATGCCCTGTCATATAGCGACTATTTGATAATTTTTTTGCATCCGCTGTAGAACAACCAGGTTTAGAGACACCTACTTCCCCCTGGCCATCAGACTGCTTAAAGCCAAATAAGCCTCTACCTACCCACACGCACAGCCAAAACTTTAAATTATTGTTTTTTATTCTAAATTACTGTTTACACTGTACATTGTTGTTCATATTTGATGTAATCTATTTATTCTCCACATTATTATTTATTATTTATTATTTATTATTTATTATTTATTATTTATTATTTATTATTTATTATTTATTATTTATTATTTATTATTTATTATTACACAGGAGCCAGGCAACGACATTTCGTTGGCAATTTCACTGCTGTGTTATTGTGCAATGACAATAAAGAAAGTCTATGTCTATGTCTATTTAATGTATGCCAATGCTTGCATTGACATTATATACAAAATAAGAATAATAGTGAAGGGAGTAGCCTTGCTTTAGATGTTCCACAGTGGGATGTGTGCCACAAGTAGTTGATAGATTTGGCTGAACTTTCCTTGTTTGTATGACACATGCTTGAACACCCGTAGCACACATTTGGGACCTTGGTGCTTCATTTCCCATTCATCACTCCCCCATCAGACTGTGGACAGGTGTGTGCTACGACATCGAGCATTTGCAGGAGTGTGTGCAAGGCTTTAATATGACACTGTGCAGGTATCCATTCCACGGTGCAGCATGCAAGGTCCATATTTCATGTGATTTGTGGGCATCAGGCTACAAAGCAAACATACAAGCCCAGACAGAAGTGATTCATAATAATGTGATTATGCAGCATAAAGTCCCCACCCGTCACATTCATACCTCTACCATTGTAAAATAGATTACAATAATGACTTACAGCCTGTGCGTTGGCTTCCTGTTACACGCCAGATAACCCCACCCTCTCTGACCTCATCACGTAACAAATGCGACAATGACAATTGTCTTGCGCTGTGTCTCGCCTCGCAATCAGCTGCTACGGTCCAAGGCCGGGGCCAGAGGACAACACGACAGGGGGTCAAAGCATTGCTCTTGAACCCCCCTCCAGGAATGATAACTGAAACGTATGCTCTCATGATGTATGCACCATAAGGATTAGTGTTACAGTAAAGAGGCCCACAGTGGGAGCCCCCACAGTAGTCGGCATGGAGCTGAGAAACCGCACTATATATAGGGTCCCATTTGTAACACAGAATAATAATAACAGCTGCATCATGTCCCATCTTAAAAGGATATCACCCCTTTGCGCCTCCACCACTTGGGTTTGCTTATTTTGTTATGCTCTAGTTTGGTATTGGGGGAATTGAAGTGGCCTTAAAAACATTAGAGTACCCATCATGTAGAACAGGGGTCTCAAACACGCGGCCCGCAGGCCAAATGTGGCCCGCAGGACACTAGTTTGAGGCCCTCGCCTTGATATGAAAGTTTAATGTTTGTGCAAGTTTGATATGGATGCTGTATGGTATCATATACCCAGAAAAAATTATTACGTTTGATTAATGTTCATGTTAAAGGTTAAATAACTGTTAATAGTTATCCTCCCTATCCGTGTGGAAGTGGTAAGTTTTTGGCTATTTAAGTTTAAAGGAAATAACTTGAAGGCTACCGTTTAGGTCGCTAGCTCTCTAGTTTGCGAGTTAGCATGTGTCTCAAGACCCTGCAGTTGCGCAATATGTTGTAAATAAAAAGAGTATAAATGTGACTATAGTCGTGTTTTGTCATGTCTACAGGCTCTAATAATGCTTTGTTAGTTTTAATCTGAAAAAATAATTTGTCTACCCACCAACTATATGTGGTTTCTTAAGTTTTTATTATTTGCCGTTTTATTATTATTATTATTATATTTATTTATTACTGATTTATTCTTGATTTATTCTTTGATTTGTATTCTTGATTTTGTGCAGAAAAAAATTAAGATATTTGAGAACAGTGGAATGTTTTATCAGAGCTTTTATTGTAGAAAATCGGAACCAAAGCACTGAAAAAGTTTGTATATTTTTGTGTTTTTAATAAATGTGTTGTTTTTTTTTGGGAAACCTGATTCGGCCCAGCCTCGCCCAGACCCTAGCTCCAGTGGCACTCAGGTAAATTGAGTTTGAGACCCCTGATGTAGAAGATCTTTAATTAGCATTGTAGCAGTAGATCCTTAATATAGAAACTTTGACAAATGTTTTTGCAATCGACCATTAAATACAACAGTGCACCTGTCATGTCAAGGATGTTAGATTAGCATTGTTGCATCCATCCATCTATTTTCAAGGGACGCGGGCGTGCTGGAGCCTATCCCAGCTGTCTTCTGGCGAGAGGCGGGGTACACCCTGGACTGGTTGCCAGCCAATCACAGGGCACATATAGACAAACAACCATTCACACTCACATTCATACCTATGGGCAATTTGGAGTCGCCAATTAACCTAGCATGTTTTTGGAATGTGGGAGGAAACCGGAGTACCCGGAGAAAACCCATGCACACACGGGGAGAACATGCAAACTCCACACAGAGATAGGTTCTTAGATATATAATATTTCACGTTTTTGCAATCAACCTTTAAAAACAGCAGAAAGCACTGATGGGCACTGTTGCACAGAGTGCTTTTGTTGTATGGAGGATCCTTGACTCGCATTGTGGCAGTAGATGCTTAAAATAAGCAGAACACTTCACATAGAAACATACTTAAGCTACTTAGGGTCCTTAAGCTTCTGCATCTTTAGCACTGTAGTGATTATGTCATAAAGAGGATCTCTGAGTTTCTTCAGTAGGACTTTAAAAACATTTCTTTGGTTTGTTTAATTTGTTCAGCTATAATTACCTATTAGGGAGAATTTGAAGAGCTCCAAAAACACTTTCTGTGGCGTATTTATCATCCTCAAGTTTTTCATTAGTCACTTTTGCGTGACATCACTTATTTCTGTTTTCCTCCTCCTGCTCATTCAACGCTCTGCTTTGTTGTTTGTTTAAACTTTGGTCAGTACAACTGGCTGGTGCTGCGGGGTCACTTTGATGCCAAGAAAGTGTGAATACACAATGCTTAGTTTGCATTGCTGTTAAAGTTACGGAGGAAAGATATTTGGCAGAGAGATTTTCCCTTCCTCTCGCGACACAGCAATGTACAGTAACTAATCATTGGGTTATTATAAGGCACTATTGCTAACCTTAAAAGTTGTGTGAAATGAGCTTCAATGTCGCGGCACACCGACATGGAGAGGAAAAAAAATGTTTGTTATTCTGTCCTTCACATGTTAGTGTGCGTGTGAGTGGGTCGATAGACGTGGAAGGCAGCTCGTAGCCACGCTGTTCCAGCTCATTAGCTGTGATTAATCGACATGCCAGCTTTCCCATGGTCCTCCTCGCCTCACCTTGGAGGGCACCGACCCTCCCCAAGACTGCAGCACCAGCAGACACATTGGAACACATACTGTAGGTGTCTTTCATATTAATGAAATGTTTCCATTGAAATACTTTTAAAATTGGCAAAAGTATTACAAATACAGGTCGAATTATTATTATTATTATTACAATATTTTGGTTCTGGAATGCTGATACTGTCATTATTGCATTGCTAAATAACAATTTTCACTGCTGTATATAAACCCAATATAATAATAATTTTATAGAACATAGATATCATTTTTCTTTGTGTCTTAATAAAATATGCAGAAATACACAAATATAGTCTTGTGCCTAAAATACTAAAGTAAATTTATTTTTATTCTTAATAATAATAACTGCAAATAAAACAAATTATTAGCTTTTCACTGAAGAGCAAGTCTTTTTTTTTGCCTGTTATTGTACCATCATTCTATGTGATTATTACATATTTTCTTATATATATATATTTGTAATAGTACTACAAATGCTACCACTAACAATAATAATAAATACAAAATTTATGTAGCACTCTAGTGAAGGTTTATGATAAATTTTCATTTGATTTTTTATTAGTCTTTTTTCATTGTTGTCATAACCACCATTATATTTGATTATAATTCAACACCTTTAAAATTTTATTATTTTTTATTTATTTATTTGTAAAATGTATTATTGTTTTTCATTTTAAATATAAAATAAAATGATACGTGCATGACTAACTTAAAGTGAACTGGTAGCTGAAAAGGCATACATTTCTATTTTTAAAAAAAAGATGGACCACAATATTTCAAATGTAGAGGTGGTCCAAGGGTGTAGTGTTGGTCCAACAGCATGTAATCTCCAATTCCTGACAGGGATTATATGACCAAAAAACAGCCCAAGCTTGTTCGCACACAAATATACATCGACGTAGGTCTCCTCAATTAAGACATAATAAATTCATCGCTAGGCTTTGTTGTTCTCACTTATTGAGGAAATATGCTCTCTAATCCAGTCAGTATAAGAACCATCTGTGTAAATGTGTGTACCCACCGAGGCTGGACACTTGCTGGCTGGCTGCACTGTACTCTATCTGCTTGGTGTGTGTGTGTAGGTGTGTGTAGGTGTGTGTGTGTGAGAGAAGGATCAACCTATGTGTGAGCCATCACTTTGAGGCGTTCACAAGAGGATCCATCTCAGGTCTCCGCTGCCTTCTTCTATGGGTTCTCGCTAAAATAAATAGGCCTTGTTTTTGTTGGAGTCCCGGGACGCCCACACACACACACACACACACACACACACACAGACAGGCATGAGATTATTCTCTGATGTGTTGATGAGGAGTATTGTCATTTTTCTGTAAATGAGAACTCATCATTGGTAATAGTTTATTTGTTTTGGACATGCTTAGCAAGTCACATTAAAGAACATCACCTATACGTAATTCAACATGTGCGAAAAGGAGTAGGAAGAAGTATATCTTAATTGAAGTTAGTGAAGTAACTGAACGATTAATGTAAATGTAATTTGTTGCAAAGCATGGACTATATTTATATGCTACCAAAACAATACAATTGAGTGTTTTTCCTTCATTCTGATGGGAACATTTAATGATTCTAATCCTTTTTTTCTGTCGGCATTGACCCCAAGTGACCACACAGGCAGTGCATGAGCACACGCTGAACCTTGTTTCACTCGTGTTTAAATCCGCTGCTCGCAGATAATTCAGACGTAAATATGCTTAAAGCTACTAGAGGTTTCTTAATTTCCTGTGCAGGCCACACACAGAAGTTTTTTTTTTCTTTTTTTTCGGAAGCTAAAGGCTGTACTGTGAATTTTAGACAGAGAATCTGCTGTCATTGCCTTGTTTTGTTTTGTTTTGTTTTTTACTGCAAAAATAGGTTTTGGTGAGGATTTTGTTTCCTCTTTAACCAAATAATTATCAGATTACTCTAATTCTTCTTCTGCTGTGTCAATATTCTGATACAGCATTTCATTATTATGGATATTTTGTGTATTTGTACCTACTCCTATTAGAGTAGGTATAGTTTGTTATTCCTGTAAATGGTTTCATACAGGTAACAATTCTTGACTCGTTTAAAGTGCATCGTCTTCCCAGACAATCCATGCTTGAGATGGATTCAACGATACGAGAAAGAACTGGGTAGACAAGCAGAAAAAAGGCCAAAAAGAACCAGGATTTCAACCTGGCCTCCCCCTCTGATCCGCTCCTGCAGAATAACTGCCGGCCAAACAGAGCGCTCATTGTCTGAAGCAGACAACTTGTAGCTCTGCTCTTTGTCGCCCCCCTCCACCCATACACTGTCTTCAGCAGAGAACATGTTCTGTGGAGGAACACAAAGTAGTGACAGAACAGTGCAGGACGCTTTTAATGCAGTTCAAGCCATTCACACCATTTATTCTTGAAAGAAAACTGTGTTACATGAATGCATCTTTCTCTTTTGTGTGCTTGAATGTAGTAACTGTAGTAACTACTGTAGTAACTACATGGTCACAGCATGGATATAAAACCAGAAAATTTTGTTGGAGGTTTTTGGAGGTGGTCTTTGTAGCCAGCATAGGTGTGTCCCATGACGTGCAGTAATGAGCTGTCTCTTTTTATATGTTTTTTTTTTTTATATGCTCCTTTAAGGACACTAAACTGGACAGTACATGGGAGCACCGATTAGCACTGCTATGTAACTCACAGCAAAAAGACCTGGGTTTGATTATCCGCTTGGGCATCTCTGCGTGGAGTTTGCATGTTCTCCGCGTGCGTGCGCAGATTTTTTTCAAGTAACTCCGACCAGTGCAGGGTGTACCCCGCCTCTCGCCCAAAGTCAGCTGGGATAGACTCCAGCATAGCACATTGGTTGCATGCCACACTCACGATCTATAAGCTACCAATTTAGCTAGCAGCAAGAACGTGGGTGTCACAAATTACTCCATCCACTTCATCCAATCACTCCATAAGTACGACATTCTTGCAACCCCTCTGACAAGCCTACTTCCGCTACGTGCTGGCCAGGGCTAACAAATTTCCCCACAATTATGGAGCCTGTGTGTGTGGTAACACATACGTACGTCGGGATGTAACTGCCGCTTTAGTACCAGCCTTATTGTGGTGGAGGATTTTGCGTTTTCTAGTGACCGAAGGAACAGGAACGTTTTTGGCAGCTTTTATGCCCCAAGTAGGGTCACCCATGACAAAAAGGTCCGAGGTGAGGGACCAGACAAAGAGTCAACAGACCCCTATGAAAAGAAAGTTCATTGATTTTGTGGAATGTTTTGTTTTCAGATACTACTTAATGACATTTATTTGTTTTTTTTTTTGGATTAAGATTTATAAAACATTTGTGTTCTTACCTTTTATCAACCTATTCTTCTCCATTCTGAAAGTCCCTCCTGCAGGTGAGCTGGGGCTTCTAATCCTACATTTTGGTAGTCAAATTCATTTATTTCGCAGAGCATAAAATATCTTGCATTTCACTTGTTTGTGTATGTCAATAAAGAATAAAAAAATCACCAAGAGTGATCCTACATACTGTAAAAACTTCCACAATGCATGTAGCGTATGCACAAATGTGCCACAAATGTCATATCTGGTCACGTGTAATATAGACAAATAAATACACATATAGAACAACACATATAATGCAGTGATATTTGAATACAAACAAACGTAAGCATCTTCTTGAGTATGAGGTGGATTCATCAACTTTTTAGAAAAAAAAATGATGAATCCATCTTTTCTAAACGGATACAAAAATTTTTTTCTGCATTTTTTCAGGGGCAAAGAAAATCATTCATGCAACCACAAAAGAGCCCTTATAATGTATCTACTTGCACAATAGATATGATATATATTAAAAACATGTTCATGTTGTGGGGAGGGATGACATACAGTATATTGCACATGCATAGTAGAAGTCGTGTTGCCTGACGCGTATGATCTCTAACTGCTTGGTGTGTCACAAACTCTTGTATCACAGGATCTTGTGAGATTAAAATGTCATAAGAAACTGTCTCATGGACACTAGGCCTGGGACAATAATAAATACATGAATTAATCACACAATTAAGGAAAATTTGCATCTTGCCTTGTGCATGTTTGTCTGTTTTCCTCATCTCGTGTCCTCCAAACAGGCAGGAAGAGAGTTCACTCGATGCATTGGTTTTAGCATGTTGTTCCTTTTTGTTAAACAGGGTGAGCCCTATTGTCAGTCATACAGTTTCTTTGTCTTGGTGGGTGGAGGCGGGGCCGGCAACATACACACAGCGTGCAGATGAGTGTATTGTATGGTAGTACCAAAGACATTACTTGTTTTCTTAAAGGAGGCCTATTATGCTAATTTCCAGCACTTTTTATTGAGTTATGGACTCATATAGAGCAGCTACCCACAATAACCCACACAGAAAGCTTTCTATATGTACCAGAATCTGCACCTATTCCAGCTGTGTTTCCTTGGATTTATGCTTACCACCAAAACGGTCTGTTTTAATTTATTCCACCCAAGTCCACTTGACTTGATAAATGAGGGATTATTGTATCCTGGGATGTGTGTACTTATTTTGATGAAATGTTTTGGTCATGCTAAAGCAGTAGCTTTTTCAAACCTTGCATCCTGACTGAGAAACACACACACACACGCATACACACACTCAGATGTGATGAGTTAGCAGTCAGCAATTACCGCTCAATACTTCACATGTGGAAATGGATGATTGATGCGGGACGTTTCATTTCCACACCTCTAAAAGGTCCCTTTGAGCAGCAGCACCCAGCACGTCGTGGAGTGGGTGCGCTTCAAAGGCCGCCAAGGGGATCTGGCTTTCCTGCCCTGGCCTCTCTGGGACAAGAGCGGCTTTATTCGCGGGCGGCAGGCGGTGCGGTGGGGATTCCACACCTGTGTTTGCTCCGTACCCAATAATTGAGAGGCGCGTGCTATTTTTAAGCGGCCTGAGCACAAAGTGGCTCACTCATATAGAACTCGCGTGAATAATCTTGGCTCCGAACTGGATGTGGCTGGAAAAGCTGAAGACGCATGGATTAGGCCTGCAGGGTGTCCAAACAGGCAGCGGCATATGAGCATGAAATGTTATATATGTAATATTATATATGTAATGTGTAATATAGTGTAGCAGAGATGTGTAGCTCCATTGTGGCTGCTACATTGTTGGCATCACTATGCCTCATATGTAAATCTGTCTGGCCATGTGATGTAAACACTTCTATTGGTTTTGACATGTTGCTGTTTGACACTTTCTAGGCAACTGATTGGCTTGAGAGCGAGTTATGATGTTAATATACTTTTGGTTTTGCATTTAATGACAATAAGACTTAGTGACGAATTTTGAATTTTGATGATTTTATTTCATTCACGCAATTATGACAAATGTGGCCTTAAAGAGATTAGATTGCGCAAATTTGAAATTATTGATTTAATCTTATGTTTATGAATGTGGTACTCACAGTGGTGTAGATCTATAACGGATTTTGAGGTGTTCAAAATAGGTTTATGAAATTTATAGTCAGGGGCTCCGATTAGGGTTTTAAGCTGCCAATTCCGATCATCCATGAGTGAAATCAACCAATACCAATCACATGGATTAACTGTAAATTTTTTAATGTATTTATGGTGATTGCTATTGGCCAGGGGCCCTGTATAAAAAGTTAGGACAATTCCAAGATCCCCTGACTGCCAGCAGCCCCAAAGAATAGGTGATTATTAATAATAATAATTACCATGGGGCCCAGAATACTTGGCTGCACCTTTGCTATTGGCGATATGATGTGAAAAAGGATCCTTAAAAAATTGCCTTCATTTAGACAACATAATTGACTTACTTTTTCAAGAGAGCATATACCACTTGTCAAACTTGCAGAAGATGAAACGCCTTCTTGCAGGAGAGTTTAAAACAGACAGATTTGGAAATCCAAGGGAATACAGCTGTTCCGTGCAGGTTATTGTATGTAGCTGCTCTATAGGAGTCCACAACTCAATACAAAGGGTCGAAAATGAGCATAATAGGTCCCCTTTATGTGCAGAAATGTATTGGAAATATAATAAATATTATATACTGTGGCTTCACAGTGATTTAATGGTCACACAGCTAAAAGACCCAGGTTTGATTTCCCCTCAGCCATCTCTGCGTGCATGTTCTCCCCGTGTATGCGTGGGTTTTCTCCAGTTTTCTCCCAAATTACATAAACATGCTAGGTTAATTGTCCATAGGTATGAATGTGAGTGTGAATGGTTGTTTGTCTATATGTGCCCTGTGATTGGCTAGCGACCAGTCCATGATAGGCAGTAGGCCATATTTTGCATAGTGTGAATCTGATCAATAACTTATGTCATTCGGTACCTTAAAAAACAGAGTCTAGTTTATATTATGTGGAATTACACAAATGTACCCCAGATTGCATAGCTTTTAATAACAATGCATGCTTTCAAAGCTCCCCAGAAAATTCCCAATGCAAGAATCCAAGGGAATTTGGACAATAACCCTCGATGGGCTCAAGAGGACATAAAATGAAAATGAGCAAAAGGAACAGTAGGTCCAAGCCAGCACCGTGTTACTGAGCAACAGCGAGTTACGGCAGAGGTTCAGCCTGAGTGCAAAGAGATCTCCTGAGTCAAAAATAATTGCTCACTCTGCCTTCTGACGGGACGCTGTGCTCGCTTTTTTTCCCACAATTCCCTCTTAATTGATAGACAAACTAGGTGGTCATCACAGCAACATGTTCCAGATGTAATTGAATTTCTCTGATATATTCGCTCTGCCCGCCATGTAAGCTGCGTGTATTTGTAGCGAGTGACAGTGATAGATTTTGAGTTATGTTATGCCCGACATGACAGCCCTGCACCGCCAGTTCATTACGATATTAATAGAGCAGTTGAAAAGGCCAAAACATTCCTCACTTGTCATGCAGCCTTAACCTTGTTCAACTTTTCGAAGAAAAAAATGTTACCAAGCTAAAGAATCCAACTGGGAGCCATTTTTATTTAAAATATTAACTGGCTGTTCATGCAAGCCTGGTAATTTATTACACAAAGTCGGGAATTGTGACAAATCATTCAGCTCAGCAAAGCGAGCCGTGGCAAAGTTCAGCAATTAGGCTGCTGCGTAAAAAAGGTTGACTCCCCCTTGTGTTGGGCGTGTTGGATTTATGTTCGTTCTCTGGTTTAGCGCGCATGTTCAAAGGCCAGTGTAGGCGAGCGGGAGTTTGACACATGGGGAATTTGCACAAATATGGTGGAACACACGCATTTGGCAGTAAATCTGACCGGAGAATAGTGGTCTTCTGGGGAGAGAGGGGAGTTGGAGGTGGTCAGCAAGGGGGTGTTGAGTGAAGGCATAGCTAAATAATCAACCAGAGATGGGGGTCAACTGTTTCCAAGTCATCTGTGATGCTAAAGAGGCAGAAGAAAGGAGAACAAGCTGAAGATTTTGTTACCGTTTGGTGGCAAAATAGTCAAATTACAAATCACCTCTTTTGTCTTGCTTTAGTTTTACTTAAAAAAAGAGCAGCACTGACATGTTATATTTTGACTTCCAGTCAGCCAAGCCTAAACCCTCTGTCAATATTTAGCTTTCTTTTAATGGGGTCATTTTGTGCTACTGTCTGACCAGGATGGCCAATGAGTAGCTACTTGCTCGGTGTCACACCACTCAGTGTACCTGGGAATCACACACAGCCTGAGAGTACACACAGATTCGCTAAAAATACTCTTTCTTTCTGAACTTCGATATAGTGGACATCATTATGTTTTTTTTTTTGGTTGATGGTTTACATCAGGGGTCTCAAACTCAATTTACTTGGGGGCCACTGGAGCTCGGGTCTGGGTGAGGCTGGGCCGCATCAGGTTTTCAAAAAAAAAACAAAAAAACAAACGCATTTATTAAAAACAAAAAATTAAAAAAACTTTGCTTTGGTTCCAATTTTCTACAAGAAAAACTCTGATAAAACATTCCACTGTTCTCAAATATCTTACTTTTTATTTTTCTACACAAAATAAGATGAAAAATAAATAAACAAATCAAGAATAAAGAAAATCAATCAATCAGTAATAAATAAATAAATATAATAATAATAATAATAAAACGGCAAATAATAAAAACTTAAGAAACCACATATAGTTGGTGGGTAGACAAATTATTTTTTTCAGATTAAAATGAACAAAGCATTATTAGAGCCCTGTAGACATGACACAACACGACTATAGTCACATTTATACTCTTTTTATTTACAACATATTGCGCAACTGCAGGGTCTTGAAACACATGCTAACTCGCAAACTAGAGAGCTAGCGACCTAAACGGTAGCCTTCAAGTTATTTCCTTTAAACTTAAATAGCCAAAAACTTACCACTTCCACACAGATAGGGAGGATAACTATTAACAGTTATTTAACCTTTAACATGAACATTAATCAAACATAATAATTTTTTCTGGGTATGATGATACCATACAGCATCCATATCAAACTTGCGCGGGCCGCACTAACATTAAACTTTCATATCAAGGCGGGGGCCTCAAACTAGTGTCCTGGAGGCCACATTTGGCCCCTGGTTTACATGATTGCAAAATTTTTTTCCCTGAAAACATTGGTGCTAGTGGACTAAAAGATGAAAATGTGGCAATCAACAATGGTGGATCACAGACACACAACCATACACACTTAAATCAAGCTCCATTGTATTTTTCTCTTATTATTATCATCCTTTTACGTCACATATTTATGTATACAGTTGCAATATTTGTTTGTTTTTTTCCGCGTTTTCCTGACTACATAGTCGCCACAGCGGGTCTTTTTGATCCGCATACTGATTTTTGGCTTGAGCCCTTTAAATTCCGGATGCCCTTCCTGACGATTATCACGGTTCAAAAATTGCTCTCTCACTGTACCGTGTTGAAAAAAAAAAATCATAAACAAGTGATCACCAACTATGGCCTATTATTAGTGAAACATTTTCAAAGACAAATTATACGCAATATTATGGTCATTAGTTATGAGTAAAGTTATGAGACATGACACTAAATTACACTATCTGAGCCGACATGCCATGGCTGAGACGGACATGCCACGGCTGAGACGGACATGCCATGGCTGAGACGGACATGCCATGGCTGAGACGGACATGTCACGGCTGAGACGGACATGCCACGGCTGAGACGGACATGCCACGGCTGAGACGGACATGCCACGGCTGAGACGGACATGTCACGGCTGAGACGGACATGTCACGGCTGAGACGGACATGCCACGGCTGAGACGGACATGCCACGGCTGAGACGGACATGCCACGGCTGAGACGGACATGTCACGGCTGAGACTGACATGCCATGGCTGAGACTGACATGCCATGGCTGAGACGGACATGTCATGGCTGAGATGGACATGCCATGGCTGAGATGGACATGCCATGGCTGAGACGGACATGCCATGGCAGAGACGGACATGCCATGGCTGAGACGGACATGCCATGGCTGAGACGGACATGCCATGGCTGAGACGGACATGCCATGGCTGAGATGGACATGCCATGGCTGAGACGGACATGTCATGGCTGAGACGGACATGTCACGGCTGAGACGGACATGCCATGGCTGAGACGGACATGTCATGGCTGAGACGGACATGTCATGGCTGAGACGGACATGCCACGGCTGAGACGGACATGCCACATGAGGAACAAACAACAACTACAACAATAATACAAACAAAGCAAAGACCCAGAAAAAAATATATCAGTGAGACAGTTGTGATTAAATTCACATTTATAATAAATAATAATAATATTTGCTTCCGATCCCAGCTATGGGAAATACTGTTTTGTAAACTGTACTGTCCAGCCATTTTGCTCAAGTAAATATTGCTGCTGTGAATACAGTACTCTTACGCTAAATAGATTTGTAAGCAGTTAAATCGCTCAATGGGTAATGATGGCAGTATCGTCATTGATAGATATATATTTTGCAACGATACTGGCCCTCACAAAAAAATATATATCCGGTTAAGTCCCTGCTGAACTCCCGGGTGCCAAATGCACTGCCTGCCGCTGAATTTTAACGTGAAGTCCGCTTATACTGAAATGATATAAGCATCAGCGTGCTTTGTACTTGCGTGTTGTCATGTCATCATTTTTACGAGCTGTAAGTGAAGCCAGGTCTGAAGACAAGTAGGCAGGTGGTTCCTTCTGTAGAATTGGCTACACAAAAACCACACAGGTTTTATGTTGTAGAATGGAGTGTTTTTAGAGGGTGACCTCTTGTTAACCCGCCTCCACTAATGAACACCAGACACCTGCATACATGTGCTGTGTGTATGTATGTGTGTACGGTGTACAGGTTCACACACGAGGTCTCACTATGAACAGTCACATAATATAGTACATTAAAAAAGAGCTCTAACCGTTCTTTTTGCTGACATTGTAGAAGCAACGTTTGGTTCTGGACTGCAAATGTAGTCAAACATTGGCCTGCAGCACACAGGAAGAGATGTTTTTATTATTTCCTGAAACAGCTGCATGTTTGGGATGAACTGCAGAAAGAGTACAAAACCTTACCGTCCGACAATATGATGAATCCGGAACTGATGAAAATATACTGATGAATCGTTCATGTAAAAAATATGGACAAAATATGTGGACAAAGTCAAATTCATGTGATGTGTTCTGTTTTGCCTTCATAGCTCAGATTGAAGTTCTACAATGAAATTTGTGCTGTTAGCGTGGCTCTTGGTTCTAGCACAGCTGGGTTTTTCCAACACCATTTTTCCGTCCAGTCTAGTCCAGTATGAAACAGTCCCCATTGCATCTGCCCCCCAAAAATTGGCAACGCAACTAATCAACCTAATTTGTGCAAACGGAGCAAAATGTAGTAAAATTATCGCTAATTTGAGTTATTTATGCATGGCTTCTACTGACAATCTACTTCCTGGATATGTTTTGGTGGTTTTTTTGTTACTTTCACAGTAGTTTCTATCAGAGAGGAAGTTGTAAAAATACGCACTGTAACATTACAATGTAGCCAATGTAGGGTGCCAAGCTATGAGATACTCAAATGATACTCAAAGTTTACTCGAAGATGCCTCACAGCTAGGAGACCTGGGTTAGATTCCCCCCTCGGGCATCTCCGTGTGTAGTTTGCATGTCCTCCCTGTGCATGTGTGGGTTTTCTCCGGGTACTCCGGTTTCCTCCCACATTCCAAAAACATGCTAGGTTAATTGGCGACTCCAAATTGTCCATAGGTATGAATGTGAGTGTGAATGGTTGTTTGTCTATATGTGCCCTGTGATTGGCTGGCGACCAGTCCAGGGTGTACCCCGCCTCTCGCCTAAAGACAGCTGTGATAGACTCCAGCATGCCCACAACCCAATCAAATGAAACCAGGAAGTGTTTACTTATTGATGAGTTGTTATGTCGCCATGGAGGAGTTGATTGTTGCAGCTAATGCTGCAAGGCTGCAATTACACGATAACTTGGAAACAACCGTTGTGATAATTGCCCCTGATTGTCATTTTGAAAGGGAAGTTACGTGTGGTTTTGTCCCATTATACACATTACTTTAAATGACATTTTTGAAAAGATTATATAATTTTAGATATGATGGCAACCAGCAGAGCTCAAGGCAAAAGGGTTCCTGGGAACGGTGATTATAATAGGAGATATACTTTGGCAACAATCCATTAGCTCAGAAATGAAGAATCACACACACATAAACACACACACACACAGTTTATAATCATGGATTCTGAATGATGTCACACATATTTGCCCTCTTTGTCCCTGCAGAACATACTGTACACTTGTACACACACATGTTTTGCAGCCAATCAGCTGAGTGGATGTTGACCGCCATTTAGTTGTCAGGGGTGGAAAGAAATACATGAGGAATGAAGTGTTGGGACCGCTCTGACCTTGTGCTTGATTGCCTCCTAAATAGCCGCAACTGAAATTGGGCATTTTACACCCTGGCAGCTGCCCAAGACACAATTTGTCCCAGTATGGAGGACAGTATGGCTCAAGTAGCATGCCACGTCAAATACCAATTTCCTGCGCTCTCTTTCTTGAATACACCTTTATATATATATATATATATATATATATATATATATATATATATATATATATATATATATATATATGTATATATATTACTAGGAGTACAGTACAGTACAGTCAAAAATCACATTGAATCAGCAGTGAAAGTTCTGACTGATTAATCGGTCTGCCCTCAGGGTACAGAGTTTATATTTATGGGGAGTTTACAGTAACTAGTACTGACTTGATTATGTGTATAGAAATATTGTATAAACATGTACCGTAAAGCACTTCTGACACTACACCTGCAGCACAAAAAAACATGTTTGCACATGTATAGAATACTGTATGTTGGTTAGATGTGGTTGGAGTTTCGGGCCGATATTTAACTTAGGTGCACTACAATTCTTTAACAATGTTGCAATGCCAAAACAACAGGTCAAATTTCAATTTATCCCACTAAATCAAACAACTATGTGTTTTATATATTAACATACTAGTAAAATGGGCTGTGTTGTAGAATAAGGAAGTACACCAAGCATGGTGGTCTTAGCACCAGGGTCTGGAGATGTATGAGTGCTGTCGTCATGCGGGAGCTGCGGTTCATTGACATAAATTACTCTGTCCACCCGAGAGCGTCACAGGAGTCAGAGGCATACTGTATGAAATGCAGTATGGGAAGAAGTTTAAAGAGTTATATATTTTAACATATATTGGTACTTGTATTTTTCTTAACTACCCTGTGAGTGCTAAGTTCCTGTGTGATGAGTTTAGCGTTCTTTGTAAGATAACACCGTGAGTCAGACTGCTATATTGAGTAAATGCGTCCTGCAGTTTCCAATGCGTTGACAAGCTCCTTATGCTCCTCATAGCACATGATTGGCTATCTTCTACTAAAGAGCTACCTGGTCCTCACAGACTTGTGCATGCCACGTTATGACATTTAATTTATAAATGTACAAATCTGTTTTTCTATCTAAATTTAGTGGGGTGGTGCGTCTTATACATCAAAAAATACGGTAATTGCGCCTCACAATTGGAAACCCTAAACAGAGACAATTTAAACGTTCTCTCCAAGCAATTGGAGCTCCAGCAGCATGAGTCCATGATACTAGCCTCAGGTTCATGGATCAGCTACTGTAAAGTACATAATATGTGGCCCCTTACCTTAGTTATTTTGTTAGTTTATGAGTTTAATCCTAAGGTGCACCTTTAGTAGCATCTGCCCTGCAACTGGTGGGCTTAAGACCTTGAGCTGGGATCAGTTCAAGTGGAATCCAATCCCGAGCTGTCTTGTGTGAGGGGTCTGGAACTAATCGATGAGAAGGGAGCATCTGTGAAAGAGATGTTCAGGGAGGCTGGAGCCAGTGGGGCTACTGTCTGATGGTTCTGGTATCACAGCGTTACCACCTGATACACCAGGCATGATGACTTTGATGCAAAAAAATTATTATTTTACACTTTGCATGCTGTTATTATTATTATATGGTACCTTTTCCGCATTATCATCTTGACCCTTCTATGTTTAATCCCCTGTCCAATTTGCTCTCCTTCTCACTCTGGGCATATTTTCGATCAGTTTCTACGTTAAGTCCGTCCCCTCTGAACTCAATCCCCAGTCTAGCCCTCTGCTTGAGCCCCTCAGCTGCTGGTCTGCTCTCACAGTAACCCCCTTGTTTATATCTGGGACGCAATTAAGTCCAAGCCAAGTAGAAGAAGAGTCCCACAGAGAGCGACAAGAGTGCAAGCTTGTGAGTCGGATTTCAACTTCTATGCTCACCCACGTTCTTCGCCGCCCAGTTTTTCTTCTTCCCGCCTTCCCCTCCATCCTCTTTGTTGTCTTACTCTCTGATTATATTTGGAAAAAAACATCACAAACAATTATTTAAGTCAGTACTTGATGGATTTATGTTGTGTAAGAACTGCAAGAGATGAGCTCACCTCGGAGCTATGATGCAAAGTAACATCAATTTTTTTAACATGACACAATCCATGCGCTGTCCAAACAATATTTTAAATCCATGTTACACGCGAGTTGCTCTCTTTTTTTCTCCTTTACTTCCCCATTGTTGTCATGAAGCTTGGAGTTCTCCACATGTGTGGTCCAGCAGCCCAGGGGAGCCATCCCACAATCCCAGACACACGTGTGCAGGCAGAAGCAGTAGTGCAATTCCAAGTAGGTAAACAGTCCACTGACCGGCCACTGGTGAGCTGATAGCACTGTTTTTGTGAGGTAACTAGACCTTAGAAGCAAATATATTTGACTTGTTTCATGTCTCGTGTGATTTTCACCTAAAAATGTAGTAGACGTGTCACGTCACACATCATGACGCACAAAAATAGGTGTGGGAATTACATTATTTCCCCCGTGTGAAATTATTGGGTACACAAAAAAGTAAGAGTAAGTTGGATTGATAATAAGTAGGGCTGTGATATGATTAAAAAGTTTAATCAGATTAAACACAGATGTTTAACTAATCAATCAGGATTAATCACCATTAGCGACTATGTCTGAAATATGCCAATTTTTACTGTATTTAATGAATAGAAAGATAAATGATGATATATATTTGTATGTATTAAGAGCTCCAAATGACCTGAATATGTCAATCAAGCTAAAATACACCACACGAGTCTATTTGTCAAACACTAGTCTCTTTAATAGTATTATAGAATATTTGAATTACGGCGTTGTATTATTTCGAGTTAGCTGCTTTAATAACAATATCACTGGTGGTGGTTTTTGCTGTGCATTGTTAGCTAGCTCAAATTAACTGGTTTTCTTATGCTAGAATGCACAGAAAAGAGAAAGAAATATGTGTTCATGTTTCACATAAGAATTGTGAAAATTGTTAATTCCCCAAAAAGTGCAGTTCCCCTTTAAGAGGTCATTTTTCAATATAATTTAAGTTTTCTCAAATCTTTTCTACTCAAAACAGACATTTGTTATTTTCCTGGGTCACAAATCATGTATTGCCATAACATATACTCTACATAAAGTAACGATGAAGGACGGCAGCACTCATGCAGCCCAGACCATGATGCTGCCACCACCATGTTTGACTGTTTGCAAGACCTCCTCGTATTCGCAAGTGTTGCCAGCTACAGTATTTAGACCAGGGGTCTCAAACTCAATTTACTTGGGGGCCACTGGAGCTAGGGTCTGGGTGAGACTGGGCCACATCAGGTTTTCCAAAAAAAAAAACGCATTCATTAAAAATAGAAAAATATACAAACTTTTTCAGTGCTTTGGTTCCGATTTTCTACAATAAAAGCGCTGATAAAACATTCCACTGTTCTCAAATATCTTAATTTTTATTTTTCTGCACAAAATAAAATGAAAAACAAACAAATCAAGAATAAAGAAAATCAATCAATCAGTAATAAATAATAAAAGGGCAAATAATAAAAACTTAAGAAACCACATATAGTTGGTGGGTAGACAAATTTTTTTCAGATTAAAATGAACAAAGCATTATTAGAGCCCTGTAGACATGACAAAACACGACTATAGTCACATTTATACTCTTTTTATTTACAACATATTGCGCAACTGCAGGGTCTTGAGACACATGCTAACTCGCAAACTAGAGACCTAGCGACCTAAACGGTAAGCCTTCAAGTTATTTCCTTTAAACTTAAAAAAAAAACAACAACTTACCACTTCCACACGGATAGGGAGGATAACTATTAACAGTTATTTAACCTATAACATGAACATTAATCAAACGTAATAATTTTTTCTGGGTACATGATACCATACAGCGTCCATATCAAACTTGCGCGGGCCGCACTAACATTAAACTTTCATATCAAGGCGGGGGCCTCAAACTAGTGTCCTGCCGGCCAAACCGCGTGTTTGAGACCCCTGATTTAGACAGTAATGGTTATTATTACATTTAGTACTTAGTAACGCGTACTATAATATTTACTTTCTTATGGTATTGTCCCTTGTGAATAAATATTGTATGATGCTCAACTGTGGTTAAAGACATAAAGCCATGGCAGGTGAGGATAACTCACAAACTACTTAAAACATTTTCACAAACTGTGTGGAGGGGTGTGTCATGGGCCAAGCAAGAAAGCATTTCCCCTTACTGGTGCTCAGGGTCATGGGAAAGCTGCAGCATAACCCAATGTGGGTCCTGGGGTGAGACCAGTTGAGAACCCCTGCCCTAAGTAATATAGCATCATGTCCACGTCCAGGATCCCGGTGACTTACTCCAACATTCCGTCCCCACAGTGCAAGTGAGCTTCACTTTCACAGCGGAGATGAAATCCGGGGATGTGCGCATACTTGACGGACAGGGGGATAAACAGATGGACTGTCCCTGACCCTCCCAACACCGGTCTCCAGGAAGACGAATAGCCCCCCGGTGGGCCCTGAGCAGATAAAATACACCCTACCGTCTTCAACACCACGTGTGACAGCCATCACGGGTGGCCTATCAGCAGGGGGCAGGGGGGGTCAGGGTGAGGGGGCACATTAGGAACATATCAGCAATTAACTTTGCTGGTTTATTTTTCTTCCTGCTTTAACGCCTGGATGCCAAGGTGCATTCATCCTGGGTGTTGATTACATCTTCTGGTGTAAGATGTGAGAATAAGTTATAGTCACTTGACCAATATCTCATCATTCTCTATTAATAATTTTGAAATGTTAAAAAACACCCAATTTTATTAAATGCATGACAAAAACTAAGCAATAACTTGTTAAATAATGATATGACTTTAGAATAAATGATATCAGACACTACAGTACGACCCTCACCCTTCTTTGTCCAAATACCTTGGAAGCACCAGAAGCTTATACTATTTTTTTAATCTGTTCTGTAATTTTTAAAAGCCACATGTTCATGTTAAAAATATGTCACCAAAAATACAAACTGTATGTTTTACATTTTTTCTTATTCTTATATATTGTTCATTGAGAATCATTTTATTCAGGTTTTTCAAAAATAGTATATCACTTAATAACCCATGCTGTTTTGTGGTTTAATATGACCTATTGTTTTAAAAAAGTATACATTTTTTTTGCCAATTTTTGCCAATTTTTTTGACAAACCTAAAAATATCTTAATGAACTAAAATACAAACATAAAGCATTATAAAGACACATTCACATTGTGATATGTAGTATTTTACACTGGTCAATAGATAGAACATACAATAGAACATACAAGCGGCAGACTCGATCGCCAGAGGAACAGGCTTTTATTGCAGATTTGAATGATCTCCCAACAGACACAATAATAATAACATTCATTCATTCATTTTCTACCGCTTATCCTCACAAGGGTCGCGGGGGTGCTGGATACTATCCCAGCTGTCTTCGTGCGAGAGGCGGGGTACACTCTGGACTGGTCGCCAGCCAATCACAGGGCACATAATAATAACATAACAACCATAATAATAACACGGGCTGCTGTTGCTGTAATCCAGCTAAAACTCAACTCTGAACCGAGCACAAGTTTTATTTATGCTTTGAATAGCTTTTCTCTGATTATATCTACTATATTGGGTAATATGAGTGTAAAAGTTATTTTGTGTTTTTCATGTTATTACGCTAATAATTTCGCTAAACAGTATTGAGAAGGTCATAAAGTTTTTTTTCTGCCCTATGAAAATATTCTATTCATAAAAATGTAATTCCACTTTGCAGAAATTCACTTATCACAGTTTGGAAACAATTGTGATAAACAAGGGAATATTGTACTTTTTTTTTGCTATACAAATTCTGTGAAAACATTCTCTCTTGCACTCTTAAGTGTCCCCATGAGTGCACAAATTAAGACAGAGGCTGCATGCAAGAGGAACTCGTGTGAAAAAGGTAAAGCCAGAAGTCCAATTTCCTGTGCGAGCATTTGCTGTGGAGATGGGGAAAAGGCCAGACCCCTTTCGCAGCTATCAGAAATCAGCCCAAATGTCCCCCGAGCCACCCCTGCCCCGACGATACCCTCTCTCACCCCCTCCACTCCCTCTTTCCTTTCCTCTCAGGCCTGGCCCCAGGGCCGCTGTGGGTTAACCTCGCTCAGCCATGACCAGAAAGCAGAGTGATATCTTACTCATCTAATCCCCCTCAGTCATCATGCAATAAAGTATGCCTTGCAACCTTTAACCCGCAGTCAGAGCAGCGCCTCCCAACACCCCCCCAACACACACCCGCCAGCAACACTCCCAACCCTCCCTACCCAGGGACTTGTAAAGAAGAAGCAAGTCAAATAGGTTGGAACGGCAATTAGCAGCCCCTGAAACATTGTCACTGCCAAGTTTCTACGGTTACAAAATCAGTTGCACAATTCTAACACCAGCAAAGCTTGTCGGGGCTTGATGTGGATTTTATTTCCTGTCATGCTAAATTCCCATGCAGTGGTTTTATTTCAGCTCAGGGGCAGCAGAATTCCACTGAAGTACACTTTGATTTTTAATATAGTGTAATGATTATACAAAAAAAAGTTTTTTCTTAAATTTATATCACAGTTGAGCCCCACACAGTCAGATTCAGCATTTACAAATTTTTGGTCAAAATCTCTCTCTGTCCTGAGTGAACAATGGCAGTTGAAGAGAGAAGGGCAGGGTTCTGGAGCTGAATGTAATAATTACAACAGTCACAGCAGGAACAATGTTTGTGTCAAAAATCGACATTTTTATGGATCTATCAGTTACTGGTGGTCCTGGGACACAACCTGACTGTAAATGTATTTTGAATGGGCTGTCCAAAGTTAATTAGGTCAGGTCAACATTGGTCGTTGTTTGTGGGTTTCATGGTTAGGCTTTCAGTATATCTTTGAATGCAGTAGCTTCCTGTGTGTAAGTATTTTGGAGAACTGGAAAACTAATTATTATAGCAAGTTATTCCTTTGGATCATCCAATCAACGGCCGTTTGTTTGATTGTCTACTTCTGCATTACTACATTTTCAAAAATGCATATTAAACACAACATTTAAAAAGACAATTCATTGCAATCTGAATTATTTTTTTTTAATTAATAACCCTAAACATTTTTTTTTGGCCTGCAGCATATTTGTGGAGTAAAATTAAACAAACAAATACAAGCAGTAGAGCAAAAAGGAACAATGTGAACAGAAAACTGTTGATACTGATGATTAATAATAACACTAAGCTTTCAAATACTTAAAAAACTGCATATACATTATAACTTTAAAAAATATGTATATGTATATTTAAAAAAATATCCATATTTGCTTTACTTTACTCCTTTGATTTTTCAGTGGAAAAGATTGGACAGACCTATAATAGACCTTAACGCATCATATCAAATATACGATGGAGAGTCCATTGATCTAAATCTTCGCCTCCCTATTATCAATATCAATTTATTGCCACATATGTACAAGGTAAATCGACATCCTTTGATAATTACATTATATTTTTGGTATTAAAAGATGACATTATTGAAGTACTGGGAGGCATAATCATTCCTCCCACAGGAATTGAAACAAAAGGGACTCGGCCCCCTATTTGTAGCTATAAACACACTTACTCTCTTGGAAAAGATGTTGAAGTGTGGCGGCTTTTTGTCTATTCATCCATAAGAGGTTAGAGGTCGTGGATAATGAACCTGAATGGACCAGTGACTGATTGATGAAGAGGTGTGTCTCAATGCTTCAAACGTAGACTCGCAGTGCACCATATGTAACATGTTTTACGCCTGCAACTGCATGTCTGCTTGGAGTTGTACACATGTTCAATTTACCTGGCGTGTGTGTTTGTCTATATGATTTATATTTGACAGTATGTGTCGGTACACGAGAGTGAGAATATGTGTCCAAAGCTGCTTAAAAAGGGGGTTCAGGGCTCCCTTTCTCCAGCACATCTGGGCTTTATATCAGGCCTTTAATTAATCCTGAGTGAAGGCCAGGCAGTGACAGGCGGACTGGGCAGGCTCCAGTCCAGGACAGGACTGATTTATTACAAGTGAGCTCCAACCAGCATTGATTTATTTCAGACTGAGGAGAGGAGGAGGTGACTTGAGGAGTGTGGACTTACAAAGTACATTGTGAAATGGGGAGGAGAGATATACAGTACTAGGCTATGAGTGTCAAACTCACTGACAAGGTGAGTCATCTTACATATTTTACTCATATTCTACAAAACCCCTGAAAACGAGGACCAAGAGATAACAGAGAATGTTATCTGTGGTTCAAAAACATTCATAATTGCAGCAAACAAAGGCCATCCGAGTGCATCTGTCCCAGGAAGCTTTGACTTGGAATTTTGGAACACTATATTAAAATAATATGGTAAATTAAATATAAATACTGACAAAATAATCATTCATTCATTCATTCATTTTCTACCGCTTTTCCTCACGGGGGTCGCGGGGGTGCTGGAGCCTATCCCAGCTGTCTTCGGGCGAGAGGCGGGGTACACCCTGGACTGGTCGCCAGCCAATCACAGGGCACATATAGACAAACAACCATTCACACTCACATTCATACCTATGGACAGTTAACCTAGTCGCCAATTAGCCTAGCATGTTTTTGGAAAGTGGGAGGAAACCGGAGTACCCGGAGAAAACCCACGCATGCACGGGGAGAACATGCAAACTCCACACAGAGATGGCCGAGGGTGGAATTGAACCCTGGTCTCCTAGCTGTGAGGTCTGCGCGCTAACCACTCGAACGCCGTGCCGCCCTGCCAAAATAATCAATTAGTAATAATAATAATAATAATAATAATAATAATAATAATAATAATAATAATAATAATAATAATAATAATAATTATTATTATTATTATTATTATTATTATTATTATTATTATTATTATTATTATTATTATTATTATTATTATTATTATTATTATTTTAATCTACATCATAATTCTAAAGGTGTTGTTGAGGTTTAGGTCGGGACTCTCATCCAAAACATTTATTAAACTTACAAGATTGTTTTCATTTTTTAAAGTAATTTAACATACAAGTTATTCATTTTTAATATATATAATTTCAAGACAAATTACTAACTTTCGTTTATTACATTCTCAAAAGTATCTGGCCGGGTACAGGACACCTTTGTGAACAAACATTTGTCTTCTCTTTAAACTTTCATTCCAAAGTTGTTTGGTCGTGGTTGAGGTCAGGGCAATTTTTTTCTCATATCTTCCATAAAAATCAACTCGTGTTCATGTCTTTACAAAATTGAATGAATTAATGGCTTTCGTGCACTGGGAATAGAATAGAAAAGGGCTTTTCTCAAACTGTTGTCATGAAGTCGGAAGCATAGGATTGTCCAAAACGATTTGATATGTGGAAAAATGAAGATTCTTATTGAATAATGAAGCTTTAGAAATAATACAATAATAAGGTTTATAGACTGCACTACTGTATATGACATGCGGTTTATATGGTGTGCACCTGACTAAACTTGTTTGCTGTTCTGCTCCATGATTTGACTTCCCACAAGTCCTTATTGGCTGACACTGTGTTGATTCAAGCCAATGTGTGGGATGCACCAAAAACATTGGGATCTTGACACAACAGAGCTAGCATTGAGACACATTCACAGGAGAAAAATTTGTCTTGTAGATACGGAGATGCAGAACTCAATTTGGAAGCGTGTGTTTATCACTCATTATTGTTGGTAAACAATCAGCTCGAGTGAGAGGAATGATGAATGCGACACAGGAAAAGACAGAGAGATTAGGGAAACTGAGAACATCTTTCCATCAGGTGGGTATAGTCCACTCTCATCTTATCTCATCACATCGGGGGGTGTTGGTAGCGGGGGTGAGTGGTTTTTTGAGGGGGGGTGGAGGTCCTCCTCCCCTTTTTTTTTCCACAACATTCATCACAGACTCATCTCAACACAGGAACGCATCGACCTCCTCCCTTAGGCCTCTCAGCTGGGAGGTGAGGAGGATGTTCTTGTATCTGTTCCTATTATCTAACACATGCATCAAATAGTGGGACATATAGATGTGTGTGCATGGGAGTGTTTGCTGAGCGAGGCATTCTTGTGACTTCCTTGTGTGCGCCGTAGAAAGGATTGCAAGCAGGGTTTACGAGTATCCGTCACTCAACATGCTTCCTAATGATAAGGGCTTTATGAGTGCTTAGCTTTTGTCGCATTACACAAAGGAAAATTGTAAATATGCGTATGAGAACAGCAAACATCACACACAAACACACAGTGTACTTACCCTGTAGTAAAAAGTCCGAGTAAAAGTTTAATGATGAAACCCACCAATATTCCACGTCATACTGTACATAATATACTGCCTCTTGCTATTCATGCATCTCAGGCCTCCATTTGTGAACGTCTGTAAATCCAGCAGTCTGTGTGATTAATGGGTCTTTTTAGCGCTATCGTCTAGACGTCAATTCCCAAAATACCTTGGGGCGCAAGGAAACATCATTGTTGTTGCAGGACTACCACCACCACCTACCAGGTCCCCCTCCCACACTTTCCATTTTAGCTTTTGTTGCTTTTCACTCCCTGTACTAGTGAGAAAAATGGTGCACATTAAAGCCAACTCCAACAACCTTGTCATGTTATAGATGAGCCCATCAACTCATTTAGGGGCAAATCATGAAATTTAGAGGTTGTGTGCAGATTGAAGGGTAGCAGCAAGAAGCTAAAACGGTTTTAGAATTACAACCTCTTGCCATTTTTTGCTTATTTTGCAGCTTTTCGTTACTGGAATTGAATAGGTATTTGGTCATGTTTGGGACCACTTGGGGCGCCGTGGAGCAAAGTACAACAAAAACTCATGCAGTTCCAACCAAAATCACAAGACCTCCAGCAGACCTCCGGCATCCATTCTTTTTATTTGGCTTTTTTGCAACATTTATTCAACAACATCAAGGATAGCGTCATGCACAACCTTAGCATGTGACCTTGAGGTCGTTTTTTTTTGGGGGGGGCTTTTTTTTTCTATGCAAACTTCCATTTTAAGCAGTAAGGATGATGTGCTGACACACAATGTGTCCATTGTTCCGGAAACACTATGGAAAATAAACTGATATTCTACAAGAATTACTGGTGACTTTACCAGCTACAGAATGTACCACACTGAAAGTTAAAATTTGGGGAAAAATATGTTAAACTATTGAAACGGGATGGCGCTGGTAAAAGAGACAAACTTTGGTAGTTTATGCTTGAATGACTAAGGATTGATGTGTACAGCTTCCTAGTTTTGTCTTAAAGCAGGTTCTACAAAAAATGTCCACAACTTTGTAGAAAGGTTTGAATTAAGTGAAGGACAAAACGATACCGTGAATCAGAATTGATAACAGGACCCAAATATAAGTCGACCCCTGTTTCTCAAGACATACTTTTGGTAAGATGTATTTTTTGACCAAATCAAAGTTACAATGGCGAGTGTGTGACTGAGTTGTTTAGTGGCACCATGTATAAATCATGACCTCATGACTTGATTTTTTTAGAAGAAGAAAGGGGGTCCATGTGACAAATGCTAGTAAAAAAAATCCTGATACTAGGAACCTCTTCAGTAATACACATTACCACCTACAGGACTACAGAGCAATATTTTGTGTTTTGTTATACTTGTAGTAACGACGAATATTGTATGTACGCTAGGGTGCATCAAAAAAACACAATTATTGAATTTTGATATGGCTGGGTACTAAAAGAGTTCCAATATATGTAGAAACAACACATAGAAAATATTTTTCCAATACATGATTATTTAGGGGTGCCACCATACATCTGTTATTGTGGAATAAAGTGGTGAACAGTTCAATGGTCGCCACGGAGATTTGAGGTCAGCAAAGAATGCAGCTCAAGAACTCTAAGGTGATTTTTATGTTTTTGTTGGTATTTATACTCCTATTACATATTACTAGCAAATTTGTGGTTTTGTCTTTGTAATTTGAATGATTTGTAGTCATATTTAGTGCTCATTGCCTCTACTGTAGCTAACATGAGCTAGCTACAGTTTGCTAATGACAGTTAGCTAATAGCTGAGCAGTCGCAGCTTGGTCTTTGGTCTGGGCCCCCTTTGATAACCCTATAGAAAATGATGCTGTATAGAAGTTTATTGTACTCAACATTTCCAGGTCAACGTTTTGGCAATTAGACTAGAAATTGCACATTTTCCGAAATTTTACAAAAATTTATGTGTGAGGTGGCACCCCTAAATCTCAATGGATTTCCTCAAAACTTTGCAAAAGACATTTTTATGTTCATTAGAAAGAAATGGAATGCCAGCCAAATTGATATTATGAATTTAAAATTTCCCATTCAAATTTGATGCACCCTAATGCACGCGTTCTCTCCATTATTTTGTACAGTATTTCATTTCCCACAAGCTAACCCCTGGACAACACATTGTCTTTACTGGTGGTTTTGGAAGGGTGCTATTAGGACAGAGTGTGTAGCCATTAGATATTTCTTTTTGCGAGCGTTGCATATCAAATGTTGTGAAAACTGGAAGCAAGAAATTTGGTGCAGGAACAGAATATTTGTGGATAGAAACACTTCATTTGTCTTCAGAATGATGTAAACGTTTATGAAAGGTCTGTATGTACCTGACATCCAATAGCTGACAACAACAAACAGTGATTTAAAGTACACATTAAGGCTTTGCTTCGATATCGCCACTGTGACAACCTCCCGTCAGTAAACTGCTGATGTCTCGCTGAGTGTCAGAACCTGACGAGGTCACAGATGAGAGCAGAAACTATACAACCCAGTGACCGCAGGGCTGAATTACTGCATGATGAATTTGCTCTCAAAGCCAGGAGTGGGGGTGTTCAACTTGTCCCAAATCTCCCCACGAGCACTTCACGCTTGCCAGAGGGGATAGAGAGAGTGGAAGTTCTTGCCAAGAAGAGTGGAATGGGCCCGGCTGTTTGTGAAGGCACAGTGCAGACTCATATCTCCCTCCCTATCCCCTTCCCTCTCTCTCTGAGGCCAGAGACGGCCACATTCAGTGCACCCGTGGGAATTGGGGAATTCAGCCTGCACCCCTAAGAACATATTTTTCAGCAAGACCTCTGTTCATAGACACACAATCCCTAATACTGGAAGGAATGTGTTTTTTATAAATAGAAACAGCCAAAAAAGAGCCTTTTTTAAGTTCTTCCTTTGGACGGCAGCAATAAGTAGACACTTAAAAGGATGCTTAGAGGGAATTTTAGGGATCCATTTTGAAAGGCATCCAATAAAGGGTATCATGTGTTTGAGCAAATATTGTGCTCAGACTCACAAAGCTCAGTACTCATTGGTTCATTATTCGAGACACTATACAAGTAGGGGTCCACGTCTGTCCTTTAACACAGAAGTCCCCAACCACTGGCCATGCCCACAGCGCAATACAGAAAACTTTCAGAAGTAATTGTTTAAAAAAAAAAGACACTGTAAATAATGCCATTGTATTTCTATTTGAGAAATATGGACAATTATTTCATTAAAAAATAGAAAGCCCGTAGCCCACGCCGAGCGTTCAGATGTTCGGCAGTGCTTGAATGCACCATATTTTTGTGCGATGAGACAAAATAAAAGTTACATATAACTTTTGCTAAATTTTGCCTTGGTTTTTGTACAGTATAATGTAACAAATTTATCTGTTTGCCGTGTACTGTTTCGTTCCACGAAATCCATTGCCCAAACAAAGCTTCCTACGGTTTGCCGACTAGGTGTCCTTGCATTTTTTTTATTGAATGCAACTGCTAAATGACCCACCATGGGCGTAGAGAAAGTTGCAAGTGCCACCAGTTTGAGAAACACAATTGAATTCCCATCGCTAGGATGTACGGGAAGTGTACATCAACAGTAAAGTCCATTTGTCAACCACATTGACTTTCTGCATGTAAAACTATAATTATGTGGTCTCCCAAATGTATCCATTATATCATTTATATTGGAGAAAAAACAAAAATCCAAGAGGTCACAAAAGACCCCACAACAACTAACGTACTTTTCGACTAACATGAAAATGACCATAAAAGTGTGCCATCACATCTCATCCATCAATTTTCTATGCCGCTTATCCTCACTAGGGTCGCAGGGGTATGCTGGAACCTATCCCAGCATCAGAGAGACGAGAGGTAACAGTTGGCTACAGTCATGTGATACACTGATTTCTTTGTGTTCGTGTATCAAAACATGCACCCCTACTGCATTGCCTGTGCTATTATTTTGCTGATAATTACACCACGTGGTGGCGCTGTTATCAAACCAAGAAAGTTGCCCCCGATAAGTTGGACTGACTTGAAATTTCTCACCTAGCTCAATGAGCCCTACAAAAAAACTACTGTAACTTTAGGGGGTCACTCCAAATCTGGTACAGGGACTGTGTGTACAACTAGAGCAAGATTGGTGGAACAACATGGCCACTATTAAGCTAAATGTATTTATGGCCCTGTCTTGACTTTGTATTGATACCATATTTGTAGTATTGACCACCTCTACAAATTGTCCATACAACATTGAGCATTTGTCTAACAATATTAAACTTTGAGGATATCGGTATTACATATCGAGCATGTATGAAATTCCAAATTGTGCAACTTTTCATGCTTTTTAAATCAGAATTACAGCTGCCTTTGATAATCATAAACCGAATGCAAGTGCCTGCCCCAGATTGTATTACTGTTTGAGTGTGTTTGCATGCTTATAGTGTAAATCACATTTAAGAGACATACGTACCTCATTCAACAAAGTACACAGGAGAATATTCAGACCTCATTTAAGTGTAAACACATTTTGACTATTCCAGATTAACTCAGCATATCAGATTACCGTCTCTCCCCCTTAACGCAGGCCCGTTAAGGAAAGCCACCCCAGTATCTTAAAGCAACTGGCGGAGCCCTCGTCGTTTCTCTTAATTAGGTGCGTTTTAAGTCATTACAGTTTATTTCATTCTCAAATTACGGCAGTTAAGCACGTGCTCAAGTGACAAACGCTTGGCTCGCTGGCAGGCTGGATGTCTCGTGACGTCCAAGGCCACAAGCAGCGAAAGCCGTCCATCAGTGCACGTTATTAGTGGAGACCACCAGTGAACCAGGGCCATTTGGTGGGCCTAATAACAACGAGCATTGGGAGACGTGAGGGACAGGAAGCGCAGCCAGACAGGCCGGTGCTGAGAAAGGCACTTTTCAGTAAGGGAGGCCTCGGTGGTTAAAAAAAAAACACGGTGACAATCTGAGCTCCGATGTGGATTCATTCCAGATATGGCACTTGTGTGAAAGAAGATGACTGCCCTGTGAAAAACGACTTTTGGAAAGATTTATCTGTCTCCCCCCGCTGCAGTCCAGGTGCTTGCTTTGGAGACAAAGCCGGTTTGACAGCAAACATTTGAGACCCCACGTGTTTTAACTGCCCATCAGCATGGGAGGCTTTCACTTTACGGCCAGAGGTTTACTGCACGACAGCTTAAATGCAGATCACATTTCACCCACCGAGGCTTCGGTGATCTGCACCCCCGTTCATGGTTGCAGTTTGCAGCATGGTACGACTGCACTGCATTATATACACAGATGTTCCTATGTTGATTTTGAGCTCTTATATGCAGCGAAACACCATTACAGACAATTGATTAGGTACAGCCTTCAGTATGTATATGCAGTACATTTCTATACCATCTTCACCTTATGATTTGGATTGTGGTTGACCCAAACGGGTCACCATTTACTTACTGTATATCAGGGTTTACATACATGTTAAAATGACAACAATTCTCTTAATAGTCTAATTTCATAGAGGTAAGATGTACAAAAATTACAATTTCATATTGAAAGTTATTTCAAGCACATATACCATACAAATAAAATAATGAACATAAAAAAACATTAGGACATACTTGATGTTACAATCTTGTCTTATTTATGTATATTTTTAAAATTTGTATACTGTATAAATTGTATAAATTGTGTATACTGTAAATAAATTAAATCATATATAAATATATGATTTCAGTGCCTGGTCCGCACCTAAACAATTCAAAATGAATAAATAATCATCGGAATAAATACATACATATAAATATGCAGTTTTTAAAATGTATTTTGTTACCCATTGTTACCTATTGTTTATCAAGACAGAAGGATGCCTATTTTGTTACCAAATACTCTGTAAAATATGTTAAATAAACTTTCTATTGTAAAATTATGACTACATCCATTATTTTATTTTTAATATAAC
Organism: Doryrhamphus excisus; assembly: GCF_030265055.1. Classification (NCBI taxonomy): domain Eukaryota; kingdom Metazoa; phylum Chordata; class Actinopteri; order Syngnathiformes; family Syngnathidae; genus Doryrhamphus; species Doryrhamphus excisus. The sequence goes on from NC_080468.1 coordinate 7,071,876, forward strand.
TCGATATACATAGTATGCATGTAAAATATGATTAAAAAACCTGTATTGTTCCCTGAAAACAGTACATATGTCTTTTCTACAAGTCCTTATTTCAGGCATATTTTGACAACTACATACAGATTAATGACTAATCATATAAACAAATTAATATATATGTGAATTTAGAATAAATTTGTCATTTTTATATATTCATTTCTTAAATTGTCACAAACATTTTATATTAGAGTATATTAGTTGGTTTGGCCGTTTTGGTATTTTCAATGGTGAATGCTTTTTGATATGTTATCAATTCAAGTGTGAGCTATTTTGCAAAACAGAGTTGGACAGCTGATAAAGTTGGTAATTTAAGACATTTAAGACATTAACAAAGGTGTAAATGACAGAAGTATGTGCTTTTGTAAAAAAAACATTAAATAAATAAAAAGTTCTGACCTCTAAAGGTTCATTGGCTCACTCAGTGACGTCAAGTCTGACTGTTTTTGTCTCCTGTGTGCAGTATTACTATCTGGGATAGAACAAAAAAAAGGGTGTTTTTTGGCTCTGCTGGATTCTGGGAATTTTTGCCTTGTCCGAAGTTCTCAGCAGTTCTGTGTTCCCTTCTGGCAGAACTTCATAAGAGGACTCATGCAGCTCACATATTTGGGCTTCAAATGATCTAGAAAAACACGCTCCCGCTGGGTGGTAAAAAGTGGGCATGTACTGTACGTGAACTCGTACAGTTGTGTGTTTGTGTGTGTTTATGAGCTCTTGTGACTTTATTTGTCTATAGCTTGTGACCGTGTTGACTCTGAGGCCGAGAACCTCAGATCCTGCTGATTTCAGCACCGCGCAAATACAAAACGTGCTTATTTTCCTGATTAAATGAACCCAAACAAGCTCCTTCACAGTAGATGAAATTTAGGATCTTTCAAAAGGAATGAAATCATGGAGATTAAAATGCTGTCGGAACCACAAATCAACTCATGAGAGAAAGTCCAAAGGCCTCATGGTGAAAATTCAAAGCATTCTCGCTTGTGAGATCCTCGTCCAACCCCGCAGCTCATTTGTTTAAGGTCACTATAGGCCTTTGGGTCAGTGGCCAAACTAAAGCTTCTCGGAATTCCAATTTATCGGCGGAAAATGTGCTAAGTTGTGTATGAACATGTATGTCTTTGTGAGGTGGGCGGCAAACAGATTGACAAAGCTTTCGGAGACCACCCCTGCCGTGGGGCGCTCAAGCCTCCCCGCATGCCAGAAAACACCTTCAGAATGTTTGCTTAGAAAAATCCTCCGTCCTAATTGACCCGCCCCTTGCTCGAAGAGTTTGTCACCATTTTGGGGGGAAAAAGAGCAGAAGGCTTCGCTACATGTTTTGAAATAAAGCCTAAAGAAATTTTAGCTTTGACAATTTTGTTATTCTTCAGTAAATCGGCTAACCTAACAGAATGTTAGCACTGCAGCTTACAGAGCTATGCTCGTGTTGTCGTCTTGTCCCACTGCTTGATTTTGAAGTATTTTATGGTTTCAGCCTTTCATCCATACCTAGATGATACCTAGATGGCGTTCTGGTTGCCCTGACACAATATTTTTTGAAAACAACTTCCATTCATTCATTCATTTTCTACCGCTTTTTCCTCACGAGGGTCGCGGGGGTGCTGGAGCCTATCCCAGCTGTCTTTGGGCAAGAGGCAGGGTACACCCTGGACTGGTGGCCAGCCAATCACAGGGCACATATAGACAAACAACCATTCACACTCACATTCATACCTATGGACAATTTGGAGTCACCAATTAACCTAGCATGTTTTTGGAATGTGGGAGGAAACCGGAGTACCCGGAGAAAACCCACGCATGCACGGGGAGAACATGCAAACTCCACACAGAGATGGCCGAGGGTGGAATTGAACCCTGGTCTCCTAGCTGTGAGGTCTGCGCGCTAACCACTCGACCGCCGTGCAGCCCAAAACAACTTCCAAACTGGGAAAATTCTGTTGTTTCTGTGTAAACACACTAAACCGCTGCTTTACGAAAACGGTGACATTACTGACTTGTCTCCACTCCGCCATCATGTGACCAGAAGTGAAGCTTCGACGACAAGGCAACATAATATTTTAATATTTCAACTGGCAGGAGTTGACATTCTCCTGATATTTTGTTGTCTAAAAAATTCTTGCAGAAGTAATTCCACTTTATCGTAAGTCTAGATGAACTATGGAAAGTGTCACGGCAGACGAGGAGTTAGTGCGCATTGTCCATAGGTATGAATGTGAGTGTGAATGGTTGTTTGTCTATATGTGCCCTGTGATTGGCTGGCGACCAGTCCAGGGTGTACCCCGCCTCTCACCCGAAGACAGCTAGGATAGGCTCCAGCACCCTCACGTCCCTCGTTAAGATAAGCGGTAGAAAATGAATGAATGAATGTTTGCAGCATCACACGTAGGCGTGTCTTGGATATTACATAGGGGTATTACCCCATCTGAATGCAACTATTTACTTCATTTACTGGAACAGTGTGGGCATTCCACAAAGTTCCGGCATCAAGGCTAGATTCATGATTACTATTTCACATTCCCATTTTAAATGTTTACAGGTAATCCAAGTATGTAGTTGACATCATAATTGTATTCAATATGCCAATAAAAATAATTACAAATAATTCCTCAATAGTAATATGTAATAGCCATATAACATTGATGAGGACACACAGTTCATGTGTTCTGTCTAGTTAGCATTTGCTGTCAAACGTTATCCATATACAAGAATTGAAAATGATTATGCAAAAGACAATGCAGCCAGACAATGCATTTCTATTGTGGAGTTTTTGGAGTAATTGTGACACAAAGCAAAGCCATCAAACTACTTTTTTTTTCCACATAAGTAGCTGCAACAAGTAAAAGTTAGGGATAAGTTTGTTTAATATAAAGGCATCTTACTGCTGAATAGATGTATCCATAATAAGAAATAATAAAAAATTAAATTTGCATCTCCATTTGAAGCTTTAAACGCTGCAAGGGAGCAAGAGTGAACCACTAAGGGAGCTTAATGTCAAATTTAGAGAAACTCATATTAAGTTCACCTGTAAAGGTTATATAGTAGTACATTTTTAGGTTCATCCTGACATGTATATGAAATATCCATAACCTCTTGTGAGTACTATACTATACTATGGAATTTTATGTTATCAACAAAACTGAATTCTCACACTTTAGGTCACGGAGTTTAGCTGTCCTTTATTCAACCCTGCTCGGAATATTTATAGATTTTTTTTTTTTTTGCACAGCATCAATGTAAGTTATTCTAAATGTTTGTTTCCAGGATCAGGGTATGACAGCTTTAGCAAACATTTTAAAAAGGACACGTATGCCTCTGAAAAATGCTCTACACGCAACACATTTTTTTCAAGTGTGTGTGGGACCTTCCCAGTTCCCAAACAGCCAGGTGTTGTAAGAAAAATACAGGTGTCTGGAGGGCTGTGAGGGCGCCCACAAAAAACCCAAAGAGGCCACTTTTTTTTTTTTTTTTTTTTACTTATGTTGGATATAATTATGCCCGCCTCACGCTCGACCACCTCCCATGGGTAAAAGTGGTGAGCCCTGTGCGAAAACTGAGAGCATGAAGTCATTTCCTCCTAGCGGGGGCCATGAAGTCTCGCGACTGTGTGGCACACTATTGTACCTTTCCCTCGCTTTTCTGGAGACAGTGATGTCATATAGGTGTGACCTCAGCCCTCCACGCTAAGTGCAGTAAAGTACCAGGGAGGCTACACGCAGGTGAATGCATAATAATATCCTGACTTTTCATAAATACACTCCCTCAAGACCTGTATTTCCCTGATTGGGATAATTATGTGCTTAGGCTTGAGCTGCACTTTGCCGCTTTTTCTTCCTGATGTGACACTAGATGTTTTTGACGACTCATTTGCAGTTGAGGTCCCACGTTTTAAGTGCAAATTAATTTCTTCATGTGGAAATATGGGAGCAACCAAAAGGGTTCTCTGTGCTTTTTCTTCAGTGTGAAGAAAAAGCTGCCTATTCATAACTATATAAAGCAGGGGTCTCAAACACGCGGCCCGCGGGCCAAATGTGGCCCGCAGGACACTAGTTTGAGGCCCCCGCCTTGATATGAAAGTTTAATGTTAGTGCGGCCCGCGCAAGTTTGATATGGATGCTGTATGGTATCATGTACCCAGAAAAAATTATTACGTTTGATTAATCCACTGTCCCACTTTTCCATGAGACATAGCAATAAACATACACAATAAACATATTGTTCAATGAATACTGTACCTCCTAAAAATGAGCATTGTCACTGATGGAAAGGCATATTCATGATAAAGTGTTTATTGCCTCTCATTAGATTACACAGGTGTTTTATGGAGAACCCACCCCAGTCGGAGGTAATGCAAGTCGAAGTGTCCAGTCCCCCCTCATAAACAATCAGTAGTAAAGAACGTCTATTGTAAAGTGGCTGCCAAGCAGATGAGGAAACCCTAAACCGTTTATTAGAAGCACTTTGCACCCTTCAAGCCGAGTGGAGCCACTGTAAATAATGGCAATAGCAGGCCCAGGCTGATAAGTCCACTCAGAGCGTGATTTAGAGCGGGGTCATGTCTGTGCATGGACTCCACAGCGCCTTTCTCCCTGCCTCCCTCTCTCGCCAAGTCGTGGGCGTTCCGTCCAAGTGACGCTGGTGTGACGTATTGGCGGAGACATGGCGTACAGTTGGTTCTTTCATTTTGATTTGTTTTCCATGGAGGAAGTGGACATACAAGCGCTGAAAAGGCACATTTCCTCAAGTGTCAGTGGAAGGGAATCAGATGTTGTCAGTATGAGGTGGGATGATAAGGTTGCAGCGGTACGAGTTAAAAACACGCTTATGTTTTTAAAAACCAAAACCATTCCTAGAGAAGTAGTAATTGTGAATGCAAACCACATTAGAGCAAGCGTTTTGGTGCCTGAGCCTTGACCATGGTGTTGACATGATAGCATATTACATCATTATGCCGACAGACAATCATGGGTCACAGCACTATACACCATAAAGAAAGACACACTATAAACTTTGCAATACTAAATAAATAAATTAGTTGCATCATTGTATAAGCCACATGGTTTATTCATTCATTCATTCATTTTCTACCGCTTATCCTCACAAGCCTATCCCAGCTGTCTTCGGGCGAGAGGCGGGGTACACCCCGGACTGGTCGCCAGCCAATCACTGGGCCCACATGGTTTAAACTATGAGAAAAAACTAGCCGATTATTCAGCAAAAATGTAATATTTGTTGGCAAGGAGTGTAACGTGGCATTGGAGGAGCGTATGCATTTATAGGAGGTGTCATGAAAAGTACCTCCCTGTTCAGTGAGGTTTAATGTAGTGTCTTTGCTTTTTGTTTGGATTTTTGTGGCAAGCAGCCACCAAAGTGGCAAGTGGCTAATTGTGGCACTTGTGGCCCTTACCATTGACTGGCGAGCTGGTATATAGCTGTTTGTTTTGTTTGTTTGTTTTATAGCTAGCTGCAATATATATGTATGTATAATGACAATAGTTATAGTGCTATGCCTTTCATAGCACTGAGTATCTACACTTTAAAGTAGGGGTCTCAAACTCAATTTACCTGGGGGCCACCGGAGCTTGGTTCTGGGTGAAGCCCAAAACGCATTTATTAAAAACTGGAAAAAAAATCAATAAAAAAACTATCTTCAATGCTTTTGCTTCTGCTATACCCTACACTTTTTCAGTACTTTGGTTCCGGTTTTCCACACCAAAATATCTGATAAAACATTCCACTGTTCTCAAATATCTTCATTTTTTTTTCTATACACAAAATAAGATTAAAAATCAATAAATAAATCAATCAATCAGTAATAAATAAGTAAAATAATAATAAAACAGCAAATAAGAAAAACGTAAGAAACCACATAGAGAAATATAGAGAAATTATTTTTTTCAGATTCAAATGTACAGTATTAACAGTTAGTTAACCTTTAACATGAACATTAATGAAATTTAATAATTTTACCCAATTAGCAAGTTAGCATCGTACTCAGTTCCCCCTGGGAGCAGCGTGGTAACTTTAACAACATGTTTGATGAGATGCTTTATCTCAGGGGTGGGCAAATATTTGGACTCGAGGGCCGCATTGAGTTAACAAAATTGTCTGGGGGGCCAGAACATATACGTATTTAACACACACACACTATTTTATGCTTATCATTTTCCTTGAATTATTTGTCTAATTTTATCTGTAAAAGTGTTATCCTATATCAGTTGTATGTTCTCATGTCCCTTTTTTAGGAGCACTTTAAACATCACACCACATCAAACTATGTCATTTAATTTGACAGTTTTGTTGTTTATTTTTGACTAAATCAGACATCCGACTTGCAAGTCATGTTGCCAGTTTGTATGTTAAAAGTTGAAGTTACTTAGAAAGCAACTGGCGGGCCGGATTCAAACGCTTGGTGGGCCGCATGTGGCCCCCGGGCCGTAGTTTGCCCACCCCTGCTTTATCTTGACGTGTATTTTCCCTTTTATTCCAAATCATTTCCTGCATTTATTTGTACCAGCGTCATAAGCCTTTAGCTTCATTGCTAATCCAAAGCAAAACAGGGCGGGGTAACAGGGTAGGGTAACAGTATGGGCGGGGCAAAATCATGTTAATTGTGTCCGGTGTGCACACAGGTTTAAGCTGTCATTTCAACATTAAACTTTGGTATCAAGGTGGGGGCCTCAAACTAGCATCTCGTGGGCCACATTTGGCCAGTGAGCCGCAAGTTTGAAACCCCTGCTTTAAAAGCTTTTAATGACTGATTTTGGTGGTTCAGCCATTTTAGTGCTTTTAGACCTGACTGTTCCTTTTAACACACTGTTCTTTTATCTTGCTGAGAAATCTGTACAGGTGTCAGGGGTCCTGCACTTGAGTGGTTGAGTGGACTAGGTCCTATCTGTGAGGGAGATGCCTTGTTGAAGGGCTTGGGGACTCCATCTCATCCACCTCCCCCTTGATTGTGGAGTCCCCCAGGGATCGATTCTTGGGCTAATCCTGTTTGCTCTGTACCTGGTCTCACATGGCATCTCCTATCACCTTTATGCGGATGACTGCCAAATATATTTTGCACTTTGCAACAATGACTATACCCCTGACAGTAATTCTCAAGTGCTTAAGTGGCATCAAGGTCTGCTTGGTTCAAAATTGTTTCACTCCCAATGAGGGGAAGACAGAGGTTATCCTCCTGAATTACACTGGTACCCATTTGGACTTAGGTCCCCTCAAAAACCATGCACATCCGACAACCAGCAGCCTTGACGTCAACATAGCTTGTGATCTTAAGCTTAGTAAAGAAATCAGCTCTGTTTTAAAATCTTGATTTTATCTAAAATCAAATCATTTTTATCATTACGACTTTTTGAACAAGCCATGCACGCTTTTATTTCCTGAAATGCACTCTCTCGCTTACAGCTAGTCCAGAACTCTGCGGCACGGCTTTTAACAGCCACCCAAAAATGGAGCACATCACCCCAATTTTAGCCTCCCTGCACAGGTTGCCTGTTCATTTTAGAATTGATTTTAAGGTTTTATTGTTTATTTTTAAGGCGTTAAATGGACCGGCCCCTCAATACATCTCCAACCTCATTAAAATTTATACTCCAGCACAGTCATTGAGGTCCGAAGGCCAGCTCCAACTCGTGGTGCCCAAGACGAGACTTACATAAGACAAGGGGAAAGCAGGCCTTTTCTGTAATCGTGCCCCAAGCTGTGAAACTCTCCCCACTCATGTAAAAACAGCCCCCATCGTTGGTAGCTTTAAGTCTTTTATTTTCTGGCTTGTACCTTGTGAGTCACGTGGTCCTTTCTTTATTTTCTTTAACTTGATTAGTTTTACTTATACTAGTTTTTACTTTATTTTTTTACATACTTATTTTATGTATTTTTTCTAGTGTTCTTTTAAATGTTTCAATGTCTTAAACAGTTTTGTTTTTTATTTGTTTCATTAGTTTTACTGCATTCATTTTGTATTTTTACTTATAATGTATTGTTGTTTAACTTCTTTTTACACTTGACAGTGCAAAAATGATTGTTGTATTGAAGAAAAGAGTAATGAGGTAGCTGTATGGCAACAATAGTATTTTTTTTACATTACACAAACTGAATCTATTTAATCTTGTATAAGATTAAACATATGGATAGGATATCAATAGGATATATTTACTTTTTATGTTTTTTTGTGTTAAACAATGTCAGCACTAAGCTAAAATCTGAGCTATGTATATTAAAGTACATTTGACTTTTCATTTTTAAAATGAATTATACTGAGAGGTTGCATTGTAGCAAAAGAAAATGTCAAACATATTTTGCTACTTTAATAATAAGCATTATTGTACTATATAATGAGTAAAATCAATTCTTGTGTAGTTTTTGGCTACTTTTGAAATGTTTCAGCATTTGTATTAATACTTCTACTTCAATCAAAACTGATCGTTAGTATTTTTTTATTTTCAGATTGTGTACATGTACCTAATGTACAGTAGTTGATGGAAAGTGCAAGTCCATGTTATATACATAAAAATGTTTTTTTCCCAGACATCCTCGACAGTGTGGCTCAGCTTAAATACCATAAACACACAAAAAACAGTCATCCAGTTCCTTCAAATAACATTTTATTTCATACCACTCGACATCCACTGTCTATTATATGTTATTCTGTGTAAATGCACAGAAGGTTCACTGATATTGTTTGAGTTCAGTGATTTAGTGCAGCCAAACGGTCTGGGGAAAGTGGGAGGTAACGTTCCAGGCCAAGTTAAATTAGTGAGATGGGATGCGCTGCGCCCGGCCATCCTCCCTGTTGCCCTCAGTGGAATGACACAGGCGTCTATCTGGCTCCGAATCAATCAACTGAATCTGGCTGGTCAGTGAACTGTAGTTCATCAGCTACGCAACGGCTGAGGAAGGGTTAGACAGGACAGCGGGGTTGAGTTGGGTCACGTAGAAACAGTATAGGAGTCATTCATGATGATGTTTCAGAACAGTCTCCTGGCAGAAGAGATGAAACTTAAGTCTTTCACTGGTTTCATTTTATTGCATTTATTTACATTGTAAGCTCAGACACAAATAATTAAACATATCAATGTAAAATATGAACATGGAACGGCAGGGCTATAATAAATAGATATTGCGCGCTCATTGAAAATAAACTTGTGGTTGGGCTGGGATAACACATTTTCCGCTTACAATAAAAATCCTGGCATCCACGTGATGCTAAACATGAGATCTAACAGCTACTGACATTGTACAAAAATTTAGGCAAAAGTCATTGTGGTTTGAATTCATCTATCATCAGTAACATTGAAAAAACAACTGTATTAATAAATATGTGCTACTTTTATATATGGACTTCATTTAGTCATTTACAGTGGAAAATAATGCAAAAAACTAAATGAGATTATGCATGCCTTTCCTGATAATTTATCAGTTTATAAGCTCTTGACGCAGTATCCAACAAGTTTTGAGAGAACTAAGTAACTGTATTTATTTTATTTCATTTTATTTATTTATATATTTATTTATTGTTCAAAACATCCATGTTTTTTTAACTGTATTTATGATTAAATATTCATAAAACATTGACTACAGCAGTTCTTTTGGACATCTTTTGATGTCCAAAAGTCAATTATTCCTTCATAAAATATGATTTAAGATTAAAATACAGATGCAGCAAAACCTATATATTTTTTTAATTGATTTTTAAAGAATACAAAATTAGGGGGCAGAAAAAGTTGGACTTTGGGGCATTAGAAAGCGAGCTATGCAATTTGTCTTCATATTAAACATCATAATTTGTAGAACTTTGCTCCATTTAATTTCAATAGAAGCAATAAAAAGTATTTTTTGTTCAAATAAATGAAAAATAACATAAAGTGTATGGGTTTCACTAAGTACGGTTCCTGCCCCAAACAAATTTCAAACTAACCAAAGTACACAAACTTCATCATTATTATAGGTTTATTATACCAGCAGTAACCAACATGTGGCCTGGGCGACCAATTGGTTTTTATTAGCCTGCAGCACTCTCTACAAATACAATTAGACAAGAAACTAACTAAACTACTAACAAATGTTGAAAAAAGTGCAGAAAAAGCATTACATGTAAATGTCAATACTTCTGTTTCCAAATGTAAACATAACAAAATGGCCCCCAAATACTGTATTACACTTGTAATTATATGAATGGACGCTGAGACACAATCTGCTGTCAAGTCCCTGGCTCTGTCCGCCCTGCGCTAAGGAATGTCTTGGTGCGACGTGATAGAGGAGGTGCTGAGTTGAGAGAGAAGAGGAGAAATGGTGTCAGAAGAGTGTTGCCCCCTCGTCTTTCTTCCCTCTGCATGTCTCCATCCTTTATAGCCGTCTAACCACATTTGTTACTGGTTTGATGGGCCAAGGGGGGGCCTGGAGTACAACATATTATTCTTCATCCTTCCCAAAATAACCTCCTCCAGCCTACTGTTTTAAGTCTCTCAGCAGAGGGAGTGCAGTGATGGAGGAGGGGAGCCCAGAGACTGAAAGATGTCTCCACGGATCTCAGAGGAGGACATCAAAGTGGAGCGTTCCTTCAAGCCTGTGGCACCATGATGCTCAGAGCAAGAACCCTCGCTGCTCGAGATGTTGTAACATGGATGATTAGTGGCAGTATAAGACTTTGAACATTGCACGTACAAAGAGAGAACCCAGCTGAGCGCGAAGCTTTAAACTTCTTTTAAGAGGTTGAGGAGGGGGGGGGGGTTCCTTCGTGAAGCGATATCACATTGTTGGCTCGTCCCCTTTTTATGCACGTCGCGGGAATAAAGGTCAATAAATAGTGTGGGAGGCTGCACTCATGCTTGTCGTACTTTCCCTTCGTCTGGGACATGTTGTTTCACAGCCAAATGACACGTTTGTACTCATCTTATTTCATCCAACTCGTTTGTTGGAATGTCCATACTGTCGGTACAATGACAGGAGATGACGCTTTAGTAAAATATGCATTCATCTTTCAATATCAACATGTTTTGTGTATAGGACTGTCAATCGATTAGAATTTTCATTGTGATTAATCACATTTTTTGTTTGTAGTTAACTCAGAATTATTCACATTTAATTACAGATAGAAATAAGTTTTTATCTATAATAACTTAACTTAAATCTCTTTGTGGTAAACAATTCGATGTGCAACCACAGCCACAATTCAAAATTAAAAATACAATTCAAATTTTATGTAAAGGGATATCAATTTCAGAACTATGGGCCATTATTTAAAACAATACAGTCAGCAAGCATATTTTTGTATTATTATTTTTTAATGATTAGCATCTTAGCTCTTAAACTCGCCCCCCAATGTTCAGCAAATACAAAATGTGAGCGAGTGAGACCTCTCACACTGACACAAGCATGTTTTTTGTTTTATTACAGTGTCAACTCAAAATAAGACTTGTTTATTTATGATACTGGTTTTAAATTCTAAATGTTTGTGTGTAAAAATCCTAATCAGGAACATTCATAAAGGATTATTATTAAGGATTTGCCTCAATTCACCTTTCCTTCATGAAATGTACAAATGAAAATACCTAAAACACAGGGCAATGGTCATTCATTCATTTTCTACCGCTTTTTCCTCACGAGGGTCGCGCGGGGGTGCTGGAGCCTATCCCAGCTGTCTTCGGGCGTAAGGCGGGGTACACCCTGGACTGGTCGCCAGCCAATCACAGGGCACATATAGACAAACAACCATTCACACTCACATTCATACCTATGGACAATTTGTAGCATGTTTTTGGAATGTGGTAGGAAACCGGAGTACCCGGAGAAAACCCACGCATGCACGGGGAGAACATGCAAACTCCACACAGAGATGCCCGAGGGTGGGATTGAACCCTGGTCTCCTAGCTGTGAGGTCTGCGCGCTAACCCCTAGACCACCGTGCCGCCGGCAATAGTCATAATACACATAATAACCAAAATTGCAAATCAACGTAATTTCATATCTCTTTTAAAACACATAAAAATACATAGAAATTAATAATTACATCACAGTAAATATTGTTTTATTAAAATACTGTAACCATTCATTAGAACTCCCACAGATTTTAAATGTTTAATGCAAGCTGCGATTTGCCCTACTTTATTTGACAGTCATTGAACGCACCAAGTACCTTCTCCCATGCACAGAGGGATGTATGGATGTGTTTTCCCTCTTTTTCTGAAACACAAGATGATGTACAGAATAAATATGCACGTGTGTAAAATATGTATTATATACACACGCATGTGTATATTGTGTTTTTTCTAAGTAATGCTATACCCACATTTGATTTGCAAATGTTACAGTGAGCCTACTGCTGTTTTTCATGAAGATAAGCCAAACATTTTAGACGCCTCTTCTTCGCTGGTGCTCGTCGGCTTCTTCTTCATTGTTGTTCAAGACCATTTATTCCAGTCGGCGAAGTGGGCATTGAAACTGGGAATCGAAATAAAAATAATTTAAATGATCCCGGGAGAATATGAATTTTAGTGTCTATCCTCTAATATACCGAATGTTGTAAATACCTTGTCCTTTCTGCAGTTGAGTTGAGCACCACAGCTCATTATATGCGGAAACATGGCACAGTAACACCAACACGCTGTACAACTATGCACGTAAAGGCTAAATATCTGAGGAGTGTTGAAGTCGTGTGGGTGGTGGGGGCAATTTTGGGTCCAGTTCGGTCCAGGAAGGCTGTGGTCTATTTTGTGACTTTGTGCAGAGTCTCTCTTGACACGATCCTAGAATTCCCAGGTTGTGACTAAAAGGAGCGATCGCTCACTTGCAAGCCTTATATAGCAAAAACAACATGCGCTGCTCTACTAATTTACGACACAAACGCCATAGCGTACAATTGTGCAAACAACATCCAAATATGTTGTTTTATCAGTCATTTCCATTTGTTGCACTTCAAATTGATATATAGTACATTGAGGCAATTCCTTATTCTTTCTCTTACATGTGTCACACCACAAGATTATTATTTTTTCCCTGTTGGAGACAGTTATGTGGACTTGTGTGTGGTAGTGAAATTATTCTGGGCAGAGTCTATAAGGAGGTCACAATCATTCTCCCAGAACAAAGTCACTGTGCATGGCAGTGAAAGACCACTGCAGTGCTGATTCACTCACACATGTGCGATTTCATCACTGCTGCTATGATACATTTTTTATATTAGCACTATTCATCGGACCTTGGTATGTTCCTTCAGTTCCATACAGAGACAGTAACACACGTGAGTATGTGTGTTTAACATGTTCAACTAAAAAAAAACACATCCTGCTACCGCCGGTGGGCTGAATTCCCCCTCCTTTTCCATCTTTGTACACCTTTCATTTAGAGTCTAAATATATTCCAAATATTCCTCAGAGAAATAAACAAGAGTTAAAATAAGACTAAGAAATGAGCCTTTTATGGTCGAGAATAGACATGCCTCTTTTTTTCTGTGCAGCTTTCATGTTTGAGGAAGTGCAAAACAATCATATTGTTGCATTGTTACATTTCCACCTCTGGCTGCGAATGTACCACATTGATCTTTATGAGGTCACATGTGTCTCGGCTTCTGCTAACAGTCAGTCATGATTTACTGGAATTGAAAACACATGAATATGTTTCAATATACAACAAAATACTGGTTTAAAAGTACATATTTTATTATAAAACACAGTCAGCACACACAAATGTAATATTTAATTAATAAAAACAGCATAATAATATATAGGAAGTACTATGAGGTACATCATGTTTTATAGTAAAGCTTATATAGTAAAGTTAACAGCTTTTTCAGTAATAAAAAAATAAACATCTTTAATAATTGGCCTAGAAGTATTGTTTAATGAATAGTTACATATATGATAATGATATATAACATCTTTTTTAGAGCACATCACTAGAGGTAAATAAAATGTTAAAGCAGCACACATTACAAAAGTTGTTGGCATGTCCGTTGCGTTCAGTGAATGAAACCAAAGCGAGTAATGTTTGTACCGTGAAGTGTAAAAGGAGCTTGAATTAGTGAAGTTTAGTCAATAAACTGTCATAATATACACATTCTCTACTCAAGTTCAGAATTCTTCTTTTTTTAATTGTGTTGTAAACGTCAACTGCCTTTAAATAGCTTTGCAGCTGACAAGAAGTTATTTGACAGCTGGAGCTTGTGAAGTTTACAAGTGTCGGGTCTAACTCTGTAATCTTTGGTCAAACTGCAGTATGTCCACCTCCGCAACACTAGGTGGCGATGGCGCTACTTTCAGTTGTTTAGATATGTCACAGCAAACCAGGAAGTGGCAGGTGGCTTGTTAGTTTATCTGTAAGAGTGTCATAAAATCTGCTATACGTGCCTGTTTCCCTTTTTTCAGGAGCACTTTAAACATCAGACCACAACAAAAAAATTAATTTAATTTTACAGGGTTTTTCTTAGACACACGGAATGTATATATATAAAGGATGTGTGGTATACAGTATGTATACTAGTAAGCTAATTTTTGCCAGTCATTCACAATCCTTATGTCAACCATGAACACATACTGCTTCCCCTTTTCTGTAGATTATAACACCAGAAAACTAGTTCAAATGAGCTAGCTAACAATGCACGTCATTGATTTCACATAATAGCCCAGAAGCTTACGCTTCTTCCGTCAATAACAGCAACATAGATACAGCGACAACACTTACGATGTCCGCTCTCCTTGGGATGGCTGTGTCTTCCAGCAGAAGTCCTCAGGTAAAAGATGCTGACAGCAAACAAGCATCTTGTTGAGTCTTTGTAGCGCAATTGAGAGTTAGGTTGGCTAGTGAGACCTAGTGTTAGTCTGCCAGATAAATAGATTTGTTTGTGTTAGCCACTACAAAAACAATATCGCTGTAGCTTAGCTATAGCTTAATATAGAAGTCCGTACATAAACGGAACATTGTTTTTTTAGGGTTTTTTTGGGAGGGCTTTAGCATTAAAATACCGTAATGATACAAAGCGGTTTAGCACTTGCTTCTGGAAGAATGATCATATATTAGTCCATCCTCTCACTTTTGACAAGAATAAAGGGCTTACTACTTTAAATGTTCGTTTTTCTCGAACAAGATTTCTTACTTTTAAGCAAGCCATGGCTCTCATTTAAAGACTAATATGCAGCATAGAAAATGGATGGATGGAGGGTTTGCACGGCATGTAAACAAACAATTTCATTGGCTAATATTGAGTGAGATCACCGCGTTTGCTGTCACGTTAAATGTAAAAAATAATTACTGCCACTGCGATTGGTCTGCAGGCATGATTATATGTTATTATATTTCCCATTCACATTAATTGGTCATGGGTCCATAAAGGGCCAACACTGGGTCCGGATAAGGACCGAGGTCCACCATTTGGTGATGGCTGTTCTAGCTCTTTAACCACTTCTTGATGGAGGGAATTGTCCATAGGTGTGAATGATTGTTTGTCTATATGTTCCCTGCAATCTAATAGTCTCCAGCATACCCTCGCGACCCAAATGAAGCTACATAATTTCTATAGTGTTATAGTTATAGAGTTACATGCAGAAAACAACTCAAAATGCATGTAAAGATAGAAAATAGAGGATGAATGAAATGGATAAATGGATATTTAAGGTTTCTTTTACCTTCATTGAAGATGTGGTGACAAAGACATAATGTGGCAGCGACATCAACATGGACAACATTATGTTTTGCTATGATTATTATTATTATTATTATTTCTTTAGTTCAATAGTGTTTGTTGAACTGAATTCAAGAAATAACTCATAGCATAATGTTGTTTGGGGGATGCAAGGGAGACTCATTGCGCCACATTTGAACACACCTGCTCTCGTGCATGTAAGATAAGTCAAATATGAAAAATATTGCTCTTTTTTTTTCTTTATTGCTTACCGTGCACCTCATGTCCTGACCACACACATCACCCCACACACACACTTACATCTGCATACCCCACAGAAGGCCCAGCTGCTGCCGCTGCTGCTGCTGGCCCATTTGGTGGTAATCAGGTAGGCCATAAGGCCCACATCCTCTCCCTGATTAACACTTCTCAAGTTCTAACACACATCTGAACTCCTCCTTCTATTGAATACTCGACCTGAGATCTGCTTACCCTCCAGGAGATGAATAACTCTGTTGACACATAACGGCTAATCACACACACTCTTTTTATGCGAGGGAAAAAGAATGTCTGTGCAACACAATTCTGTTACAGCAGGCAATGTTTGTTTATTTGAACCAAAGCACATTTTTGTAATCAGCTGAGGTTCCAAGCTCAGGTTCTCTATACCTGTGTTGGAATCTGGACGGTTCTTATACGCTCCATTACCGCGCCTGTCAGGCACAACAAATTCATGGCCCAACATGCAGATAAATCTATGACTTCCTGCTACAGGACATTTGCTACAGACATTCCTCTATGAACACAGGATGTAAAAAGAAAGGCTCCTGTTGAAGGAAACATGTGAATGAACTTCACTCTGATCAAAAGTAAATGATCCAACAACATTTCATTTTATATATACTGTGGTGGAATGCAGACCTCCAACAAGGCAGAACACTATTATTTGGGTATGAGGATTAAGTCCATGTGGATTGTTACCATTTCTGAACTTTGTGAGTTTCCTATTCGTAATATATAAATTAGGGTATAGGATAATTTTCAACCCGTATTGTGTATTGACATTATAATGACATATCTGGAAAATCCTCATCTACAGGTCTTTAATATGACATAAGTTCGTGATTTGAAGATATATCCAAATTAAAATATATTGTGAACAGATTGAATAACAAAGAAAACTTTTCATTGATGCAGTGTCACAAAGACGGGGTACACCCCGGACTGGTCGCCAGCCAATCACAGGGCACAGACAAACAACCATTCACACTCACATTCATACCCATGGACAATTTGAAGTCGCCAATTAACCTAGCATGTTTTTGGAATGTGGGAGGAAACCGGAGTACCTACAGAAAACCCACGCATGCAGGGGGAGAACATGCAAACTCCACACAGAGATGTCCGAGGGTGGAATTGAACTTGGGTCTCCTAGCTGGGGCCGCGTGCAGCTTGACAATGAGCTTGACGATGATGATGAATCCATTGGAAAATTGCATGAGGTCATGAGTCAGACATAACAGTCTGACTCACAGTCAGACGACCTAATAAATATACAAACATATAATAATACAGGTTTAAAATGCGGGGGTTAAAGCTTTAAAGCTTTCCTATAATGCATTTCATCAGAGTAAAGCAATTTATTGGAGGACAAGCAGCATATAAAATCGATGGTCGGTGCTGCAATGCTGCCTCTGTCATCCAGAGGGAGCCAAAGGAGCCCAGTTGTAAGCCGACGTCATCGCAGCAACGAATGTGTTCCTCAGGCCAATGCATTATGGACAAGTTTTCCATAATGCATTTTTAAACTTGTATTGGTGCAAGTTCTCAAGGATATCTTTTGGGTGTTAAGCTGCTGTGTGATGAGTTTAGTGTTCTTGATTAGATGATACTGTGAGTGACTGTTATATTGTTATACTGTTGTCATCGAACAGCAATGTAGCGAGGGACGACTGTATTTACATAGCTTTATCATGCAGTGCTTAACGTATGGTTTATTATGGCATCACTTTACAGTCTTTCCTATGGAAAACTGATTTGGAATTAGCACAATTTGAAAGTCAAACACAAAGGATTGTATTCAGCTTCAGCTTCCACTTCCACTGCTGTATATACATTTGAAGAGAGTGTTTCCACATTGTGGAGTATGCAGTATATATCATACCTCATGCCTCAACACAAACCCAAACATGTGCTTCCCCCTTTGTTAGCATTTGTTATTAGGATGCAGCTTTCTACAACAGAGAGCCAGAGTACACTTTGTGTTTGAATAAGCAAAAAACACAGGGGGTCTCTTCCGTGCTCAGGACAGGCTGTGAAGTTTACAACCTTTCCATCCTCCTTTTATTCATAACATACACTTATTTTTCTTTTGATACGTCGAACACGCCACAACACGTTTCCGTCCCAAAACCGGGCTCTTTTGTGGACTGAGCACCCCACAGCCAAATCTACTAGGAAGGCTCTTTGAAGGGTCTTGGTTCAAGGTGAAAACTGGATGCAGGATGCAGGCAATACACAAGCTTTATCAAACATTCTGGCTTTATAACGATAATAATGTTCAGTTTTGATTGACGCAGCCAGACTATAGTATAAATGAATGTGATATTACTGGAAAAGCTATTTAGTAAGTTATAATATTTATTTCCATAATTAAAAAAAAAACTTTGAAAGCGTCACAGGAAGATCCTCCAAACTTAGAGTGGGTGGTTAGGCTGTAACCACTATAATTATGACTTTATATTAAGGTGACAGCATGTGGTAGAGCTTAAAAGGTTAGTTAGTTAGTCAGCACCTGGTACAGATGAGCTCCCCCCTGAGAAGATTAACAAACCTCTCATTTAAAAGCTCCATAAAACCATTGATAATGAGGAAACACCTTGTAAAGGAACCCTTCTGAGTGGAATGATAAAATGAATGTTGACACGAAAACACAGCTGCTCAGTGCACTTAAATGTAGAGCACATTGCACTAATAGATATTCCCATTAATTAATTAAGTGTTTATATTACATATCATGGCCATATTATTAAAAGTGAAAACAAGGACTCTTTCTTTGTGCGAAGTCAGCCACAGATACTCTCAGATATATATTTTTTTTTTACACTTTCTGCGCAATTTCCTCTCTATTTCCTCCCTGAAGACCCTTGTCTGCAGAATGTGCAGAGTGTGCTTTCCATGGACAGCAGGCAATGGAACCTGCTCCTCCTCCCTCCTCCTGCACCACAATACAGAGAGATGGAGTTATTACCCAGAAAACCTCACCGCTGCCACCATTTTTTTTATTTTTTTTTTGTATCCGTGAATTCCCGGAACACTGAGCTACTATTACGACCAGAATACTTGGACCGCACACCGGTTAGCCACTTGTACGCTGAGTGAGCGAGAAAGAAAAACAAATGTTCCTCACGGTAAAGTGCATCTGCTTTTATTTCTGTACTGCGTCACGCCTGAGTGGTGTGCGTCCGCCATTGTTGGACTTTGGGGAGGGTGGGGGGTTACAAATTTGGGTAAAAAAAAAAAATACATCCTTAAGTTTCAGACTGTCCCCTCTTAACCAAACGTATTGCTGAGTTTTATAATCACTGTGAATGTGCATTGCAGATGTATATTTTAAGTCCTCTACTTGCACAACTCATTCATTCTTTTTCTACTGCTTATCCTCGTGAGGGTTGCGGGGGTGCTGGAGCCTATCCCAGCTGTCTTTGGGCGAGTACACCCTGTACTGGTCGCCAGCCAGTCACATGCAAACTCCAAACAGAGATGGCCAAGGGTGGGATTGAACTCGGGTCTCTTAGCTGTGAGGTCTGCGTGCTAACCACTCAACCGCCGTGCAGCCACTTGCACAACTAAAGATAAAAATATACATTTCACTTCGGCAAACAAGCAGACAGACCATTTGTCCTTATGACAAAAATAATATTTATTATACACATAAATCAATCAGCCTTGAGCATTTTATCAGCCGTCACCCATCTAAGGTCAAAAGAGGCAAAAACATGGACAAGGACACACAAAAAAATCACTCAGCACCATCAGTCCACTATGGGGTGGGGGGGGGGCGTTGCTCGTCTGCGCACACGGGGACTAATAGAGGTTAGAGGAGAAGAAAAGAGGGTGAGCTGCACGGTGGTCGAGTGGTTAGCACACAGGCCTCACAGCTAGGAGACCCAAGTTCAATTCCACCCTCGGCCATCTTTGTGTGGAGTTTGCATGTTCTCCCCATGCATGTGTGGGTTTTTTCTCCGGGTACTCTGGTTTCCTCCCACATTCCAAAAACATGCTAGGTTAATTGGCGACTCCAAATTGTCCATAGGTATGAATGTGAGTGTGAATGGTTGTTTGTCTATATGTGCCCTGTGATTGGCTGGCGACTAGTCCAGGGTGTACCCCGCGTTAGAGGATAAGCGTTAGAAAATGAATGAATGAATAAGGAGGTCCTCTTAACAACCAGTGAAACACTTCATGATATGTTTGGCTGTCACCTCCTAAAAATGTCAGCGAGTTCCTGTCTGTCCCCTCTTGATGATCCCTGATCATACAAACCTGAAAAAAAGTGTTAGGTTTATTTCTTCTACCCACTTTTGTCTACCTCTGTGCGAGTTTACAATTTGATGGGTCAATACTGCTCACTGTATGCCAATCATTTTTGCCCTGAACTTCACACAATCCCATCCAAATGGGGCCAGAGCAAGGCCAAAGTGGGGAAAGGGAGAGGAAGGAGATGAATAGATACACACAGTCATTAAGATAGCTTGAGTGTCAGTGGAATTCATCATGTCAGATAAGACCATGGCCCCTCTGCCAAGGAGCAAGGGGTGTCACTGGCTCACTAATCATTGTCAGTGGTGACGTGGCACACAACTTGTTTGTTTTTTTTTACACTATTGCTATTGACTAAAGATGCTTTGATCTGTTCTGTTTAATGCTGCTAATTATGATATTGATCATCCATGTTATAATACACAAAGAAGCACAAGGTAGTGTAACCATATAGTGATGTAATGGTGATTTTTCACAATCATAATAAATAACCATCATCAATATAATAATCAGATTGGTGCACATAACTACACATAACTCTTAGTCCTTGTGTTTTGCAAACATCAACTGCTTGAATTGTTTCTTGAATGTGCTCATCATAATTCATTGTTTAAGTTCCTTTTCCATGATATGATTCCACATATTGAAAACCTGAATTTAATTTGATGCATGTTTTGCAGTAATCCAAGTACATGGGAAATTCATTATTCAATAATTATTTTTTTATCTTAAGACAACGACATTCATTCATTCATTCATTTTCTACCGCTTTTTCCTCACGAGGGTCGCGGGGGTGCTGGAGCCTATCCCAGCTGTCTTCGGGCGTAAGGCGGGGTACACCCTGGACTGGTCGCCAGCCAATCACAGGGCACATATAGACAAACAACCATTCACACTCACATTCATACCTATGGACAATTTGGAGTGGCCAATTAACCTAGCATGTTTTTGGAATGTGGGAGGAAACCGGAGTACCCGGAGAAAACCCACGCATGCACGGGGAGAACATACAAACTCCACACAGAGATGCCCGAGGGTGGAATTGAACCCTGGTCTCCTAGCTGTGAGGTCTGTGCGCTAACCCCTAGACCACCGTGCCGCCCACAACGACATTATAAAAATAAAAAAAATGAATTAAATGAAAATCCGTCATGCTCACCTTTAAAAGAGAATAAATTCAGTGTCCAGGTTGCGGGGGTCTCTAACTTTCATCTCTATTAGACTTGTCAACTATATATGTTTTATTTAAGACCGGCAATATTTTATTTACCTAGCACATCTCCATTCAAACAGTGTGGCCATTGTTTTTATGCTAGTCAACAGTTGTAAAAAAAAAAATCAAGATTTGGAACAAATATTCTTTGATTCTTTGTGAGCTACTCAGAATAAGATGGCGAGATAGGAGACCCCTGGGGTAGTATCACCACCATAAGGCTGGTCACACTATTCCTTTATGTTCATTAAGCAACCACACACAATTAGTGTTTTGAGGACATAATTAGTATAAAGACAACAATGTAGTAAAGTTGTTCAGTGACATTTCAAAAAATGTGTACGTACCCCATGAACATGATATCCACTTCTCTGTGGGACAAAAAAAAAAACTCCAAACTAACCACATTGCTTGTTTGTTTTAAAAACAAAATGTCACTGTGGTCAAAATATTTTATATCATAAGAATTCTAGCTAGCTATCAAACTTCCGCCAATGTAAAGTCGAACCCGTGTGAAGTTCAATGCAAGACAGGTCATGTTGTTGGCAACCATCGGTGACACAGGAAACATAGGATTTGTCACAGCACGCCGATTGTTTTTTGGGGATTGGCTTTGAAAGGCGTTTATTGGCATATGCTGATCACCTGTTTTTTTTTATTTAAAAAATGATATCTGAAAAATGAAAAATGATATATGATGATATCCGATTGGAGTATCCCTACTGTTTAGTGTTAATGATAGTGGGCTAGACAGACTATAGATATTCAACTAGGATGGACATACAGAGCAGTCAGCATACAGCTTGTATAGCAGTGTAGCGGTACTTTCATTCAAAATTGACTTGCCTAATATTGTCTAAACAGCAGCAACCAAATTTAGTACACCTCATAGTGAACATGTTGAAATTGGGTCCAAAGTAGGGACGACCGATATGTTTTTTGGGGGGGCCGATACCGATTTTTTTCCATCACCCTCATCATACTGCTTTTGATCCCTCAATTTACATGAAGAAATTACCATGATAACAAATATTTATTGAAATGTAAACACTGAACACAGTAGGATTCAGTTTTCTTAAACACACATTTAAACGGCATTATCAACTTTAAAAGGAATAAATATTCAACCATGTGCAAAACATTTCTGTCGTAGTTTAAATTTGTACCGCGACTACGTGTGTTGCAGGGTCCTCTGCCACCGGGGCAACACAACGCTGCCCCGATACCGATACAAGGAAAAAACGCAAATATCGGCCGATGTATCGATATGTCGATCCTTAGTCCAAAGTGTCAATATTTACTGTGAGCACCGTGATTTAGCACTGCCTTAATATTCCTGGAATGAGCCAGAACTGCACAGGTTGTTACTGGAATCCTCTTCCACTCCTCCATGATGACATCACGGGTGAAGCTGGTGTATGTTAGACACCTTGCACTCCTCCACCTTCTTGAGAATGCCCCTCAGGTCTGGAGGAAACCAATGTGATCATGCCATCATGTTCACCTTCAGCTTCCTTTGCAAGGCACTTGTCATCTGGAGATCTGGAGTTGTTTAGTTAATTCAGTCATATCTTTTCATTTTCACTTTCATTTTCATTATTCAGTCAAATCTATACTTCTATCCCAGCCATAGACTGACTACCGGAAAGTATACATAAGTTTCATTTCTATAGTATTGACCCGCCAGAATAATATTCATGATTGCTCACTTCTGTGACATATTGTACCTCAAATTTTCCAGTTGACCCTAAATAACACACCCCTTTGTCAGCTTGACCCACTTGCCATACCAGTTAAAGGTGTAACAGGACTTTCCCAATGGTCCGCAACAAGACGTGTACAGTGAGCAGCCACACTAGGTCAATGGTCAATTCATATCAATCACAACACACCCCCACCATCAAACAGGTCTTGTGTTTCCAGCAGCATTGAGGTGTACACACCCAGCTTCTGTTCTCCAAATGAAAAGCCGCCTGTGACTGAAATTCAAGGTGTTAAAACGTTCGCCTTCAACGTGTTGAAATGCATCAAGAGTACAAACTCAAAGGCCAGATTCTTTTTTTTTCTTGATCTTTATCAACGAGGCAGACTTGAAACTCAAACTTCAACACCTAGCGCACCGAGTTTGCACAATCTGTCATTTGGCTTGTGATGTGTTGATGAACGAGAGCATTATGCTGACCTCTCAGACTGGGGGTGGAGAAAGAGAGAGAGCGAGAGAGAGAGAGAGAGCGAGAGAGAGAAGGGAGAAAGCCCCGACCTCCTGCTGCATTCAGGAGGTGTGAAGGAGCAGTGCACCACTGTTCAGCATCTGTCCCCAAAGCAACAAGAGTGTTGCTGTGTGGCAGCCAGCTCGCCTTGCTGCACAAAGCATGACCTGTGTTGGAAAAACACACAACCCTTAAGACTTTTCTTGGTTGTAAACTAGCCTCTGGAAGCATGGGCCTTGTAACGAATACGCGTTTTGCTGACAGCCTCTTGCTTCTCTGAGCGGAGTGAAGCTCTTGAACCCTCATCTGCCTCCCTCAGGCTGATAAAGTGCACTGATAAGCTGCTAGGTGCTCGTGAAAAGTGGCCGGCCCTCAGCCCCCAGGCCTGCAATATGAAAGAGTGGCTTGTCTGGAGCGAAGAGGAGATGACGAGGCCCAGGGAAGTACAGAAAACCCGGGCAAGGAAAGTGGAGGAAAAAAAAGCTCCACAAGAAAGGATGAATGATGAATTGGCCTTGCTTGCATGCATGCATGTGTGTTTGTGTGGACCTACTTGTACCACCAGCTGTGGGGGCAGGGCGTGTAGAACTAGGGGGAGCACTGCCATGTGTTTATGTTGACTAATGAGCTAATTACCAAGGCCCTAATCTAGCTCAACTTGTGTCATTTCACAGGAATGCTGCAGCAGTCAAACGCTTGCAGATTATGGCTCATTTCCTGACAGTTAAAGGCAAAGTAGTACAGCAGTAATTCCTCTCCACACACACTGTTATACACAAGTGCAGCAGCCTGCCCCTCCATTTTTGGTTTCTTGGCAACAGGGTTAAAAGTTAGCTCTATCGATCCTGAGCAGAAATCTAATTAAATTAAATATATGGCATTTTGTAGAATGGTGGCACATGAAATAAGAATCAGCCTGTTGAATTTTGATGTAAGCTCTGAGTTTGTAAGAAGAGAATATTTCATTTTTTTTTGGTCTTTGGCTAATAATAATCTTCTATATTAGTGGAATATTGCAAAAGATGCTGATATTTCAACTCATAAGGCCACATGATCTTTATTCATTCATTCATTCATTCATTTTCTACCGCTTTTTTCCTCACAAGGGTCGCGGGGGTGCTGGAGCCTATCCCAGCTGTCTTTGGGCGAGAGGCAGGGTACACCCTGAGCTGGTGGCCAGCCAATCACAGGGCACATATAGACAAACAACCATTCACACTCACATTCATACCTATGGACAATTTGGAGTCGCCAATTAACCTAGCATGTTTTTGGAATGTGGGAGGAAACCGGAGTACCCGGAGAAAACCCACGCATGCACGGGGAGAACATGCAAACTCCACACAGAGATGCCCGAGGGTGGAATTGAACCCTGGTCTCCTCACATGATCTTTATAATTTGTTTATTTATGTTATTGTTTCATCAAGAAACTCGTTTTGGTAACTTAATTGTCAGCTAACAGTACCATTTATCAATTACTGTTAATAAAAACTGTTTCATATGTTGACATTTAGTGTCCTAATTAACTATACTGTGTGTAGTAGTGATGTGCTGTGAGGTTCATGGCTGGTGAGGCCCTTTTTTATGTTAATACAGCTTCCTATTTGTGAGGTTATGAAGAAAATGAAGAGAATAATTGACTGACAGTCACATGTAATAATTTTTTTATTAACTGAAAACCATTGGTGGCCTTACCTTTTATTTGCATAAGAAGTACATGCACTCTATCATCCTCCATGTTGGCAGTTACATTCATTCATTTATTTAAGAGAGCATAAACACACAGCATTTACTGTCAACTGTTACTGCTGCTGTCATTTCCCCTCTATGAAAGGACGGCAGTGACAAGCGCCTTCCAGCTCATGCATAACCCTGCCTTTTCAAGATGAGGTTGAGTGTTGCAGTGCCTCCAGACATGTTTGTGTATTATATTGTCCGATTAGCAAGGATAATGTCACACTTACATTAAAGACAATTACACAGGCTGTAGAAAGTCCCATCCATCCACGCAGGGGTATGCTGGAGCCTATCCCTGTTGATTTCGGGCAGGAGGCGGGGTACACCCTGGACTGGTTGCCAGCCAATCGCAGGGCACATATGGACAAACAACCATTCACACTCACATTGCTGTAGAAAGTCACAGCATATAATAAATGTTTCTGCGACATTAGAATATTGATAACACAAACTGGTAGGCACCATGATCTAACTCAGTGCACTCACAGAGTGGACTCGGACAGTACGCTGGGCTTGTGGACAAAGCCGAGAAACAATGCTTTCAGCATCCTCATTTTAGTTTTCTATCCTGTATTTGATCAGGAAATGTCCAAATTCAGTGTTTATTACTTAAGAAAATGTTAAAAACATTTTGAATCATACAGAAAATATATTTATAATAGAGTCCAATGATAATTAATTAATATTTAATCAAGCCAGTTTAAGAGCACATGGAATACGCCATATACCAGACACCATATTAACAGGAAACAGGATTAAAATCTGAAACAACATGAG
This sequence comes from Doryrhamphus excisus, assembly GCF_030265055.1. Classification (NCBI taxonomy): domain Eukaryota; kingdom Metazoa; phylum Chordata; class Actinopteri; order Syngnathiformes; family Syngnathidae; genus Doryrhamphus; species Doryrhamphus excisus. The sequence continues at coordinate 7,098,005 of NC_080468.1, forward strand.
ACCTTTCGGATTTGAAAACTTCAAGTGACAAAATACCCAGAATTGAATGAGGACATTAATTTCCAGATGTGGGAGCAAGTCAGTGTTTTGCATGTCTCAAGTCTTTAACCTTTTTTTTAAATAAGACATATTACGAGATTGAGTCACAAAAAAAGTGTGATTGGAGGATTTCGCCAGTGCAAAAACAATAATACGACACCTCAATACTCACCTCATTGTAGTTGAATAGTGGTTGTTCTTTGTTGTCTTGTTTTCTTTCCTGTGTAATGGCACAATAGCATCATTTTTTACATGTATTTACACCATATTTTCAAGCCAAACACTTGACTGCTTGAATCATCCATTGTTGTCTTAATCCTTACTCTTTTGGAAAATAAAACACACATACAGTAGCACATGGATACTATGAACATCCAGCAGCAACACGACCTTTTGACATGTGTACTTTTTTGATGAAAAATATACTGAACCACGTCGAGAAGTGTTTGTTTACTCTGCTTTAACTGAGAGGTGTTACCCTGATGTCATTTATGTAAATTAGGCTGAGCTGCAAGCTAGGCAAGCATGAACTACAAATGTAATTATGTGAATATATCATTTTCTTTCACAAATTGAACAATGTAGAACATAATATAGCACATTTAAGCAAAGTTGATGAATCGTGCCAGGAACTGTTTAATGGACATCATTTTTGTCACTCTTCTCGTCAGAAAAAAAACACCAAAATAAATTTTTACTACATTACTAACAAACTCATATGAGAGCAGCTCCTTCAGTACTCTACTCTCTTCAGTAGTCTACTACAGTAGCTGGGACTGTATTTAGGTCACTTGTACATTTTTCCTGCAGTCCAGATGAAAGTAAAACATTTGAGGTAAAACAGACCAAAGTGTTAAGGACTTTAAGGGATGATGTCAATCGAGTCGGTGAGCATGGGAGGTCTCCCACAGACAGCGGTGTGAGTGAGGATTTAACTCTCCTCTGCACCCCCCATGGTCATCAACCACCCCCACAAACAGCCCCTCTTCCCTGGGGTATACTCTGCGCTGCACCCCCTCAACAAGCCTCCATCCATCACTGCTAAATTTCACTTTAATAGGCGGTCCTCTTCCTCCTTTCACACGTCTTTATGGGAAAATTGTTGAAGGAGGAAAATGATTAGAAGTGTTTTTTTCCATGGGATTCTACTATTTGATTTTTAGTTTAGCTTAGCTGCTTGTATTGCAGTAGGCTTCCCTTGGTTGATGTTTAAATGGCTTCTGTTTGTTTTTCTTCTGGTCCCGTGTGTGCATGTGAGCCTGGTATAAAGGAGCCCTTCCTTTTGAAGGGGGATAGCACCAGGAAAGTGAAGGGGGGTGGGGAGGAAACCTTGCTTTGGTGTTTTATATATCAACGGAATGACTTCCTCAAATAAAACCGTGCTTCGTCTGGAACAAGCTGCTCTGCTTCCTGTCCAGAGAAGCCTCCATGTTGGAACAATGCAGACCCGGCGGAACAGTGGAGATGTCACGTCTCGGGGATCTGGCACGGTGCTTTTTGTTTGACCGCAGGTTCAAGATGAATCATGTCTTTGGAGTGCTGCTGACATTTGAATGAACCTGCAGTACAACTGAGGATTTGAATGGAATGAATGCTGAGACAATGCATCGCCATCTTTGGACTGTCTGCTGCCACTAAAAGGTCAACATTAAAGTACTTCCTTTCGAGAGGCTCTCTTTTCACTTTCTGTGATAAACGGCAGCTTTCATGATTATTTTCCGTCATTTTCTTGAGTCGCTATTCCGAAACCCTTTTCTCATTGACATACTGCAAACTTGTCATATTGGAGATACAACATTGTAGCTGGCATTTCCTGTGTCTTTCACAGAACCCAGCAAAGCATTCAATACAAATACATTCAATGTGTGGGACATGGAGACCAGCGACAATTGCTTTCAACACAACAAGGCAGGAAAAGTAAGAAGCGGAAGTTAGCCGAATACCCTTTCACACAACCTCCAACCTGCTGCTGATACTACTTTTGGAGCTGGCAAATTTGGGGGTTGATAGATAGACGGATAGACGGATAGACGGATAGACGGATAGACGGATAGACGGATAGATGGATTTCAAGCAGCTCTGCAAACATATCAGAAAACAAGAATAACAATAAATACATTTAGAATACACAATAAGGTATTTTAGTATTATTTATTATTTAGTATTTTAGTATTTATTATTTATTAAGTATTTTATTGGATCTGCTTAGTCTTGTGGTGTAGCAGGACAATGATAGTAATCTGCCACTAAAGCTGCTCTTCTGTCGGGAGAGGATGCTATGTATTGGATGATGCAGGTTGTCCATGATGAAAAGTATATATTTGTTATTTTGTAGAAAGAGTAAAAAAAAAGTTACATATACATTTCTTTAAAAAATATGCTTTTTGGTCTCTTTTTCCACATTTTTGGTTTCATGTTACGTAGTTCTACAATGTACAGCAGGCCTCAAAAAAAAAGATCTATGGACCGCAGTCGGCATTTGTTTGAATACCCCTACTTTTATAGCAACAGAGCTTTTTGGTTTGTGTCATATTTAACAAGACAACATAACGTTATTGACTTCCTGTAGTTACTTTAATTTCGTGTTGCGGTAGATTGCCGTTCATGGGACATTCATGATGTTTTCTGGGGTCCATTTGTACACTGATTTTAAAGCTAACATACACATCATTGTACAGCCAATATATCACTATATTCATTAACGTTATAATGACCAAGTAATGGTAATGGTAATGGTTTTATTTCATTTGAACATGCATCAGATATAATGACCAAGTAATGGTAATGGTAATGGTTTTATTTCATTTGAACATGCATCAGATTACAATTGAGTGCATCAGTTCACAGTTCCACATGTCCAAAAGGAGTAGGAAGAAGCAAAGCTTATTAAATCCTACCCCTCCATCTGGTACTTTTACTATCAGTAACTGTTACATTTGTTCACTTCCTGCTTTCCATAATACAGTTCAAGGTTTTTTTTTTGTTTGTTTGTTTGTTTTTTTAATAATGCACCTCGTACCCAAGTACAAGGTGAAGACTGGAAGACTGCTTTGCTTAAATATTCATTTTTGGACTAATAATAGGCCGTAGCCAACCACAAAAAAAGATTATGTATTAATTAATTTTTGTAAAACCGTGAGAGAGTGAGGGAGCGATGAGCGACTGTCAATGTTTACGAAAAACAGGTATGTCTGTGTGAAAGAAGTAAGTGGTTAACAGGAATGGATTCTACCTGAAGTAACATGTACATTTCTGCTATTTATAGCTTGTCCGTGGTGAGGTCAAGGACCTCTCTTTAGCCCCTTTCACACAGGCCATGTTTCCGCCATTGTATTAGAAGCAGTAGTTGCTGTCTGTCTGCAATGTCCCGCTTCGTTCTGTGTGAAAGATTACAAGTCTTCAGCGGCGCCAATTTTGCAGGATCTCTGTGTGAAAGGAACTTATACCACTCTAGTGCAAGTTGTTATTGCTATACTCTTTACTACCTCAGCAGCGGGTCAACTTCAACCCTCCTGTGTAACTAAGTCTCTGATGCACCAATTTGCTGTATTACTGTGTGAAAGAGGCTAATGACAATATAGAATAAATCCCAGTTGAGTTCATCTTTCAGCTAGCATGCAGACATGTCTGCCAACAGCTTGTCCACGATGAGGACAAAGGCCTCCCTTTGCTTCTCTTTCTCCACTGGGACACCGCCATGCCGACTTTCTCACTTTCTCGCATTGCTCCCCTTCATCAAATTACAGCCCTGCTCCCTCCTGTCATGTTGGCAAACAAAGGTCTTAAAGCGCACTCGCGATGTAATTGCCTCTAATCTCAGACATAATGTGCTCTTTCATGTCGAGTGTGTGCTGAGAAAGGCAGAGCTGTTGTCGCCGCCCTCCCACTTTCACCTCCAGGGGCACCATTTGTTCTGCTTTGACTTCTATTGTGGCAGAGCAGGAGGCACAATTGTGACACTGCAAGTTTAGCTCGACATGGTCTGGCTTGCAAATACAGCCCACTTTTTGCATTTTTTTAAAGATACATCGCTACCACCCTGACATTTCTTAACATTCCCTGAAACTCACTGGGTGAACTTAAAGCCCCGCCTCCACTAGATGAACATATGCACCGTGATGAAAATAAACACCCTAGAAGCGAGGGAAATGTCTTCTGGTGGCGCGGTAGTTCTCGGTGAGCTCCTCCACCTTTGGCCTGAATTCTCTCTGTGGTGAGCATCAGGCAGTCTGCAGCTGGAAGTGTTTCTGCGGTTTGGCCAGGTGTCTCTCGCCTCTCTGCCCTGCCCGCCTGCATGCCTGCCCTGCCTGCCTGCATGGGACGAGGCCTCAGTGGAGCCTGGAGGGAGCCCAGTGTGGGAGTTTGCAGCCTGGCTGCCCTCTGTGATCTAAAACGTCCCGTAGACCCACCTGACTGGTGGTCAGCTGTAACTGATAGGACATGAGAGCAACGCCGGAGGGGGAAAAAAGAGAAAATGAAGACGCGTGTGAGCCTGTGTAGGAGAGACAGCCAAATGAAAAAGGAGAAAGCAGATGATGGAAATTTGTGGTGGGGGTGAAATAAGGAGCCCAGTTGGTTAAAAACATGGAACAAATGCCTTCATACAGTTTGCAGAGCTCAACGTAACGAGTAGCAAGGCTCGCGTCTGATACGTATGTGCCATGGAGAGTCAGTGTGGAGCTTGAAGAGGAGATGCAGTGTGTCTTCAAGCATTTAAGGGTTCTTGCAGTTTAGCTGTACTCCAAGGCCCCCTAGCGTCCTGGAGCCTGCGGAAAACCACCCATTCATCTCTGCAGCCACACAAGACTGCAAACATCCCTAAAACCTTTAATAATAAGGATGAAATTAGATGCTTAATGGTTTTGTTCTCTGTCATAATGTTCATTACTGCCACCTATTGGATTGGAGTAGCACTGATTTAGAACTCTCCATCCACTTTCTGTGCCGCTTATTCTCACTATACGGTTGCAGGGGTATGCTGCATCCTATCCCAGTGGCAGTCATTTAGAACTACAGCAGTCACAGTCAGGAGATCGGAAAGTCCAGCGTTTACCCCGCCTCTCGCCCGAAGTCAGCTGGGTTAGCCTTCACCCTAGTGAGGATAAGCGGCTTAGAAAATGAGTGGATGCATGGATTTTTATCTGCAAATTCCCAACGCTAGGTTGTTAATGTTGTGAAGTGTATGAGGGCCAGTTCAAAGCTCAAGATTATTTTTGTTTTCTTCCTTGGTTAGTTAGCACCATGTAAGCTGGAGCCTATCCCAGCTGACTTCAGGTAAGAGGTGGGGTACATCCTGGACCTTTTATCTGTTTGTAAATTACATGCACCCTATCCTTCTCTAGGAAAAGCTCTGATACCTTGTCGTAAATATCTGACCACCAGATCCGGCCCAAGGCATAAGCAAACTAAGTACCTGCTAGGGGCCCCATGACCACTAGGGGCTCCCATGAGCAATTAATTTTGCTTGGGGCCCCATGGTGGCTTGGGCACAAGCTGTAGAAAGCCATGGTATGAAATACATGTTTCTGCAAAATGATATTATTGCTGATATGCTGACAAACACAAACTGGCAGCTCCAATAATTCAACCGTGAGTGCAACCAGACGATAGACAAGCCGAGAAGAAACGTTTGCATCCCAGTGGTTCCTATTGGTTCATATCTGGATGCAAGCATGGTTTGATGATGCAGAGATCCAGTATATGAAGTTGTATGAAAAATATTACCTTAATATATATTACCACCACCAACGATTGTTTGTGTATACAGTATGTGCCCTAGTATGATTGGCTGGTCCAATTTGTACACCGCCTTATCTCGCATACCCACAACCAATACTCGCGGTAGAGAAAATGGATGGATGGATTACCACCACCTGGAGTCCTGGAGTAGATCTATATTACTCAGCCTATTTTTTAATTAAGTGAGTAAGAAGTAGATTTATTTGTTGTTGAAACTTAGTATAATTAGTTTATAGTTTTACATAATAATTAGTTGAAGCATTCCATTCAGTTGTGGTTGCATTTTTTGTCAACATTCTGCTTATTTTGTCAGCAATAAGTGCATGAAATTTGATGTAAAAGGAAAAATCCCATCTTGGTGGAGGTCTGTGCTCTATGGCGTTCTATTGTTGAAATAGTGAAAAATGAAGGTACAACTCCAAATAGTGAGTATAAGCAGTATACTGTATTTTTGGATAATGTGGCTGCACTGGCTGGAGCCTATTACACTTCATGTGCCATGTCCACATATTGCCCATCTTGACGTTTAAGTCTCCATAAAATGGGTAGATCCACTCAATCTACATCTAACATGCTTTTGTTTGTTCGCTCTCAAAGGTGAGAGGTCACATCATTTTGCTACATAACATCCCTACTATCGCTATTTTTAGAGGAAATAAACAAATGAACAGTGCCGGGGGAAAGGACTCCAGGTTAAGCTCGGGAACATCTGTCCATTTTTTCAAAGGCGTCCCCTCACACTGGAATGCTCAGAATCCACTCGGCGGGTGTAGTCGCTTCACTGGTCGTCAGAGAGCTGGCACGCTAGTCATAACACACTTGATGAGCAGGAGTGAAGAAGCTCATCCAAGACCAATCTCCCATATCAGACAAGGTATGCTCTTAAAAGTTAACCCCTCTCATGGGAGTTAGGCCAGTCCGCCCACCCAATATAGACAAGGGTATCCAGACACACTTCTTAATCAATTCATCAGGATGTGGAAGAGAGAATGTTCACCCTCAGAGAACAAACATCAGGATCCTCCTCCATTTTTCTCACAGTATCAGAAGTAATGAACGTTGTTTTGTTCCCAAAGCAAGATCCATAAAGGCATGTTTGGTATGTAAGAAATGAATCAAACATATTTGGGGTCAACTATAACTATGAGGTCCTGTCATAAGTTCAAGATCAGTGACCTCTGACCTCACCATAGCACCCACCCACCCACTCACTCACACAGAAAGTTTTCCTAGAAAATGTTATAACCTCAAAGGGGAAACCAACATGGTTCATTTTCACTTCCTGTACCAAATACTTTTGTCTACATTGTGTCGTGCAGGGGTGTTCAAACTCATTGATACAGTTTGTACATTAAATATGGTAATGGTAATGGTGTTATTTCATTTGAACATGCATCAGATTACAATTGAATGCATCACATAATCAGTTCACAGTTCCACATGTCCAAAAGGAGTAGGAAGAAGCAAAGCTTATTAAATCCTACCCCTCCATCTGGTACTTTTACAATCAGTAACTGTTACATTTGTTCACTTCTTGCTTTCCATAATACAGTTGAGGGTTTTTGGTTTTGTTTTGTTTTTAATAATGCACCTCGTACCAAAGTACAAGATCTAATGTAGGTCAATATTTCAATATTTCAACAAAAACATTGGCATTTGTCATATTATCTTATTTGTTCGTGTAATATCTAATCATATATCTTATTCCTAATGTAATTATTTCCAGAATATGCCGAGGGTTCTTCAAGGAACTCTTTGTTTTATTTATTTTCTGCTTTGGCAATATTGTAAATTCATTTGTTTCAACTTTACCTTAAAATGACTAATTTAAAATGTGTGTCAGTGTTTGTGAGTGTGTGTGCGTGTGTGTGTGTGTGTGTGTGTATGTGTGTGTGTGTGTGTGTGTGTGTGTGCGTCGCAGACATAGACGCTGTTTAGTCTGTCTGCATCCGAAATGCTTCATTACACACTCATAAATTCAACAGGCTGACACTCCCTGCAGACTTTCTATTTCACTAATTCTGTCTGACACGCATGGAAAACACACACACACACACACACACACACACACATGCACATTCCTACAACGGCAGCTCTAAAAAATGATTACCCTTTTTAACATAATAATTATAATGATCAGATCGATTATCATCATCATTATTATTAATACCATTAATATTATTGTGCACGTTTGTTGATATTAAAGTTTGATATTGATACCTTCGGGGTTTTTTTTTAAACTGTGATTACCTTAAAACATTAAAAATGTTACACAAGATATTTTATGAAAGGAGAATGTCTCTTTTCTTTTTCTCCCCCCATAGTCACGGTTGTATTTTGTCAGTCATGCATTAGAGGAGGAAGAGCAGACTGTAAAATAAACTTACACACTTGCTTTGCAGCCTGGGAGAATTTTTTTTATTATTATTGTTATTACTGGGATCAGTTTTTTGTGGTAAAACACTGCTCGTTTTGCTGGGAATATGTGATACGTTTTATTTGTTATATCATTTCCTATATGTAATCTTATTCTGTATTATAACCGGAGTGGTGGTTTTATTTCGTTAAGAGAAGAATACACCACGTTGGATTAAAAAGAATGCATTGCAATTTTGATATATATTTTTTTTACTATTTCATTACAATCATTTATTTAACAAAACTAATCATTTAATCCAACAATGTATTTGTTTTTTAATGTCTGAACGAACATTAAAACGAATGAACAACCTATTTTAAGCAGGCTGCTGATCATTCAAAGCCGTTTATTAATTTCTTCAACGTAAAAAAAGTTACTTTTTAGCGGAGTTTGTTTCACTGTTCTTTATTTTGTTCTTTATTTTTCCTCCAACCATGAATTAAATAAATACATTAAATACATTATAAATTATCATAAATTATATCCTCATATCTTCAACATGCTGGTTAAACACAATGCGAAATAGGGAATAAATAAACAATGCATTAAAATACATTAGATGAACGGTAAGGTGTTTTATTCATGTATAAAGATGTTATAATAATAGCATACAACAACAAAAAACAGAATATCAATTTACAGGCTGCAATAACAAAAGAACATTAGTAAATATAAAGCACTATTTTAACACCATACTTCATATCGCAATCAATGTTAAGATTAAGTTTTAATGACGAATAAGAAAAAATAATGATAAACGGGAACATTAATAAATACAGACGAAATATTCTAAAATCTTCCTTTTATTTTTCATCATGAGGCTATTTTTTCCGTTTCTTTAATTTGCATTGTTTATTCACTTAATTATTTTTGACCGTAACAACATAAACAACAATCCGTATCAGCAAAAGAAGTGTGGGCCGGCAACTTAAATAATGACTTGTTTCATGGCCATGGGAAAAAAAGAAAACAAATAAAAATGGGGGTCATGTTCAGGGCAACCTTGCAATTGACAGCTAAAACTATTAATAGTCACTCAACTCATGAAATCAACTTGAAAAAAATCCCCATTTTAATTAAAAAAACAGTGCGTCACAGTGCGTTCCAATGAAAAATAAACATAATTCCACATTAGAGATCAGTAATTGCATCCTTAATGTTATTTTACAACATAATACGCCACACAGCATTAGGATGGAGATGAGAAATGCTCCTCATCAAGGACAGGGACTAACTGGGGTGGAGTATTATTATGCATGGATTTCCATACAAGTGAAATGTGATATGCAGCACATGTCATGGAATTTTCTACTGGTCATATGCTAGGCTGCACTTTGATGCCAGGCCAAGGCATCCATGTAATAAAGCCCTGAGAACATGGGAAGATGTGCACTAACAAGGGAAACAAAGACATTTCATCTACATTTATTTGACACTATTTATTTGAACAAAAAAAATGCAAGCTGACCTCCATGACCTCCAGTTCACATCCTTTTACGCTCCTACATGCAACACTTGTTGCATTGATGTGTTTCTATGTGTCTTGACAGAAAGAAGCCAGTCAAAGAATGAGACAGACAAGATAAAATAAATGCCACATCATATTAGCATTGATTTCATTCCCGATCACATGACTTGAACAACAAACACAAGGTGGCTCGCCCTCCATTTTCCACTCTAATGTGCCTCCAGAGACTCTCTCACACACACACACACGTATAGGTGTCAACTGTGCAACGCAGCAAATATTTAGAATAATTGCTAGTAACTGTGTTATCTCTACATTTAAAGCTGTCAATCTCAGCTAATTAAAAAGAAGGCCCCTGTGTGCTTTTATTTGTTTTTTTGGAGGGTCATGTGTGTTAGGCATGCATGCACTTTTCTTAGAAACGCTGACAGTGAAGAAAAATACAAATGAAACACATGAAATAGATTACATACATAAGAAAAATGCACATTGTCAATTAAAAGCAATTACATTCCCATGTAAACCTGTGTAAATCAAATCTAAAGGATTGGAATAAAACATACCGTCTATGAAATCATCCTGGTGTCTTTATTCTGTCTTGCTCCTCGCTGAAGGACTTTGATAGCTTCTGAAATTGTGAGCAGGAAGAATGAAGATGGCATGGAACAAACCGCATTTTAATTGTGTACAGTAAAACTTTTTTTTTCTTTTTTCTATGGTGGGGATATTGGCTGGCCTGGCCTCATGGTTCTCTGCTGCCACCTGTCTGCTTGCGTCGGAATTGACGTGCAAGAATGTGCTGTGTAATGCTAGAGGAGGTCGACTACTGCTGAGACTTGACTACAATTATGTATTATTTTCTCTGAGACAGTTAAATGACTTCTTTTGGTTTAAATCACATGAATGTTTGACTATGTTGAGTGACTTAAAAAATACAGGCGATATCGTTTGAAGTCTTTTCATCTTTGTTGACCTTCCTTTGATTGAGAAGCAATGGAATCTATTCAAACTTAACTTAAATCAGCTCAGGAATACTTTTGTTTGTTTCTTTTGGGTTTTTCCTAATTTCAGAGTCGCCACAGCCAACCAGTTAATGTTAGTATGCACTAATCAATTAGCAAATTGGTGTTCCTCATTAATCATCAAAGCAAACCTGCAGGATGCAAGCCTATAAATTGCTTCCTTGTGGATGTTTGTCATCAACACATGGAGAAATAAAAGTCCCAATGAAGCCACACTTCATTTCATTGACTTGATCAACATATTATGTGCCACTAGTGTGCTCTTGTTTCAAATATACAATTTACAAATGATTGTGCCCATTAAAAATAAGCTACTCACTGTAAATATTAAACCAAATAACTACTTAAGAACATGTTTTCCTGTAAAAAAAAAAAAGAATGAATTAATTCCATCTTCATACTGTTGATATCATAACAATGTGAACAGCAATGCAAAAATTACCGATTTATTTAACCTTTTTTAAAATCTTTAATTGACAATGCATATAACAATGCATATTTTTTTGTTAATTTAATCTCAATTCTTAGTAATTGTCACACGAGAAGTTAACTTTTGTAAAAAGTTTTAGACAATAAAACCAGTGTATATTGTCTTAAACATTTATATGGCTTAAGTATTGATCATATTCCAAGTTGTACAACTTCAGCAACCTTATTTGAAGTTCTACTGTATGACGTCTATTGATGCTTCTGTGATAAATGCATTTATTCTAAGTTTATTATGTCATTGTTTTTTTTTTTCTAAAAGTGTTTTTTCTTCTGGTAGGGTTTCCTTGTGGGCTTTTTGAGGACAGACGGTTGGCCTCTTGCACGCTCACACAGCTGACTCTCAAGCACCAAGCAGAGCTTCATCTCCTCCATGCAGCTGCAAACCACAAAGAGACCGATGCATTTTCCCTTGGGGGAGGTGAGGCTTTTTATTTGTACCATCAGGTCATTATCTGAGTGGATGCAGAAAAGGCAACCAAATATGATATCCGAGCATCTGTATTGCTCATCAACAAGAAGGACGATATGCCAGTAAGGGCTGATACAGTAGTAGGAACAGCATGGAATGTTGTCTGCACATGTGACAACACTTCCCGGACCACAAAATATTGAAAACAGACTGAGGGAGCAACATATCGCATTTGATAAATAGCTTCGGCATGAGTTAGCGGTTGCCGTAAAAGACAACAATCTAAGTAGAGGAAATGAAAAAATAACGGGACACAAACGTATCACATATTAGAGACAAATATGGTTAGTGTGATGAGACTGTGATGCCGGTATTCCCAAAACATGACTAAACTGTTTTCCCATGTTGTGTTTGCAAGGAAAACAATCCTCAATCAAAATCATATGACTTCAATGTATGACAAGATAGTCTACATAAGGAGGAGGTTGGGATGCACCAAATAGGGACTGACAATATAACTCAATCGGACACAAGGGGTACTCCAGTTTCCGACTGAGACAAGAATGCTTTTGACACCGGGGGCATGCTGTTTGTTTTCCATTAGAAGCCAGAAGTTTCTGTAAGGCTCATCCCCTAAGGCAGTCAGTCATTCTTAACTGGTGGGTCACAACCTAAAAGTGGGCTGCAACCATTTTATATAAGTCTCAGGGGACCCAGAATCAGAAGCACCAAAAATATAGCATTGATGCTGGATGGATAGACAGTTGTGTTTTTAATAAGCTCTAGTAGGAATCTACTGTTTTGTGTGTTTGTCTTTAAATGCCACTGAGCTGTTTGTACATGCCAAGAGTGTGTTTCTAAAAAGTGCTATTGTTATCCACTTTTTACTTTACACTTTAACCCCACACTTGTCCAAAATAAAAAAGTAGATGCCATATATCACATCCAACAAAATAATCAGCATTGTAGTACATCAACAGTGACTTACCACCCACTTGGTCCTGTGAGCTCAGTTCTGGTTGGATTTCGATTTCGAAGTGTCTTCAAAAGAGTAATATATTTACATCAAAAATGCCTCCTTGAAAAAAATCAGACCTCACAAATCGCTCTGCATTACTTTTCATCCGTTTCCGTATGAGTTCCACAGCGGATGAAGATGCAAGCGTCAAAGTCATCTTGATGTGTCGTGAAGACTGCTTTTTCTACAAAGCTGTCCTCCATGAAGTAGATGAGAGATGATAGATTTTTCTCACATTTGTATAAACCGGCTTGCAAGGCTAGTGATCAATAAAATAGCGATGAAATACTTAGCCGTTTTGACCTGAAAACATTTCCTGTGAAATATCCCAGTCATCTACAATTCGGCTGGTCACGTCAATGTGTGTGCTCTGCTTACTTGCCTTAAATGATCTACTAAGACCAAAAATGCTTAATATGTTTTAATTTATGCTTTTACCGGGTACATTTCTCATAATATGTTTGTTCACCTTAACAACAACATTTCATCACACTCTGACGAATTGTACTGCATGCAATAAGCAAAATCATCAGTTTTAAGTTCAAGGTTGGAGTTTGTAATCGTGAAATTTTGTCACCGATATTTTCACATTTACTGCAAATGAATATCGGTTGTAAATATTGGTTATCTGTCTCCTTGACTACTAAAATCAGTATCAGTATCATCACTGAAAAAAGCTCCATCTCTTCTCAAGAAAACATATTACTGTTTCAACATCATTACCCAATCAGGATGGGTGGGCAAATTAAAAATATGTGGTGGGGGGTGGATGTATCGTTGGGCGTATAGCTGTATTTAGGAAATGTAGACTTTGACTGTTACACCTTAAGTGTGTGTGTGTGTGTGTGTGTGTGTGTGTGAACAGTTGCACTGAACTCTCTTGTTTGGTTGTCAAAACAGCAATTGACTTCCATTTGATTTTCCTAAACCCTGCAAACTCCAGTGTGGAACGTCTGTCAACGCTGGCAGACCAGTTGAGAAAACAGGATTAGTCACCATAGCAACACCTCCAAGCAGCACGTGCAGCAGGAGAGGAAAAACGATCCTGTATAATAGTGACGCCGATGATGTTGCTGCTGCATCTACATCATTATTCAAGCTTTTCAACCATTGACACAACCACCCGTAGGAGCCTCAAATCGTACCTCCTAGTGATATGTAACAGGAGAGTCCGAACACTAACAGGGTCAATCATGTCAAACGACTTGGAGTCTTGAGAGTTCTTTGAACACCACAGGCTAAAATTCGGGTCTCAGGTGGATGCTGTATGTAAAAAAGCTCATCACTTTTGAACATTCATTCGATCATTCATTTTCTACAACTTATCCTTACAAGGGTCGCAGGCATGCTGGAGCCTATCCCAGCTGTTTTCGGCCACCAGGCGCGATATACCCTGGACTGGTCGCCAGCCAATCACAGCCACTTCTGAACACTTTTATGGAAATGTTTTAATCCTGTTTGATTGAGTCTGTACTGATCTTTTATCAGTTGTTGTTGTGTTGTATCAGGCTTCGGTTCTATAGCACTCGTCACATTTTACAAGTGACTGAGTAAACAGAGTAAAACCACCTTAAACATCAACATTAAAGCAACAGCTATGGTTCCCAAACACCTGAATGTTGGTAAGAGTATTGCTATATACACGTAAGTGTGTTACCTCAGAGCCTGGGACAGCATTTTTCATGCTGGCCTCGGCCTAATCTGTCGTGGACATGCTTGACTGAGGTCAGCCTTTTTGTTCTGCAACTAGAAAGTAGACTTTGACTGCTGCTCCTTAAATCTAACATCTCTTAGACCCAAAGCTGTATCCACAGAATCAAGACTTCAGCCTAAGCCTCCTTTTCCCAGGAACTGAGCCTTGTCCTCCCAAGGTTGAACTGCAATCTCGACACCCATAACTTAGTCTTTAGAGCATTGCCCCTGAACCTTTGACTCAGTTTCTTCTTGTGACAATATCTTTATATTTCTGCAACCAGACCCTCCTCTTCTAACTGCTGATCCCAAACTTTCTTTACCAAAGCCTAGTCCCCTCAGAACTGAATCTCCAGATTGTTGTTTCAAAGTTTTGGACTCAGGGAGATACTCCCACCCACAATCCAAGCTTTCAACAATTGTCACTGAGCCTAAGACCCCTTGACCATTATTTTCTCAAAGCTAAATAAGGAAGTCTTAAGGTATAGGTCCGCTCATTTCTACGGCGCTTGACTGAGGTCAGCCTTTTTGTTCTGCAACCAGAAGGTAGACTTTGACTGCTGCTCCTTAAGCCTACCATCTCTTAGGCCCAAAGCTGTATCCACAGAATCAAGACTTCAGCCTAAGCCTCCTTTTCCCAGGAACTGAGCCTTGTCCTCCCAAGGTTGGACTGCAATCTCGACACCCATAACCTAGTCTTTAGAGCATTGCCCCTGAACCTTTGACTCAGTCTTCTTCTTGTGAAAATATCTTTATATTTCTGCAACCAGACCCGCCGCTTCTAACTGCTGATCCCAAGGTTTCTTTACCAAAGCCTAGTCCCCAACCTGTATCCTCAGAACCGAATCTCCAGATTGTTGTTTCAAAGTTTTGGACTCAGGGAGATACTCCCACCCACAATCCAAGCTTTGAACAACTGTCACTGAGCCTAAGACCCATTGACCATTATTTTCTCAGGTCCGCTAATTTCTACCCCAATCCGTTACATTTTATCAACCTAACTCCAGTACACATTTCCTCCTGTGGTTTGGTCCATCACAACTCTCTTGGCATTGCTACGTGCAAAATCACATACAAATGCCTGTTGTTCATTCCAGTGAATCTTGGTGATTTATGATGATCAGCCAAAAGTACTGATAATGGCTGTCGCTACCATGGCAGGTCTCAGGTCACATTCAGGTGGGGCTTCTGTTTGACGCCACGGGGCTATGATCCCAATCACGGTGGGCCCCCTTTTTTAACAACTCTGTGACCCAGCTGCCCCAGACAGTAGACCATCCTGCACGCCGCTTTTATAGAGGCTCATCCGGTTCTACACTGTATACAATTTACCCCAAAGTGACAACTATCAAAAGAAAGGTGAGTAAGGGTAAAGATATGTTCAAACAAAGGGAGCGAACCATTAGAGATAAGGGGTTTGACAATGAAAAACATGATAGTGTTATGGTGGTCACTTGGACATCAGGTCAGAAGGGTGTGAAGCATTAGCTGGCACAGTTAAGCACAGGAGCTTGTTAGAAAACGTGTGGGGGCCATAGGAAGTGCTGTGTGGAGGAGATAACAGTTTGTGTGTGCTGGAGGGGATGAGGAGGAGTTGAGAGAGTAACAGTGCCCTTAGCCCTGCCCTGCTCTTTCCTCTATTCACTACACATATCCTGTCTGTGTGCAGCTCCTTAATGGCTTTTAATGAGCCACCAGTGAATCTCTCCCTTTCCTGCCTTCTCACTCCATGCCAGGCAAGAGAGAGAGCCAGTGAAAGGACGAGAGTGAGCAAGACAGGTTGAAATCTCAGCATAGCAGCATACCAGTGTTGGTCACATGTTCTGCTTACCAGGTCTGTAACAGTATAAACAAAAGCACTGGCTTCCCAATTTCACAATCCTTAATTGCACCTGGAGAGAACAGTGGGTCACTATGTACTTTTACATGGTGTTACCATGGACATACACCGGGGGATTCCAAATTTTCAGATCAGTGTATGAGCACTAGGGTGCATCAAATTTGAATGGGAAATTTTAAATTCATAATATTATTTTGAGGGCGGCACGGTGGTCTAGTGGTTAGCGCGCAGACCTCACAGCTAGGAGATCAGGGTTCAATTCCACCCCCGGCCATCTCTGTGTGGAGTTTGCATGTTCTCCCCGTGCATGTGTGGGTTTTCTCCGGGTACTCCGGTTTCCTCCCACATTCCAAAAACATGCTAGGTTAATTGGCCACTCCAAATTGTCCATAGGTATGAATGTGAGTGTGAATGGTTGTTTGTCTATATGTGCCCTGTGATTGGCTGGCGACCAGTCCAGGGTGTACCCCGCCTCTCGCCCGAAGACAGCTGGGATAGGCTCCAGCACCCCCCGCGACCCTCGTGAGGAAAAAGGTAGAAAATGAATGAATGAATGAATATCAATTTGGCTGGCATTCCATTTTTTTCTAATGAACATAAAAATGTCTTTTGCAAAGAGGAAATACATTGACATTTAGGGGTGCCACCTCACACATAAACTTTTGGAAAATTTCGGAAAATGTGCTATTTCTAGTCTAATTGCCAAAAAGTTGACCTGGAAATGTTGAGTACAATAAACTTCTATACAGCATCATTTTCTATTGGGTTACCAAAGGGGGCCCAGACCAAAGACCAAGCTGTGACTGCTAGTCTGAAAGGAACTAGTTGTTGAGGGCAGCATCTTAGGAGAGCTGGTGGGTTGTGCTGCACAGTGCCTAAAATAATAAATAGACAATTGTATATCAGATTATGTACGACTACAGTACCACTCTCAATAAATATGAGTCATCAGTAATACTCTCTACTCTATATTACTGTTGTTGATGTTAGGCTTGCTCAGCTATTAGCTAACTGTCATTAGCAAACTGTAGCTAGCTCATGTTAGCTACAGTAGAGGCAATGAGCGCTAAATACCTATAAATATGACTACAAATCATTCAAATTACAAAGACAAAACCACAAATTTGCTAGTAATATGTAATAGGAGTATAAATACCAACAAAAACATAAAAATCACCTCAGAGTTCTTGAGCTGCATTCTTTGCTGACCTCAAATCTCTGTGGCGACCATTGAACTGTTCACCGCTTTATTCCACAAAAACAAATGTATGGTGGCACCCCTAAATAATCATGTAATGGAAAAATATTTTATATGTGTTGTTTCTACATATATTGGAACACTTTTAGTACCCAGCCATATCAAAATTCAATAATTGTGTTTTTTGATGCACCCTAATGAGCATGCATGCTAGCTCTTGCATGCTAACTTGCATTCAGAAAGTTGGGTGCCTGCAACAGTTAAAACGGTTACAGCTAGATTTTTCAAATTCTGAGAATTAGAAATATATCAATCTGGCAGACTAATGGTATGTTTACACAATGACAGCCTGTTACAAATGCAGTCTTTCCTTACATGGTATTGTCATGTGACTAAAACTGCTTTAATGTGCACGCCAGGTCACTAGTTGGCGAGTCAGTTTGTAAAGAAAGATTACTCTCTGGTTCATCTGTGGGTTTAAAATTTGACATATTGCGACTCAGTAAGACATACAGTATTTTTCGGTAAGCATTTTTATGACTATATAGCTTCTCAAGGGAAATGAAACATGGCATAGCAGAAATAATAATAATACCTACAGTCAGGCATGGTGGTGGTAGCATTGTGGTCTGGGGCTGCAAAAAACGCTGCCAGCACTGGGGAGCTGCAGTTCAATTCTGACATTTTTTCTTGGTAAACTGGTCCGAATAATAGATTCCCCACTTGATTACAAGCCATAAGATGACAAGTGCCTTGCTGACGACGCTGACAGTGAAGGTGATCTATCAATCAAACTGGGTTTCTGAGGATTGCAAGACTCTTAGCCCACAACCTACAGTGTCGGCTCAGTGTGTCACCATGTCTTGCTGTATCGTATTCTTCCCGAGCTGCCAGTATTCCTCCGGCTCTGTGTTGTATCTCTTTTTCGTGATAGATGACAGGTGAGCGAGGCTCACTGATCCCACTTTGACACCCTGTAATCGAGTTAAGAGCGTTGGATTAGAGGCTCCTTTTGGAAAAGGGTTGAGATCAGCTCTCAATTCTGACTGATGCATAGCTTCTGATAATGAGAAAAGCGCTGACATTGGTTTCAGGAATGTGTGTATGAAGGCAGGATGGCGATAGAGGGAGAGATAAAGAGGCAAACATTTTTAGGACTTGCGGTTGAGATTTTGTTTGGAGTTAGTTCTTCTGTTTGCATTTTCCTGCAGGACTGAGTTTGGTTGAGTTGCAGTGGAAATGTCACCTTTGGGAGGTTTGGTTCAACAGTCTGTTAAACTTACTCAAGGGCAGTCATGTCAGTCAGGATGATGACTAAACTTATCACGCACGCCCCCCCCCCCCCCTTACGAAAAGAAAATATATTTATCAATATATTACTTTAAATATATTGTATTATATTATAATATATTATTTTTCCATTATATTTTCCAATACATTATATATTATAAATACATGGAATAATATATTTTTGTACATATATTATACAATATATTATATATTCATGTAATATATGGCAATATATTGCAGAATATACAAATGATTGCCGCTTTCAATATATTGAAATATATTAATCCAAATATATAATATATGAGTTTATATACCCCAAATTATATGCAATTTTATATATGTAAAAATATAGTCCTTTTTTGGTCTTGATCGCAAGATATTTTTTATATGTATCAATATATACACATATATGATCTATGCATATATTGCAATATATTGGAAAATATAAACATAAGATCCCATATATGGAAATATATTTCCTAAAACATTGCATTATATTTGCCAATATACTGCAATATATTTTTTTCCATAAGGGCCACTCCAGGCACGCCCCCTCCACTGTGATTGGTCACACTCCCAAGCATTCCCAAGGACTTCCAGACTACTACTGAACCCCACTTTGTAATTTTGTTGATATAGGAGTTGATAATAAATGAATACACCCTTTGAGGAGCTACTCGAAAAGTGTTTAGGAGCTACTGATAGCTCATGAGCTACTGGCGAGAGACTCCTGACTTAGTGTGTGTGAACCTAAAGAGAAAAAAAAAACTCTGTAAAACCGAACATTCAAAACGACAGATGATGAACCCTGCTCACCATTATGGGGGAAGTCCAAGTATTCTTTTGCTTAATGATGGGATGTTCACCTTTCAGGCTGCTAAAGTCATCATGAAGCTTCTTTTGGCTCACCAACCTGTTGACAATAAGGGCCAGAGGGGTCCATAAAGTTGGCTCAAATTCTGCCTCATTTCATATTAACTAGGTCCACAACCACAATGTATCCCACTGTGCATTTTGTGCACAATTAAATACACAATAAGAGTGCATTGATGACTAAGCTTTGATATTTTTATTCTATAAAAAATGGAAATAAATGGTGCAGCCGAGTCGAAGTGATGACAGCAACAGATGTTAGTTAGGTTAACATTATTCAGGACAGTTATGATGGTGGCGATGGCAATCATAGCTCAACTACACTTGCAGGTGGAGTACAAGCAGGAAGCATATGTGTATGCGTGTATCCATGCAAACACCTGAGTGTCTTGGCAACCCACAGAGGAAGGGTCTCAGTCATCGAACATCCCCGTTTTTAAGCCCCCCTCCATCCTTTTTAGCAGCTAATCAGTGGGAACAAAGGATGGAGGTCTTCTCCTGACCCCAAAATAGGACGAGGTGTGGAAGGATATAAGAAATTTGATGCAACAACTTGAAGTGTTGGTGCCACCTATTGGTTTACATGTTTAAATCTTTATTTACCGGATATAAGACAACCTGATTTTTTCAGAGTGGGAAAAATACCATCTTATGTATATCCGTTCAATATGGTATACTGTATTGCACAAACACAGGGATTACAGTTGTAATCCAGACATGTCACAAAGCGCTTCACAACATAAAAAATACATTCAACAGATATGAGTCAGTATAAGTTACAATGCTTGTTTAAACAATTAAATCTTTATATCATTTTTAAAGACATCCATTCAGTCCAAAGAAAGCAGGTTGCGAGGAAGTCCATTCCAAAGCCGGGGCACAGCTGCTTTGAACGATCGACCTCCTCGAGTTTTAAAGGAGGTTCACGGAACCATTAACAAATGCTGCCCGGATTACCTTAGATGGCCTATATTGGTCTACGTAATCTACACTAATTCTAGTCATGATTTACAATCCTATGTGTACTTACATGTGTAAGTAAGTATCACTTTTGCATTTCACAGTAACTACAGTGCGTTGAAGGACCACAGAATAAAATGTGAAATCTCAACACTTGATGAGAAAACAATGCCAGTGAAGCATCTACACATAAATATGTAAAAATGGTGTGCTTTTTTTAACAGTGGTGCAGGTATGCTGTACATTTTATCTGTATTATCATAAATGCATACATTATTACCAATTTAGGGTGTTTTCTGGAGAAAAAAAACAGCATATTTGTGCCAATTCTAATTTGCAGGGGAAATGCAGGGATTCACTGTTATTATATTATATTCACTTAAATTATAATTAAATATTGTTTCTCATTTCATGAGAATTTTTTCCTATAAAAGTTAAATACATTACGTTAGTACTGTAATATACAAGTAGTAGTATGTCAAGCATCCAATTGGGTGAGTATTTTTACTTTATTTTAGTTTGATTGGCTTTACAGAGGGGCTCCTGGTTAGCACGCAGGCCACACAGCTAGGAGACCTGGGTTCCATTCCCCCCTCTGGCATCTGTATGTGGAATTTGCATGTTCTCCCCATGCGTGCGTGGGTTTTCTCCGGGCACTCCAGATTCCGCCCACATTCCAAAAACTACATTAATTCATGACTCCAAATTGTCCATAGGTATGAATGTGAGTGTGAATGGTTGTTTGTCTATATGTGCCCTGTGATTGGCTGGTGACCAGTCCAGGGTCACGCCAGGGTCACGCCTCTCGCTCAAAGACAGCTGGGATAGGCTCCAGCATGCCTGCGACCCTTGTGGGGATAAGCGGTATAGAAAATGGATGGATGGATTTACAGAGGTTATCTTTACGTTAATGACCTTTAGGAATGTTAAATTCCTAGTATACTGAACTGAGTGTACTGTTTTAGGGTAGTGGCAGGTTGATCTTTAATGAATTAATCCACTTCACATTATGTCCAAATCCTACTATGGTATGTGGTCCTTGGATTGTTGTCATGTGAGCACTTTCTCTCGCATTTCATAAATGTCATAAATCTGTTTTCACGGCACGCGCACACTTCCCAGTAAGCTGCTCTCATCATCCCCAGCAGTCTCCTCTGGATGCTTTTCCACAATAAGTCACTGTCCATATGGAGCAAGGCCCAATTCGAAGCAGAAGATGATAAAGTGGACAATAAGTTGGGGGCCACTACGTCTCCCCCCCTCCGCCCCTAACTCCTCTGGAGGCCACAGATTAGGCCTCTTGCACTTCCTTTGGAAAACAGGCTCAGGACCCAGAGGAAGCTCCTGTCAGCTGTGCTCACTCACCTCCCTGGCCTCCCTCACTTGGTTTTCTCTCTTTCTCTTTCTCCTGCGCTGGCTTCAGAGGCCAGTCTCCATCTGGCTACTGTGCCATGTTACTTTACATTTTTGTACATGCAAAGCACAGGATATTAAAAACAATCAGTCACTATCATGTGTGGATATTCAGTAGATCGAGGTAGAGCTCAGGTTTGAGAACAGAAAAATAAAAGTCTGCTAAGAAATACTCCACTGCTGTGCTGCTGCCAGAGCGGGTCGGTTAGGTGACCAAGGGTGTCTGTGTAGTTTAGACCCTCCCTTGACTTGTAGAGCCAAAGCACAATTAAGGTCAGCAGACATGCCTCCGCCCTTTTACTGTTGTGAGCCTGATACAAAGATATGATGGGGTGTTTTGGCCTTTAGTGTTAGTGGAGTGGGGCGGCACGGTGGTCTAGTGGTTAGCACGCAGACCTCACAGCTAGGAGACCAGAGTTCAATTCCTGCCTCGGCCATCTCTGTGTGGAGTTTGCATGTTCTCCCCGTGCATGCGTGGGTTTTCTCCGGGTACTCCGGTTTCCTCCCACATTCCAAAAACATGCTAGGTTAATTGGTGACTCCAAATTGTCCAAATCAATTTTACAGCGAGTCTATAGGATCTATATTAGTCATTGTCACAATATTTTGTCCTTAGGAAACAATCTGTGAAAGACAGTTTTTTTGTATTGTATTGTAGAAAATGTATTGTGTATTGTAGAAAATAAAAATCCAATCAGAGCTTTTCTTTTTGTCACTCACCCGTCCACTGTTAGTTAGTACTGGTACTGGTACTGGTACTGGTACTGATACTGCGATGATGCATGCGATACAGCTTAAAATGTATGTTTTGTGTATTTTTTTTTAATTGCTAATTTAATGTGGCGACTCCAAATTGTCCATAGGTATGAATGTGAGTGTGAATGGTTGTTTGTCTATATGTGCCCTGTGATTGGCTGGCGACCAGTCTAGGGTGTACCCCGCCTCTCGCCCAAAAGACAGCTGGGATAGGCTCCAGCACTCCCCGCGACCCTCGTGAGGAAAAGCGGTAGAAAATGAATGAATGAATGAATGTTAGTGGAGTGGGCTGAATGTCACCTGACAAAACCTTTGGAACACCTGCACATTCTGTATAAACGATAACTTTATGATAACAGCAATGTGGAATTGTAATATATTAATTATTGTCCCTCTAATAGAGCTTAAAAATGTTTAAAAATGTTTGTAGATGACCACAATGTACACCAACAGACAGCTATACTAGATTATCTCAAGCTGTTCAAAGCATCAGACCTGGATGCAATTTTTTAATTGCAGTAGTCTTGAAAACTGCAGCAGGAGCTACACTCGCGTCATGCAGAAAATCTGTGACAGTGACAGAAGTTATGTCATGACATGATGTGTTTCGGTTCCAGAAAAACTCTCGTCATACACCAACTGAAGGTCCTACAAGCAAGCACTTTGGGAGAAAACTGCCTCCCAGGAAGAAACCTCAGTGTGGGGTGTACGTAATGTTACATAGTCAACCCCGCTGTTGAATGTACTGCAATATATACTTACATTTATAAGTGTCAGTGACTGACATGTTTAGACGTTTTCAGGGTCTTGCTCCATCTAGTCATTCTCGTTGTAGACATGGAAGTCATTTCAGTCGATTCTATTTCTAGCTAAACCACCACAGGCAGTTTGGATATCCTTCAGGTTGGAAAGCAAAGGTAACACTCTCCGTCAGATTTCTCCCTGCAGCCACTGAAAGCTGGCGCGCTGTGCCCCCTTTGCCACAAAATACTGTCTAACCACAGTTTTTCCTGACGCCATGCCAGCATTGAAGAAAACAACCCTCCCTCTTGATGAAACACAAGCCGTCTTTTCCGCCAAGACTGTCACTGATGTTGTCCGCCATGACAGACAGCATGCAGACCAATGATCTTCTCGAAGCACAGGGGTGAGAGGGATTAGGGCTCGCCGCAACATTTAACAACACTGGACCTTGTTTGATCCAATCAAGCCTGGTAGAAAGCAGACATGCACCACGCTGACCCAAACCTCCTGTTTTTGACTCTGCTGGGCAATGTGTGCTTGTTTGCTGGGAAGGACTACTGGCACTTTGCCTCCAGAACTGTGTCATGTTTTCCTTTGACAACTCTGACAGTTGAAAAGGAAAACCCATCATTTGATATCAGTATGTACAACACAGTCACTGGTCTTTTTACAATGGAGCCTTTAAGATTGAGCATAATTCATTCCAGGACGCCGGTATACATCTAAATTGTTCCGGGGTAGACATTTTCCCCATAGGAAATAATGGAAATACAAATAGTCTGTTTTTGGGTCAACCTGTTGCCATAATAAAACCTCATAAAGGCAATTTATTAAAGTAATGTGAGAATAAAAATAAGGTAACTACTGTATGTTTAATAGTGAAACAATATTCTAGCTCCAATGACAACATTTTTGAAAACGGCTTCCAGCGTGGGAATATCTGAAACGCCGACTTGACCACCACACCGTTGTCGTCACATGCCCAGAAGTGAGGACAGGCCAACTTAATATCTGAATATTTTGACGGACATGACTCACCCCAGTTGACATTCTCCTGATATTTTGTTGTCTTATACTCCATAATGACTTCGAGAAGTAATTCATCTTTTAGATCTAGCTGAGAGAAAGTGGAAAGGGTAGTCCTCTTTGACTACATGGGTATTTATTAACAAGCATATTGCAAAGTACAAGAGCACCAGAACCAATGTTGTAATAGCAGTAAGGAACATCAATACCACTGATGAGTTCACAGTAAACAACAATATCATTATAAACAACAGTATAGCAAGTACTATAACATGCACGGGTTTCACACCAACAGCTGAGTAGTGCAACCAACATTCTTTTTCATCTATCTTGTGGAGTTTTTGTGGAGGTTGCCTGCAGCCATTTCTGTTAATGATAATATTTACGGTTTATCGTAGACCCCAATGCCTATTTTGGTCTTTCACTTCGGTAGACCATGCACCCGGTGACTATAGGAAACTAATAAATAACCGCAGTATTTTGGGTAGTCTTCTTTTCTCACAGACTTCCATAAACTCACACTTGCCACACCGTGGTTTGAACATCGCTCTCTCACTCTACTGCGTTTTTTTCACAAATGAATTAATTCATAAATGATTGTGGTTTTGCGGTTGACTATGGCCTATTATTAGTCAATAAATAATGAAATACAAATTATATGTACGTAGTATTCTGGTGACAAGACGTGACATTACCTACACATGTCATGTCATGGAAATGACCAACATAAAATACTTTTTGGCTTCTTACACTGTCTTTCTTCCCCGCTATGTTTGAAACACTTTCTTAAGTTTAGAATTAAATTGGAAAGGCTAACTAGCTACAACCATCTCTATTGTAGCAATGTGATGTAAACAAAGAATAATAGTATAATGGTGACTATAGGGGTGTTATTTCATGTCTACAGGACTCTAATAATGTTAAAAAAACATATTTAGAACGTCATAAACAGCTTGTCTATAATCTAACTATGAAAATATTCCCTTTATTGAAATTTGATTCACTTATTGTACATGTATAGACCGATTGGCGGTCTTGTGAGGTATGCTGACGACATATTTTGGAAAAGTTTGGTAAAATTTCAAATTGTACAACGTCAAGAGCGTTAGTTGAACTACAGTTTTTTTTATTTCCTTGCTTCAAAAAGTGGTAGAAACATTTCATGGATGTGCGTCACTGCGAAAATGCTGCCGTAACATTTTGTAAAACATGTTTCTTTCAGCCACCCACCCATGTTCACATAATAACTTTGCCAAGTTCATACTCCCCTTGGATAGCCTTTCCACCACGCGTCAGGACCAATGAAATAAAAATGACACTAAAACTCACTCTGTGCCAGCTGAATGTTTCTTTAACCTTTTCAGAGTAAAAAGCCCACACTCATGACTGACATGTGTCTCGTTATCGTACGTTCCATTTGCCATAAAGCCAGACCCCAGCCAGACATCCATATACCCCTTACAGCCCCTCTCTGGAGACTGGTTCCGTGATTTGACAGGATCTGGGCCTCAGTCTGGTCAGGCTGGAGCGGAGCGGGCCGCAGAGAAACGATATGTGATAAATGGCTCTTATCTGGAGCTTGTGTGGCGTTGGGAAGCTGACTCTGTTTCCCTCCGATTACATTAGCAGGCAGGAAAATCGGACGCGGGGGGAATGGCTGGAATTCCATACTACGCAGGGCAGGCACTCATTTTCACTTGTTTGCTAACTGATAAAGGAGAGCCGGAGGAGGTGTGTTTTATAGCAAGTGGCTACATATCTACGAGCACTATTTGGCATTACCACCTGACGATACACAGCACACTGCCTTGTGATTAGCGTGATCACCTTCATTTGCAGGATGGTGGGGGTTTTTTTATGCCCTTTAGCTGAAAGCACAATAAAACACTATTATGCTACCAAATATAGCAGACTGGCTGAGGCAATGCTTTGGGTCCAGACTGATGATTCATTACTGGGTCTGGGTGTCACAAGTGCCCACTTGAATGGATTGTTTCCCAGGCACACAGGCCTTCACTCTGTTGGATATACTTTGATTGTCGCTTTTACTTTTGTTTGTTGTTAACAGGCGGCGGCACGGTGGTCTAGTGGTTAGCGCACAGACCTCACAGCTAGGAGACCACAGTTCAATTCCACCCTCAGCCATCTCTGTGTGGAGTTTGCATGTTCTCCCCGTGCATACGTGGGTTTTCTCCGGGTACTCCGGTTTCATGCTAGGTTAATTGGCAACTCCAAATTGTCCATAGGTATGAATGTGAGTGTGAATGGTTGTTTGTCTATATGTGCCCTGTGATTGGCTGGCGACCAGTCCAGGGTGTACCCCGCCCCTCGTCCAAAGACAGCTGGGATAGGCTCCAGCACCCCTGCGACCCTCATGAGGAAAAAGCGGTAGAAAATGAATGAATGAATGTTGCTACCAGGTTCCACTCCTGAATTTTTTCACCTGGATGCAAACAAAGCAGGGTGCCTGCAATTACACATAATGTTCTCACAATAATTTCAGGTGGAATTACACGAAAAAGCTACCTGAACCTCTGATTTGGAAAAAGTGGGAGAGTCACGAGATGCCCAACTCATCAGACAAGACGACACACGCGGTCCAAGAGAACGAGACAAGACGAGATTTTAACATTCATTTTAAGAAAAGTAAAATGAAAAAACATACATCCATCTGTTTTCTATGCTGCTTATCCTCACTAGGGTCGCGGGTACTCGTGCGCGGTTACACCCTGGACAAACAACCATTCACACTCACTCACACACATGGACAATTTGGAGTCGCCAATTAACCTAGCATGTTTTTGGAATGTGGGAGAAAACCGGAGTAAAACCCATGCATACAAGAGGATAACATGCAAACTCCACAAGGAGAATCGAACCCAGGTCTTCCCGATCTCCTGACTGTGTGGCCTACATGCTAACCACTCGTCCACCATGAAAAAACATAGCTGGACAAATAAACTTCATAGATCATATGGGGATATGTATGATGGCTTTGATTTTTCGTTTTTATATAGCATATATGGTCATTTCATTTCCCGTCATCTATGTGATTTGATCGGATACATTTTATATAACTCTGATTAAAATATAGAATTACTACAGCTGCTGCTTGGACATTTAACAGCTGTTCAACTCCGATGGAAAAAACAGTCACACATCACTCACTGAGGCTGACACTGGGAACACCGAGGAAGGTTGCATTGCAAAGTGTGTGTAAAGCTTCATGTGTGGTTCCAATAATGCCTTGCACACTGACACTTACATCTTTTTCCAAAAGTTTCATTGGTTAGACATCGGGCTTATTGCTTATAACTGTATACGTATAACCTTTAGATTTCCATATCCAATAAGCTATACTTTCGCGATAAAAAAAAACCAACAACTCCAACATAGTTATTTTTGCAGCATATTTAGTCAATTATTTGTATGTAATCATGCAAAATTCTTTAATTCCCTACATTTATGGGGTTATTTTTGGCAAATAACTTCATATTTATGCATAATGTTGGAGCATACAAGCATACAAAAGTAACTACATTACTTATGAACTATAGAATAATTTACAATGTTAATAACAGTGATGGAGGAAAAAATGAACAGAAGAGTGTTTGTGATGTAAATAATTAGGAGGCAGCGGTCCTTCCTCACTGACATCCTGAGCAGGAAGCTGTGGTATCCAGACCCGCTCTGCATGCTCTCCAGTCCCTTAGAGACCCCCACCCTCCTCCTCGTCACCCTCCACCACCAGGGCCTTGGAATCAGTCTGTGTCAGCGTTTATTAAAACTTTCCCTTCCGCTTCATCTTCTCGGATTTCTATTACCTTTGCCAAGTACAATGGAGTACATTGTTGCTCACGTTTGCATGTATACGCAGGTACGTTTGTTGGTCTATGACAGGACTGAAAGCAAACATTTAACTATATACCTGTACAACATTGATAAGAAACATGAAGTATTCTCTCAAATATAAATGAAAACTTTTATATTTTAGGTAATTTTAATACATATAACACTTGGGTTACACTGCAGATCTGATTTGAGAATTTTACCAAAGGTGCAAAAATGTACAGTGACCGAAAATGAAAAAAAAAAAAAAGAAAAGAAAATTGGCGCAGTCGGCCAACCAAACAATCAGTGTATGCTACTGGAAGGTTTGTATCTAATTTCTATGCTTACAGTAAGGTCCTTTGAGATAATATACAGTCTTCCCTGATTTATTGCGGTTAATTGGTTCCAGACCTCACCGCGATAAGTAGGATTCAATATTAATAAACTGAATCTTTTCATATAGAGCATAATCTGTTTATATTATTCTAAATATTATTAGAGCCCCGTAGACATTAACGTAACACCCCTATATTCACAATTACACTCCAGTTTTTCTTTGTTTCCACCACAATTCATAGGCTACAGGACCACTGCAGGGATATAAGAGATGGCCGCTGTTAGCATAACAAGCTACCCAGATAACTAGTTAGTCCATCCAATTTATTTATTCCAAACTTAAGAAAAAACTTACCACTTCCACACAGAATGGGAGGAGAAGTATTTTTCATCATGTTGGACATGCTATGGCTGATTCCATGCAGCGTGAAGGTAGCGTAATATAATGTCATGTATTAATTAATATTTGAAAACTGTGAGTGAAGGATGTTCTGTTCTGTATTGTAATAAAAATGATTTTTTTTGGAGTTACTGCAGGTGATCCAGGGTTGCTATGGCAATAATATTACTAAAGTGACTTTAAGTTAAAATATCATAGTTTTTATCTTTAATTACAAACTGGTTGAACAAGTGCACACTATGACACACCTTTATTACATTTGGATCACGCTATGGAGTCTGAAGCCTGTTTTTTTTCCAGACAGGCTTTTGCAAGGTAGGATTAAGTTTCATTGGCAAAGGTCCTGTTCTCTGCCCAAGTCTACATCTCTATCTGTCTGTGCCTTTGTTAGCACGACTGTTCTTCTCTCTTCTGACAGGGTAGGAGTGTGTTTCCACCTCACGAGTCTGCCCGCACAGGCCCAGGTGGTTTTAATTCAAACTCTGAAGAAGATTGATGAGCCTTGTTACATGCGTCGAGACAAATCGTAACAGGGACTCTTACACTTGGCCATGCCAGACACACACACACACATATTCTCTCTCTGAATTATTACGTGATTGATTGAAATGGGGGCTGCAGGTATTTGCTCGTCAGTGTGTGTAAAGGGGCGTGTGTGTGTGTGTGTGTGTGTGTGTGCGTGTCAAAGTGGAGAGGTGTTGGCCAACGCCGGAACATTTTACTCAAGTGGAATGAATCTTGAGACTTCTCTTATTTCGAATGACTTCATCAAATAAGATTGACAGAAAATGAGGGCTTACTTTTTGTATTTATATACATTTATATACTGGTACGTAGTTTAAATTGACTTTTGTATTTTTTTAAAAGTGAGGCATCATTTGCAAGTTCAGTACTCTTTTTTTTTACTGTATGGTCAATATTAACAACAATGTCAACTAAAATGAAATTTACACTGGTGCAGATGCAACACCATACTAAGGCAAAAAGTTATTATTAAAATTAATTTAAAACACTCAGTTTTATTATATTTTTTTTACAAGTTCATTCTTTGAGGCATGTCTAATCCATCCATCCATCCATTTTCTATTTTCGTGGGCATGCTGGAGTCCATCCCAGCTGTCTTCAAACGACAGGCGGGGTACAGCCTGGACTGGTCGCCAGCCAATCACAGGGCACATATAGACAAACAACCATTCACACTCACATTCATACCTATGGACAATTTGGAGTCGCCAATTAACCTAGCATGTTTTTGGAATGTGGGAGGAAACCGGAGTACCCGGAGAAATCCCACGCACGCACAGGGATGTCTGATGTCCTTTGTAATTAATAATTGATTAGAATGCTGGCCTGGCCTGGCTGTATGTGCGATACGCTCTCTGCCCTCCCCCAAGCTCAGCTCTGCTTTACAGAACAAGGTAACATTACTATAGTTGGTGATTCCCAAAAAGAGAAAAATATTTTCAAATGTCAACAGCATTTCACACACAACTGTTTTTGTGAACATGCAGCTTGGCATTACCGGTGTTGTGCCAAGCTTGTTTGCAGTTCGTGAACGTGGCATCCTCACATCCTGTTTCTGAGCTCCACAGCACCAGAGTTGCCTCTGACAAAGTGTGTCCGACAATGAGTGCCTACTCCAGTTCATACACGGTAATGCAGGGGTCTCCAGCCAGTAGTTCACAAGCTGCCAGTAGCTCCGAAATAGTTTTCAATTAGCTCTCCAAAGACTATTCATTTATTATCAAGTCCTATATCCACCATAATCAAAAGTGTTGTTTTGAGTAGTCAAAAAGTACTTTTGGAGTGTGACCGATCAACACAGAGTGATTCGGAATAAATGAAAACAGACCATTTTGGCAGCTGGAATAGGTGCAGATTCTGGAAGATCTAGAAATTGTTCTGTGTATAGCTGCTCCATATGAGTTCACAACTCAATGAGCATAATAGGTCCCCTTTAATTAATCAAGATTTGAAAAAAGAACGCAATAGAGTGAGGGAGCAATGTTCGAACCGTGATGTAGCCACTGGGCTATCGTTGGATGGTGGGCGAACTGCTAACTATATTAAGTATAATTTGGATTTTGTAACGGAAAGAAAAAAACAGTGTAAATTCTGCTCAATGCAGAGTCACCATTGGGTTTTTTCATGTTTTTCCAAGCTGTTTTTGATCACCTATGCCATCTGTGACACAGCTCGACTGGCATTGTGTAGGAAGGAAGGGCTGGCACCCCTCATGCTGTCCTTATCAGCAGGTCATGAGGGAGACTGGCGGGTCTTACGTGTAAGGACACATGGGACAGGCGAGGGGCGGCAGTGTAGGAGAGTGAATGGTGGGACTGCTCCATACCCACCCATGTGGTTTTGTTTTCCCGGGGGACCCCTGCTGTGCTGGGCAGGCATGCAGAAGACAGATAACTATACTGGATGACGAATACATACAAGGAAGCAATACTCAATGTGGTTTGTGAATTGTTTCTTTGCACTTTTATGGTCCAAACATGCCTGTCAGTACTTTACTGTTTGACAGTTGATAACAGGTTTCTTTCAAAAACAATCAAACGCACTATGCAATATATGTGAAAAATGCCTAAATTGCACAGTAAGGACTTCACTGGTGGTGTACATATTTTACTGGCACAACCTGTTTCTCTTCGTCTCTCACTGGTAATTTTCCAGCCTTTTTCTTCAAGAGCCTGCACTTCCTCAACCCTCTGCTACAATGGAGGACGGGTCCGCAGGGAGCCAGCGCTGTAATGCTAAACGGAGCCGTCTACCGCTGGGTCTGCATGTGGTGCCAGTGGGCCTAACTTAAAGCCGCATATTCCAACAAGATAGCATTTCCAGAGTTTGAGAGCATGAAATGATGCTTAAAGTCACCAGCCACTTTATTCAATTAGATCTTCATTTCAGTGTATTTAATCGCTTATTGTAGGTGGATCAGATGGTGATTTACTGTATGATGCTGGGTGTCATACTTTCCTTACTTAATGTTATTTTCTATATTCATATATTCACCTATAATATGATAAAAGATAAAGATAAAAGTTGTTTTGCCTGATTGGCAAGTGCAGTGGTACTGTAGCTTGTACTGTACTGTAGCTTGTTGATGTCCATTTTAGAGAATAATGTGTACGAATAAAGCTTTTTCATTAATGCAATATAGTATCATTTATTTTATGTACAAAAAAACTACCAGCGAAGAAAAAAATAATCAACAAAGTCCTACAATATAGAAGAAAGTCATAATTTTAAGTTAATTCATTCATTTTCTACTGCTTATCCTCGCACGGGTCGCGGGGGTGCTGGAGCCTATCCCATCTGTCTTCGGGTGAGAAGCGGGGTTGCCAGCCAATCACAGGGCACATATAGACAAACAACCATTCACACTCACATTCATACCTATGGACAATTTGGAGTCGCCAATTAACCTAGCATGTTTTTGGAATGTGGGAGGAAACCGGAGTACCCGGAGAAAACCCACGCATGCACAGGGAGAACATGCAAACACAGAGAGGGGGGGAATTGAACTCGGGTCTCCTAGCTGTGAGGTCTGAGTGCTAAACACTAGTCTACCATGCAGCCCTAATTTTAAGTTGAAATTAAAATTACCAAAAAAGTTGTACATTTCCATAATATAACAGAAAAGTTTACATTTTATGAAAATTAAGACATTTACAAGCATTAGTTGAAGTTTCTATATATAAAATATATATATAAAAGTTGCTCAAAAGCGCATCAGCAGAACTCCAGCCAAACCATGTAAGCACATAAACCATTACAAAGCGAAAATGGCCAGACATCCATTTGTAATATTTATTTACTCCTGCTACTACGTATATGTTTTCAGTCTTTTTTCAAGTAAGCACAGTCACTCAAAAGTGAAAGTGGTCCCATAAAAAATAAAACGGCACAACAACGGAACCTGCAGCCTTGAAGTGTGCTCTGATTGGAAGGTTGTTATAATCCACAAAGGAAGGAAGAGCAGCCCATCAGAGCGAAGGAGCGAAGCCAGATATGGAACCGAGGAGGCCTTCTCAATAGTGTGTATGCGTGTGTGTGTGGCAGAGAGAGGTGCTCTGACCTCGGTCAAGTCACTTGACTTCTCGGCACCTCAGCCTAGCCCAGCTGTATCAACAGCAGGCAGCTCTCTACCCGGGCAGGCAGTGGGCCGGCGGTGTGTCAGGAGTCTGGCTTCAGCCCATCGCACAGACACTGACTGGGTGTTTGTGTGAGTTGCGAGGGTGAAGAGTGGGTGGGGGTTGT
Source organism: Doryrhamphus excisus (assembly GCF_030265055.1). Taxonomy (NCBI): domain Eukaryota; kingdom Metazoa; phylum Chordata; class Actinopteri; order Syngnathiformes; family Syngnathidae; genus Doryrhamphus; species Doryrhamphus excisus. The sequence continues at coordinate 7,131,233 of NC_080468.1, forward strand.
TTCCAAGCCGTTGGGAAGGAGACCATGCACCCCTCGCCGCAAATCTACTCAATGGAATTCAAATTATTCCTCTCCGCCCCCGAGTCCCCCCCGCTGGCAACCGTGGCCTGAGTAAATAAGCAGCTGAGGTCAGGGCCAAAGCAATCAGCACCACTGGGTCGCTCTTAATGGATTTGTGTGTTTGCTGACAGGTGCTGGGATGGTGCATCAAAATCGATAGTGAAAGTTGCTTCTTATAAAGCAACACTCCTTAGAATATTACAAGATTCCTCTTCTTTGCTCATTAAGATTTTTTATTCATGGACGTTAACTCCACCCCCGTTGTTGGGCAGCAACCACTTTGTAATGTGCATTACTGCCATCTTCAGTCATGAAATAGAACAACAAGTGTAAATTTAAAACCAGGGCTCTGCATTATAAGGAAGTGAGTTTGGGTGGAGGGTGGAAGCCGTACACTCAGGAAGGAGGGTGTTTGTGAAGAAATTTAATATGAAAACCAGGAAAGGTTGACATACTGAATGGTCTCTTTCACCTTTGCAGTGAGGAAGCGCATGCTATCGAATCATCTGAATAAACACAGAGGCTGAATTCATTTGCACCGTAATTTTTTGGTAAAATAATCTTGATACATGAGGTATGTTTGAGTCCCTATAGGCTAGTAGTGGCTAGTATGCCCACACAAGTAGCCAGCTCCAATAGATGGTGCTATAGTGAAAAAAGTAATCTTCTTATCTTATAAATTGATGGTGTACAAATAAACTTTTCGAAGTTGCATTCAAAGCGACAGCATATTTTTTGTTAATTGGAATTTGGGACACTGATAATTATGTGTTATGAATTCTGCCTAGCAACAAAATATGAATAGGGGATTAAGGCTAGTCGTAATCAGTCAGTTTCTCTGAGCTTTACTATATATGTTTTGAAGAATACATTAAATTCACAGGGCACATATAGACAAACAACCATTCACACTCACATTCATACCTATGGACAATTTGGAGTTGCCATATTAAATTAGCAATTAAAAAAAAACAATACACAAAACATACATTTTAAGCTGTATCGCATGCATCATCGCAGTATCAGTACCAGTACCAGTACCAGTACTAACTAACAGTAGACGGGTGAGTGACAAAAAGAAAATCTCTGATTTGATTTTTTTCTTTCTTGACTCCAAATACAAAACAACCTGTCTTTCACAGATTGTTTCCCAAGGACAAAATATTGTGATGATGACTAATATAGATCCTATAGACTCGCTGTAAAATTGATTTTATTGTTATTTTAGTTTTTTTTATGTTTTTGTGTGGGTTTTTTTGGATGTTTCAACAAAACATTTGCAATAATGTTGCTTTTGTTTTTGTACACTGTCTCAGTTATGGTATCGCGTGTAACAAACTAGTTGGTTGGAATATAGAAGGTGAGAAACACGATTGAATTCAAGAAAGAATTCAAAATTCTACATCCACTCCAATTCTCCTTGTCTGCTCCTTGCCATTTTCACAAACAGTGTAAAAATGATGTTACATGTTCATTTGTTACTCTTCCACTCCAAAAAACAATTACGTTCATAATTTAAGATCTGTACATGTAGTTGAAATATTTTTGATTATTTTTCCCCATATAATGATAATCGCTGTATTGTTATGTTCAGGGTATCATTGCCATGATATTGCAATAATATCACAAGTTCAATGCAATTCCCAAGTCCATCTGATGTGAAGTTGTGTAATGCATCACATGGACTATTGATGAAATTCTGTAAAAAAGCAAAGAATATGTAGTATAGTTGGTGGTTGCAGTCCCGTCTAATTTTTCATGCAAAATACCACCACTGATCCAGAGAGCCCTTTTCCAAACAAATTCGAGAATATTAGATGACCCCAGCGGTGACATTAAAGAAAAAAATGTCTAATATCATGACTGTGTGAAATAAATAGGACCTGTGTTTTAATGTTATTTCTGGCACCGGTTTCTGCACACACGTCTACCGAGCTGCCCAAATAGCAATGGAGCTGCAACTTATTGTACCACAGACACATCTTTCAGCCTCTCTCCGCGGACCGGGACGTGAGCCAAACAATGCGTTACCTCTCACCGCCTAACCTCTCCATGCTTCAACACAGTGGCCTTGATTTACTAGCTGAAGGATGCTATGAGTTTCCCTGCTCATACAATCACTGCATGCACACAAATGCTGTTGGGATTTTAATTGCTTATCAAATATTTTATGCTTGCCACGCCGTGATAAATTACTATTTGCAGTCCAAGGTGTGAGTGAGGCCCTTGAGTGCACAAGTCTGGATCCTGACAGCTGGCAGAGGAAAAAATTAGCCTGGCAGAACGTGAAGAAAAAAAGGAGTCAATAACAGGAACTCAATCAAACCAGCCTGGTTTCCGGTAAGCTGTGCACTCTTAGACCGCCTGGTCTGACAGAGGCTGGCTTGCTGAAAGACTGCTTGGCTGCAGGTCAGTGCAGACTTCTCACTTGGCTTGCTGGGACCACACTCATTTGTACCTCATCTGGATGAGGTTTCGCTTTATATTCGGCTGGGCAGGAGAAATGCGCCCAACGCTGCTGTGCCGTTTGCCAAAGAAAGTATAAGCCTCCAGTCAGGTTAGCGCCGTGCAACAACACAGAGTGATTAAAAATAGATTGGGCAGAGAGGTATTCATTTATTCCAAATACGTCTTGAGTGAATGAAACCTCAAGAGTGTATGAGGTTAAACACAGCATAACTGACACTGCTTAATTATTGGGATTGTTGTAGAAGCCAATTTAAACAGCTTTTAAAGTACATACAAATAAACACAGGAACATGTAAAACCACCCTTGCTGTATAATCCAACAAATTCACAGCATTCATTTGGACATAGTAAGAAAACAAAACCGTAAATAGTAGGAAAGCTATGCGAATTAGCATTGACGCTAATGAGGGTTCCATCCCATTTCGGTTTTTCAGCTTTTTATTGCCCTGTTATGCAAAATGAACTCTTTAATGATGTTAACAGTAATGTGTGTTGCTAGAATAAAAACGGTAATGGTAATGGTTTTATTTCATTTGAACATGCATCAGATTACAATTGAATGCATCACATAATCAGTTCACAGTTCCACATGTCCAAAAGGAGTAGGAAGAAGCAAAGCTTATTAAATCCTACCCCTCCATCTGGTACTTTTACAATCAGTAACTGTTACATTTGTTCACTTCCTGCTTTCCTAATATTGTTTAAGGTTTTTATTTTTTTATTTTTTTTATTTTATTTATTTTTTGTCACGTACTTAAGTACGAGGTGATATGACCATACAATGACATAATGGGTACCATAGTAACTGTCAATATAGTGATATGTCCCAAAAAAAATGCTCCACTTTTGAGAGAAGAAGTTCTCAAACTTTCACTTTTAAAGTTTCTGTTTTTTATGGCTAAAGCGGGGTCACAACCTGCCATAACTTGTAAGTGCATGCTGTGTACGTGCAAAAACATGGGCAAAATTTGGGGATCCGTACGTGGTGAGTACCACCTCAGTGCGGACTTTTAGTGCAAGAGGAATTTTCGCTGAGTGTAAGCTACGTCAAGGGTACAGGTACGTGTGCAGCCCTCTGCACGGTGGAGATGTGGGAAAACTGTTCATGTACAATGTATAATGACGTGGCAATCGCTTTGGTGGCAATGTCAGAATTGCGTTTTGTCAGATGTATAATGAAAATATACTGTCTAAAAGTCCCCTCTAACTTTTAACCTTAATTGTGTGAATTTTTATTGACTCTTAGAAGTGGTTCCGAGATAAATTTCATTGAATGTTAGAGGTGTCAATAGATCTTGTGAGATGAAAGATTTATTGTTCAGAAAAACAGTGCCTCATGGGTATGAAGCCGGGGATGATAATGAATAAATTAACTGATCACACAATAAATAATAATAATTTTGCTGGCTTCCATATATTGCCGTGTGCAGCGAGAGCGTTTGCTCTGTGAATTGGCATCAGCACCTTGGCTGAAACAGCTTAAACGTTGTGAGCCATTTTGTCTCTGGAGCCAGGACCGGAATTATGCACACATTCTGCAAAGTAGTAAAAATGTCAGTCTTCTCTCGTTGCATTGCAGTTCGCTTTTCATGGATTCGCGAATTGTTTTGCTTGGTTTTTTAAAGTTCAATTTTGCATACATTTTTTACAGCATATGAACGTGAATTGTGTTCTTTGTCCTTGTGGTGTATTGGAGCGATCTACTGTTGCTCTGTCATATCTGTCTGTTATCATATTTACTAAAGCTAGGTTTTTTTAAGTTCAATTTTGCATACATTTTTAACAGCATATGAACGTGAATTGTGTTCTTTGTCCTTGTGGTTTATTAGAGCGATCAACTGTTGCTCTGTCTGCTCTGTCTGTTATCGTATTTACTACTGCTACCAGTAGAGGGTGAGCCGTTGCTGGAGTAAAGATGTCGCCGCACGCCCCACCTCTTCAACCAGCAAAATATAGAGCTATAACAATCTTGATTGGCTAATGGAGAATCCACGCTGGTTTTAGACGATTGTCAATCAATCTCCTTTGTCCACCACTGTGTTTCCTGTTTGTCTAGCAATCATAGTTGTGTATGATCGCTAGGGTGCCCTTATTGAATACTACAATTGAATCTTCGGTTCATGCAGGAATAAAATACTACAACAGGAGCAATATGTTTTAAGAAAAATACAAAAACGCTACAGCCAAACCGTGGCGGGATGGGGCACGTGAAAGAGATTGATCATTGATATTCAAATTAAATTTGAACTTTGAGTGTTTAGACAACAGAGAAATATGATCAAATGTTTGCCTGTCTGACAAAAGTGTATAAAGTCTATTGTGAGGGGTTTTACAGCCTTAAAAATTATAAAAATTGCAAACAAATAGGATTTGCTACTTTGCGGATTTCACTTATGAGGAAACACTGTATTGTCATATAGTCGTCATATACTTTATATATGTTTTCATTGTACTTTTAAATGTAATGTACTTTTGAAAGCAATGTTACACTCTCCTCATTGACCCAATTATGTCTAACTTTGTGTCTCATGACAAATTGACAAATTGCATTCTGTCATTATTAATGAAATATTTTACCGCAAATGCAAGGCACCAATTTATAACAGAAAAGCTGACAATTTTCCTAAATGTGCTTATGTTTCTTTTTAAACACTTCAATTTGCATCTGTGACAAACTAAGATCAATCGCATATGTATAGGTCAGCATCGAGAGGTGTCATTTGACTGCAAAGTGCTGTGGTGGTTACACAACTTACTTCCATGCTAGACTCCGTAGTGACAAGCAGCATTGGTTGGGTGGGCCAGTCCACGCTTGGATTCCACGGCTGCTGTCACCACCTCCACCTTGTTTAGTCTGAGTGTCAGTGGCTATCAGCTCGCCGCCGCGGAGACATTAACGGTGCAAAATCAAACCAGAAGCGAGAAATGTGAGACGTCTACGGCCACATTTCACCTGTTAGTCAAACAAATAAACACATTAGTACACATTTCCTGGCCCCAAAAATGCTTTAAATGTCATATATTCAGAGGTGTCGTATTATTGAGGTTTTTTAAGTTTGATAAAGCAGTGGAACCGAAAGAAACTGTTCTAAGATGCTTTACTCTTCCTCTAACTGTAGCCAATAAAAGCCAAAAGGTTTTATATTTGATCTTTCGCACTTACACAATTACAAACGTTATCGTACAATATTGTGCATAACAAACAAGTCTTTTTGATGATGATGATGGCTGGATGGATGGATATAATCCTCACAGCACCACTGCCTCTGTTCAGGTGAACGAGAGATCGGTGAAGCAAGATAGTGATAGTGATGATAGTGTCTCTCTTTTTATTTATGATTTTTAGTTTTATTTATTTACTGTACTATTTACCTCACTGAGAGTGATTCCACTGTATTAAATACATTTGAATATGTTTAAATGACAGCTGAGTTTAATGGAGTCGACTTCAGGTATTGCATTTTTTTTATCATATGAACCTTCACACAAGTGTAAAAATCTCTGATCTCTGATTAATCTCTGATTAATTCATCTGTGTGGAGGGAATTTATTTTTGGGAGGTGAGTCTCCTCGCATAACATCTAAAGGTATCTGGAGTACAATAATTTTTTCTTATTTTACTGTTGTTGTCAACTTCCCACATGTTGTACTGAGTAACCAGGACATACCCACTGTATCATTTTCAGTGCAATGTTACATCCCAATAAATTCTAGCTGTGGTTCTAGGTTCTATGGTTATCATCACACTTTTCCAAATCCCATATTGTGGTGGCATCCTTTGCAGAAAATACAAAAAAGCTCAATAATAACCTAAACAATTGATGAGTTAATCCTTCAGATGCCCACTGCTCAGTAGATTAGATGTTGCTTAGATGTTTTTTATTACACATGATGTGGTATGCTTTGGATCATTAGTTTTTCCTTGTAGATAGAGAGATAGAGTACACATGGAATGGATGAAAGGTTGGAGGGTTGAGAGAGAAAAAAAAAACAAGTCGAAGAGAGCGTACATGTGTGTGTTTTATTACATGCCTCAGTGATCCGGGAAAAGGAAAGCATACGTCTCACAGAAATATGATCTAATTCACATTATCTGTGGACATTCTGCCCCGTTTTAACCTCTCCCATAAATGAATCATATAAAAGTCAGTTCTAATTTCATGTGCATTATTTGTTATAAGAATGTATTCTTCTTCGACTACTACTACTACTACTACGAAGGTGAGTGACTCTTTTAACAGCTGCTTTTAAGCGGTGGCATATGGGAGAAATATATGCCATTTGTTGACCACACTTGTCATTGTGTGGATCTATTAGGTGGTTCCATCTTTGGCACAGTCACGAAAGACAAACCCCTGATGACTGCTTCTCAATCTGTAAAAATATGTTTTAAGTACATTGCTTTGAATGTGGATTTAAAAGCCACATTATGAAAAAAAAGGAAGGGGGGTCATTCTATCATACTAGCTCCAATGCTATATATTTTTCCTTTTACAGTTTTAACCTCTCCACCATATTCAAGCAAGAAATTATGGCTAACTTTCATCTTTTTCCACAAATGAAGTAAATCATTTCCCCCTCAGTGCAAATTTTCACCTCATCTATCTTTATCACGACAGAGCAAGAACAGTCAGAGGCCATCTATGGTATAGTTAGCGGTGGCCCGGGGCCTGCCTACCTCAAGTAGCAACAAAGATGTGTAATAAAAAGTCAGCTCAGGTAAATCACTCCTCAACCTGTCATCGCCCACTGGCGTCATATTATTAGAAACAGGCGGCGTGTAGAACAGAGGTCTCAAACTCAATTTACTTGGGGGCCATTGGGCCATCAGGTTTTCCAAAAAAAAAAAAAAACGCATTTATTAAAAACAAAAAAATTTAAAAAAAGAAAAGCTCTGATAAAACATTCCACTGTTCTCAAATATCTTACTTTTTATTTTTCTACACAAAATAAAATGAAAAATAAATAAACAAATCAAGAATAAAGAAAATCAATCAATCAGTAATAAATAAATAAATATAATAATAATAAAACGGCAAATAATAAAAACTTAAGAAACCACATATAGTTGGTGGGTAGACAAATTATTTTTTTCAGATTAAAATGAACAAAGCATTATTAGAGCCCTGTAGACATGACAAAACACGACTATAGTCACATTTATACTCTTTTTATTTACAACATATTGCGCAACTGCAGGGTCTTGAGACACATGCTAACTTGCAAACTAGAGAGCTAGCGACCTAAACGGTAGCCTTCAAGTTATTTCCTTTAAACTTAAATAGCCAAAAACTTACCACTTCCACACGGATAGGGAGGATAACTATTAACAGTTATTTAACCTTTAACATGAACATTAATCAAACGTAATAATTTTTTCTGGGTACATGATACCATACAGCATCCATATCAAACTTGCGCGGGCCGCACTAACATTAAACTTTCATATCAAGGCGGGGGCCTCAAACTAGTGTCCTGTGGGCCACATTTGGCCCGCGGGCCGTGTGTTTGAGACCCCTGGTGTAGAACATGTGGATACCAATGAGGTCCATACTTCTTCATGTGTCGATACCACCACAGGTCGTAACATTACGTTAGTTCATGTGCAATGACCATCTATGACCATTGACTATGACTATGACCATCCATCCATTTTCCTCTGCTCATCCGGGTTGCAGTCTGAGGGAAGCCCACACTTTCCGGTCCCCAGCCCCCTTCTCCAGGTCCACCGGGAGGCCACCAAGGCGTTCCTAGGCTAACTGTGCCGCCAGTGTGCCCTAGGTCTGGCCTACGGCCTTCTCCCAGCTAGGCATGCAAAACACCTCACCAGAGAGGCGTCCGCGAGGCATCCGGACCAGATGCCGGAGCCACCTCAACTGGCTCCTCGCAATACATTAGGAATTGTTTATGTTGCATACTGGATCATCATAACTAAATCGGGGTTTAATCTGACAAAATAACCATGCCTAATTAATTAAACAGCCTCTGGTAGAAAAAGTCAAGTATGTGCTCCCTGGAAAATTAATTCAGGGAGTTATTTGACTTTCCCGTCTGTCTGCTGGTCCTGAAATCTAAGCTGCATCTCAGCGCGCTACCCTGTGTGAGCTTTACTGGCTTTCCTCTTCCCAAGGCAGCTCAGAGGGGCTGCTGACTCCACATTCTCATCCCTATCCTTTCCTCTATCCCCCCTGGTGTCCTGTTTACCCACGGCGGCCCTGCGGCTCTGCCACCTCGGAGACTATCCAGACCACCAAGGGGGCCTGAACGGCCTCTGACGCCTCCCCTCAGTATGGGAACAATGGGACTCTCCCAGTGGGGAGGGTGTGGCTCAGACTGTGGTCGGCATTGCATGCCTTATGCCGGTGAAGATGTGATTAAATATGGCCGCTCCTTCACATGTTAATATATGCATGAATGTTGTGATGGCTTGTTGGACTCAAATTTATTTTAAAAGTGCTGGAGCCTATCCCAGCTGTCCTGGACTGGTCGCCAGCCAATCACAGGGCACATATAGACAAACAACCATTCACACTCACATTCATACCTATGGACAATTTGGAGTCGCCAATTAACCTAGCATGTTTTTGGAATGTGGGAGGAAACCGGAGTACCTGGAGAAAACCCAAGCATGCACGGGGAGAACATGCAAACTCCACACAGAGATGTCCGCGGGTGGAATTGAACTCAGGTCTTCTAGCTGTGAGGCCTGCGCGGTAACCACTCGGTCGCCGTGCAGCCCATTATTCAAATAATGAATGTTAATTTTTGCCATCTAATATATATATATTATATAATATAATAGTATATATTTTGATAGCAAGAGAAGAACATTAAAATTGTTTCACATCAAAACACTTCCCCTATAAGTGTCCGGACACTGACTTGAAACATCTTCCTGCAGATTCTACTGTTACATATTCTATATGTTCTGCTTGACAGGAGATTTTCTTACCATCCTACTTAGGTTTCCTCTGGAGTAATGAAAGTAATGAGATATGTTGTTTTTGACAAAAAGCTGGTGGGGAGTGATAGTTCTTCCAACTATGATTATTATTCCTTCAAAGAGTTTCAGGCACCCTCTGTTGGCTAAAAGGTGGCAGTGTCTGCAATAAATGCACCGATTCTGCAAGCGAACCAAGCCCAACTATGACATCTATTTTTGCACGGGTGGTCCTCACATTGAACCTGGTGACAGCGGGTCCTCGTAAATGGAAGAAAATAGCGATGGCCCAATTTTGGGTGGTTAAAAGACGTTCTGCTTGGGGTCCGTCTGTCAGCAAGGCGGCGAAAACCAAAAGTAGCACACCCGCCTATTGAAGGCTCCTCTCTAAGAGCTCATTGCCAGGACATTGTATTCTCTGCTAGAGGCCCGCCACTGTGGAATGATGTAATGAGTAGTGTAGTGAGTAGAGAGTAAAATAAGGCCTTGTAACAGAGCTGCCCTTTTGGTGGTGGGGGAGTCACGGATGGCCATATGGGGTTAAAAAGAGACTGCTAGAGGAAATAGAGGGTGTTGGAAAAGGGAGGGGGGGGGGGGGTTACAGGTGTGTGTGTGTGCACTCATTTTCTGCTGAGTTTCAAGAAAGTGGTTTCCTGCTTCGAGGCAATCAGCAGCAGTTTCCTTGTGGTTCTGATGGGTTCTGCCTGTCAGAGAGGAAGCTGACCAGAGGGGTGGGGGTTAGGTTGACTTCGTAAAAGACCAATACCCACCTTTGTGCTCCATTCTTTAAAAAAAATAGATGCATGAATGAGGCTGTATCTTATGACCCTATTGGTCAGGAGACCACCAGACTTAAGCTGATACAAAGTCCATTATTTTAATTTTGGGAAAATATGCATTTTTTTAAACCCGCTAAACACACAACAAAAATAACACAAAAGCTGGAACAGTGGCTAAAAATGTTTGTTTTGGGTCGTCAATAGTTTGACAGCCACAGGATATGAATGCGCCATTGTTAGTCACTCCAAGTGACACCTTAGTGGTACAACTTCCTCCTCTCCCACACATGAACAATTACTACATTTAACATTTTTGCTGACTCAAACAATGCATTCCACTTGGAATTTTAGTCATGTTTGCATGTTGAATGAGTTATAATCATTTTAAAATGTATGAAATAAATACTCAGGCAAAACACTTTTCATCACAGACAGATCTCCAAAATATAACGGAAAAATAATTTCATCAATTTTAAATAGATAAACAATATACTGTGTCAATATACTGTAGTCTACTGTATACTGTAGTCTCAGCTGATTAATAAAAAATATCAGTTATTTCAACATGCATTTAGACACCTTAGAGGCCCTCTATGCAAATAAAAATATTAATAAAAAAATATAAAATGAAAATGTCAACCAATCAGCTCCTGGTGGTGAGTTGGCTCCAATGGTGGGGCAGGATGCCAGTCAGACCTGGCAGGTCCAAATGCATTGGGAAGTTCTGCTGGGAACATCCCTTTCAACTCCTCTAGATTGCCGAATCGGGGTGGTGGCCCCCCTTTTTAAGAAGGGCGATCCCAACTATCGTGGGATCACACTTCTCACTTCTATTCAGGGGTTCTGGAGAGAAGGACCCTCCGGAGGTGTTGAATCTCGGATCCATACTCTCAACAGGGTCCTTGAGGGTGCTTAACCAGTCTATATGTGTTTTGTTCCTCCTGGAATTCAGTGAGGAGTACTCTGGGAATATGAGGTACCTGACCACCTAATTTAGGCTGTTTGTTCCCTGTATGACCGGTGTCAGAGTTTGGTTCTCATTGCCAGCAATAAGTCGGACTCATTTCCAGTGAGGGTTGCCCTGTGTCACACATTCTTTTCATTACTTTATGGACAGAATTTCTAGTGCAGTCAAGGTGTTCTGGTTTGGTGACCAACATCAACGACAGCAAAATGTCTTTAACCATTCAAATCATCATCATTATTGTCGTCTATGACGCTGGATAACCACAAAAATGCTCTTTCGCCAGTCAACGGTACATATAGTGACTCCTCCCAAATGGATGACTCTCTGTGTGGTCAAGTAGATTTAGGTCCATGAAGGCACAGCAGCACTTTGACTCTTTTCCTGTTTCCTCTGTCTAAATGCGAAGTGAACTTAAATGATGGCTGGGAAGAGCAAAAAGGTCAACCAGACCAACAGCAGCCCAAGCGATGCCCTTATTTATTTTCATTCAGGTTTAGAACAGCCTGCATATACATTTTTACATTTTAATGAGGTCAACAGGTCACTGTGGTTGTAAACAGTGCAACTGGAATTACAGTATGTCTCAATATAACCTATTCCCACAGAATTCCAAATCTAGGAAGTCCATAAACAGTACATAAATGACATTTTATGGAAGGATGGTTGGATGGACAAATGGGCATGTGGGCAAACGATTGGGGGGAGAGATGTATGCACATATGGAAATACAAACGGAAGGATGGATAGAGGGAAGAAAAGGACAAACGGAGACAGGGTTGGATGGACAAATTTAGACAAAGACTGATGGAAGGATGGGTGGATGGAAGCATTGGCAAATGGACAGAAGATGTCACGAAAGAAGGGATAGATGGAGAAAATAGCAGAGGGATGGAGTCACAAAATGGACAGACGGAGGGATGGAAATATACATGGACAGATGGAGGCCCAAATGGAAGGAAAGATGGCTCTTAGGTTGGTAAGATGAGTGATGAGTGGAGGCATAGGGAAGAGGAAGGACAGACAGAAAGAGGATGGTATGATTGGACGGAATGAAAGAGAGATAGATGTTCATGGATGGAGGGATCGACAAACAGAGGGGTGCACGAATGGGTATTTCTTTCATCGGATAGATGAACAAAAGGATGTACGGAGCCAAGGAAGGTTGGATAGAAAGATGGTCGTACGGACAAAGTAATAGACAGTGGGAGGGATGGACAGGCGGAGAGGGAAATGAAATTTAAATGACTTGACCTCAGCATGACCCTCATCTGTGCTCTGTCTAATGTGTTGCATGGTGGGAAACTTGTGGCACTGTGATAGCCTTTGAGCTGCCTTGTCTTCTGTCTTGTCCTCATCTAACTGGGCCTCTCCCTGCTACGCTGACACCACCACTGTGATCGTTCATCACGCTGCACAGCGAGGGAGGACGCACAACTGGGTCGTATGGGAGAAATGATCACATACAGTATCAATATGGCTATAATGTACATTACTGTTGAGCCTGTATGACTATGGAGGAGTACATGGGCACATTAGAGGGGATGCAATGCAACATGACTGAATTTTTGAGAGGTTCACATTGTTGTACATGTACAGTAATTATTATTCTTATTAATGCACAATGTGCTATATAAATACGCTTTGGCACAAGTATTATAAAGAGCACACACATACATGCAGTAACAAATATTGCAGTGGCTATGATGGATGGAGGCTCTCTTGGCTATAAAGACCACTCAGCGGGGCTGCTTTACTGAACAGAGACCCCATGCAGGCTACAGGGCATGTCAGAGGGACGAGTAAATACAAATCTGATGGAAAAAAGAGCCCCCGTTGTGGAAGCATCGGACCAGCAGCGCGGCCCAACTCGGAGCCGAAGCAGATGACTGGACAGCAGGGAACTTCTGGAGTCTTGTCTGCATTATGATAGCATTTCTGGGTTGTTGTTTGTTTGTTTTTTGCAGCTACACACTTTTGATTGTGTAGGTGTACTGAACACTTAAAATAATACAATAGTATTACAGTACCCATAACACAGGGGGCCAGAACTCAAGGTTTATTTTGGGTTGTGGGCCAAACATGGGTGTCAAGTTTGTATGTAAATTAGGGATGTCCCACAATTATGGTACTGATAACTATCAACACAATATCAGTATAAAAATGCAATATCAGTTGATATTGGTATTGGATTTCATCATGAAAAGCGATAGAGAATGAATGAATGAATGAATGAATGAATGAATATTGATATTTTTAAAATACTGTTTTAACTAAAACAATGAATATTTCATATGCACACTTTGGGCTGGTGATTTTAAAAGTCTCACTTCAAGTGGGAAAAAAAATTAAAATAATACTTTTTTTATACAAGCTATATGTTTTATGTATTGTATTGTATTGTATTGTACTGTACTGTACTGTACTGTACTGTACTGTACTGTACTGTATTGTATTATATTATATTATATTATATTATATTATATTATATTATATTATATTATATTATATTATATTATATTATATTATATTATATTATATTATATTATATTATATTATATTATATTATAAGCAAATTCTTCATGAAATTGATGTAATTCAAATTGTTTTTGCTTTTTTAATTTTACTAGAATTATGTAAACATATGGGCTTTTAAAGGTTTAAACATGCATATAATATGATTATCATCATAATCATTATATGAGTGAATAACATTTAATGCCGCTCTTTTGTGTGCACGAAGCTGATGATGCAGCTTGTTACCATGTGAAGGTGTGCCAGCACAGGTCCGACTATTAACCCAACATAGACATGTTCTGTTCCCTCCTCCTCCCAAATGAGAACCACCTGCCTTTGAGGCGCTCTCCTTCATTTTGGACCTCCATGATGAGAGTGAGAGTGAGAGAACACTCCTTGTTTGGACTAATGTCAGGGTCCGCTCCGGGGATCTTACATGAAATGTGGAATCTCAGCCTTCCCATACCCTCCTACAACTCATGGCCCGTCTCCTCCCTTCTGGAGCGAGCCTTAATATTTTTTAATTACGCACAGGAAACTCCTGTTACAAAAGACACTTTCTTCGTGGATCTGTAGGGGGAGGCTATGAGAACTTCCAACTCTCTGTGGCCTCTCCAGTGTGTGGGTGGTACATGTATCGCCTAACAAGCTGAAGATCTTGCCACCCATAGTTTTGGGTCACTGATGACACTTTCTCAAAGCCAAGATGGCTGACTCTGTACAGCCAAAAAGCAGTCTTACAAGCAGTTCCTTTTCAGGTTTTATTATACTTATTATATCATTTTATACATTTGGATCAAGATTTCCTCATGTCAGTACTTTTTTTCAGCTTCAGTTCTTTTTTTTTTGCTGCGGTGGTCTCTAACTGACAGGAACTCAAGCACTATTTGTTATCTTTAGGCCCAATAAGTCCATCTGGTTTTGGTTTGGCTCTCGGAGATCGCCCCTGGAGATGTGGATGGAGGGGACTACGAGGTGAGGCGGGGCGGTGCAGGGGCAGTTCCAGGAGGCTTTTTTTCCCCCTCTCTCTCTCTCTCTCCTCCTAAATTGAATTTCTCACCATTCCAACCCAGGCCACAAACCAGGGATCGAGCGAAAGCTTGCATCTGGCTTCCAACCCTCAGGCTTCTGAAAAGCTTTGCAAAAAAATATTTGGAATAAATCAGTATCACCTGTTTTGCCAGGAGTCTGCTACAATGAAGAAACTTTATTTTTAACTTATAATAGCTGGATTGTTCAGTTTCGCAGTGTTTCACAGCAATATCCACTTTTGTTATGCATGTGTCTATTTGTCTATTTGCATTTACATTATTTTGTTCTATTTATATTTCAATTGTACTTTTAATCAATATTATATTTCAATTAAGAGTGTCACAAGATCTTGCAAGATTAAAACATGAAAATATTTCTTTGATGTCTCATGGACAGAATTTAATTAATTAATTAATCACACAATAAACGAAAATTAACTGATTTTTTATTTTTATTTTATTTAGGACCTAAAATGCCACATCATAGACTGCTTTAACATAGTCCTCCAAGTACATTGGCGTACTCTGCTGGCCATTTAAGGAACAGCAGGCTTGTTTTAGCTTGCAAATGTACTGTGACTTCTCTCACCTTGTCAGCCAACAATCCCGTGTTGTGATTTGACGGCTGCATAGCACATGGTGACGTCACAACACAGCGCCAGTCAACGCCTCTGACTTGACACTTTTTTTTTTTTTATTCTAGTGCTGCACCTGTGCTTGGCTGTCAGAGAGCTGTTCACATTGTGAGCGCCACCGCTGCCGAGGAGGGGACAACGGCTCTGTGACAAAGGTCCCTCGAACGCAGCCCCTACATGTCGAATCAGGTAGGTGCTTGTTTCACTGAAAGGTCAAAGTTTAGGCATCATATGGAAGACACACAGTATCGTGATAGTATAGTCTATTGTGTTGATTTGTTCTGTTATAGGCATCCATTGGTCTTATTGGTGTGGTTTTTTTCCACACATCTATTTATAGTGGTGCCAGGACATTAAGTCAATGTCATGAAATGTCATGATGGCCTCACAGCAGTTTAATGTAAATGTCACAATGTGCTTGTAGGATTTTCAATGTAAGATTTTGGGAAGATCCTTCAGGAAATATCAACATGTCCAAATCTGTCTATGTCATTGCACTGCAGGGAAGACATGGAGGAAAGCTATGAGACTTTTGAAGAAGAGCTTGGACCACCAAGAGAAGATCCTCCTCCACAGAAGCCTGTTCGACAGCTCCGAAGACCAGGTGGTGGCACACACACACACACACACACACACACAGTATAAATCTGTCTATTGTATACACACACCATTGCAAAACTATTAATACCTGGGAGTCACAGCTCTGGAGTAATATGATCCCAATCGTCCGGTACAACACAGTGATGCAGAGATGGTTGCCGCATGAATCTTTTCACCACTCAGACGTCAATAATAGCCTTCATTTCACCTCACATTTGTGTGATCGAGTGCAACGTACTTTTAGCAGTAATGTTCTGTTCTGCACCGCTTTTGCACAACAAGACTAAAATCATGCTGTTTGGTAACAGCAGAAAGGACACGTACCAGTAAATACAAATAGACGGTGTGGACATTGAAAGGGTGAACGAAAATACATTTGTGGGGATCACAGTAGATGAAAATATGAGCTGGAAACCTCATATTACAAATATACAACATAAGGTGGCCAGAAATATTTAAACAAAGCAAAATTTGTTCTCAATCAGAAATCACTCCACACTCTTTATTGCTCTCTGGTTCTACCATATCTTACTTATTGTGTGGAAATATGGGCTAATAACTATAAAAGCAATCTTCACTCGCTAAATGTACTGCAAAAAAGGTCAGTAAGGATAATTCATAATGCCACCTACAGAGAACATACTAACTCCTTATTTCTAAAATCACAAATACTTAAACTTGCTGATATAGTTCATCTTCAAACAGCTAAAATAATGCATAAGGCTAAAAATAACCAATTACCTAAAAATGTCATCCAATACTTCTCTACAAGAGAGGAGAAATATGATCTCAGGGAAGAATATATACATCTGAAACACTTATATGCTAGGACTATGCTAAAAAGCCATAGCATTTCAGTATGTGGAATCAAACTATGGAATGGATTGAGTAAGGACCTCAAACAATGCACAACGATGAGCCAATTCAAGAAACAATACAAGCAGTTGATGTTTGCTAAATACAAGGATGAAGAGTCTTGAACCAGTCATGATGTGCTATAAATATCACTATATTGACACTTACTATGGTACCCATTATGTCATTGGATGGTCATATCACCTCGTACTTCGGTACGAGGTACATTATTAAAAAAAAAAAAACTTAAACCGTATTATGGAAAGCAGGACGTGAACAAATGTAACAGTTACTGATTGTAAAAGTACCAGATGGAGGGGTAGGATTTAATAAGCTTTGCTTCTTCCTACTCCTTTTGGACATGTGGAACTGTGAACTGATTATGGGATGCATTCAATTGTAATCTGATGCATGTTCAAATGAAATAAAACCATTACCATTACATTTGCTAAGATTATTTATGCTTAATCCTCATTAGGGCTGCAGGAGTATGCTTGGAGCCTGTATAAACTGACTTTGGGGGAGAAGCAGAGTACACCCTGGACTGGTCGTTAACCTGAACTAAATATAATGAAAAGTAGGCCATATCAAATTAGTGAAGTGTATCACTATATTTAAATTCAGAGGAACAAGTACCACAGTTTGGAGTTCAAACTGGGGAAAGAAATGAAAGACAAAACCTGGAGTTCAAACCATCATCATGTGTGAAGTTAGAAGATACTTTACTCATTCTCAAAGAGGACATAAAAACTGCATCAGTTGCACAAAGCATCTTAATCCAGCCCACCAAGCATTTCCATATTACTTTTATGAACATTTATTATGAAAATTGTAACTGGCAAAATAGTGAGATCTGTAGCTAGTAGAAAAAAGTAATCCAAACAAAAAGTCACGACGCTCAAAGTAAGCTACCTCCTGCACTAGGTGGGCATACAAACAATATGCAATATGCAATACCCATGCCTAAAAAACATCCACACATTCCTGCCGCAAGGCATGCCGGATAGCTTGTGGTACTTTCTCCCAATATTTTGCAGTTTCTGTCGTATTTTTGCATGATTGCAAAACATGTTGATTAGGTTGTCGGCGAGGCCGCACGGTTCCGTTAGTTACACAGTCAGGAGATCGTGAATACCTGGACTACCCAGCATGCCTTGCAGGCATTTGAAAAAAAACAGTTTTAAGTTAGTTGTTGATTTATGTGCTGCTTTAACTTGCTGTAGATGTGTTGTGTTTGTATGCCGTACTGCTTGACACCACCAATGTATAGACGGTCCCTCTGCCAAATTTTTTAACCCAATGTGGGTTGAGTCAAAACTTTTTCGTACCCATGATCTGAAAGAAAAACTCCACTATTTCTTTATTTTTGTTTTTTGTTATGTCCTTTATTTACATTCTTTTCATACATATCTTGTGTGAAATGTCACTTTCCTAAAGATTGACGTTATTCCTCTGGAAGAAGATCCTTGCCCTGTTGAAACAGCCAATCATTACTACACAGATGAGGGCCTTCAATCATAAGTGATGACACCTGTAACGTTTCCACATAGACAACTACCGTTAGACGCCCCTGCACAACCCGAAGCTCCGTTGTTCCATTAAAGGAAAAAGCACTCCAGATCATGATGGCGCCCCCTCCACTGTGCTGTACTTTAAATATAACCATCATGATGTCAACGGGCTTCATTGACTGCAGTATTAAATTGGTGCTTGTATTTATCATGACACAATGCTTTACTGTTAAAAGCCGTATTTTTGTCAAATTTCTTAAAATTGAAAAGCTAGACTACAGTCACATTCTGAACATTTCAACCTTTCATAGGTTTACATAAATGTCCTGAAAAGACTTACCCTGCTTTAAAATCTTCTCCATTAATCTGTCATTCCAGAAATGTACACCAACAGGAAAGTCAAAGAGGTTTGTACATAAACAACCATGTATTGTTTTTATTATTACATTCTTACTTTTTTCCTGTATGTTATGTCTGATAAAGGAAACATCCGGATTTCCTCAGCAACCAAAAGTAGAACCAAAGACCTTACCAAGGGAGACAAGCGTGCCCAGGAAACGTGAGTGAATTCCTAAAATTAACTTTATTCAACCAAATCAAAACACATAATACTCTTTTTCTCCTTTCAGTTCCCTTACATAAAAGTATGTCCATCCAGAATCTGGCTCAGATTGAAACACCCTGGGAGAACGTCACACTCAACCGTTGTCTGTTTGTGGCCATTACTATCCTGGTGCTCACCTCAGGGATGCAGAGACTTCATGGTGAGCACACAGGATGAGGGACAAGACTACAGAAAGTTAACTTGGATATATTTAACAGTAGTCAGTGTCTAAATATCTGGCAATGCAAGTGAGTAGCAAGATAACCGCGTCTTGCCTTCATTCATTCATGCGTGGTGGTGGTGTCATGGTGAGAGGCTGCATGAGTGCTCTCAGCACTGAGGAGCTGTGGAAATATGAGGTGTACCCTGACTAGTCTTATATATTATTGCCAAGATTTATTTCTTAGAACTGTCCCTTGACAAGATATACTAAAGTACTTGTGAAATGTGAGGGGTGTACTCAGATGAACATGTCTGTGTGGTCTTTCATGTAACAGAGGCTCTGCGTGGTCAGGAAGTCACAGCAGAGGAGGAAGAGGTGGAACTGACTGTGAGACATCCATCCTTGTTACAACACCGAGGGAAACCACTACAGGTAGGGAAAAAAAGGATTGTTTTCGGGGTAAGTCATTAAAACACCTTTTTTTTTTTACGTTTTTAGCCAGAAACAACTCTGTGGGAAGTTTTGTTTTGGTGGCTGCCAGACCTCGATGATGATAATGGAAAACGACACATGAGAAAGGGAGGTGTCCGAAATAAACCAGTACCAGACAAAAAACTGATGAAGCAACGAGACGGGACATTAAAGAGCAGAAGAGCCAAGAAAGTCAAAGGCCAAGAGGCTAAAGTGAAGAAAGAGAAGGATGCATATCAGAAACATGAGGAAAATGAGGAGGTGGTACCCAACACAAAAACACAGGAAAAGAAAAAGACTCAAAAGGGATGATTTCTCTTCCTTGGTGTTAAATTGTTGCAGTTTTTACCACAACTTCAAGCACCGGTGAATGTGGCTTGGCTGTCAATTCAGCTAGATTTGAAATGTTATTAAAAGCTGTCAGATGTGCCCCTTATATTGTTTTTGTGCTATACAGAAGCTTACCTTATACTCTATTAATCACAGTAAACTAACAATTCATTTGCACATAAAATAAAAATGTACAATATAATAAGAGTAACTATATGAATTTAGCTCACGATGTTAACTGGCAACTGCTATCCCAATCAGGTATCATGTTTAGCTTTTATTCTCACCTTTGGGGGCCACAAAAAATGCTAAACACTGCAGTAAAAGTGCAGGTTTCCCCACTTCCATAATCACTACCACACATATTTTTGAAAATACAAGCAAAAACATTTTTTCTCAACAGTATTTAATTACAAAATCTTTGTAAAACAAATGTCTTGCTCAATGATGGGTATCTTTTTACAAATGTGTGATCATATTTCGCCATAAAAACAAGAAATGTTTGTGTAGTCAAACATAATACAAGAAACACTAACCAGCTGGTAAGTTATTAATTGTTAGCCATTAAGCCCTCAGGGGGTGGCGGTCTCATTGGCATTGGTGGCATGGGCATCTGAGGGGGCATTTGCGGGGTACCGGGAGCTCCAGGGGGCAGAGGCGGCACCATACCACCTGGAGGCGGCGGGGGCATGGAGTCATTCTGTGGGCGAGGTCCACTCATGAGCGGCATGGGGCGCTTCAAACCCGCAGGAGGTGGAGGACCAGTGGGTGGCAGGAGCGCTTTCTCCATTTTGAAGTGGAACTGAAGGAAGAACTACGAGGAAAAGTACTACATTTAGCACACAGACTCACACTTTGTTATAAAGTCTTGTCGTTGGTACCTGTTTTGTTTCTCTGTTCCAGTGTGTCCAAAAGCGGCTCTCTGCTTTGTCTATTTCTCTACTGGGGACCTAAAAGACCCAAGATGTTAACATAATGGTATGTAAATAACAATGCACTCAAGCATTTAACAGTCACCTTGAAGGCAATGGTCTCATATGGTTCAGCAGCTAGTAGCAGGTACTGCCAGCGGCGGTCCGGGGGCTCGATGCGCTGTTCGTATGCAGACATGAAGCGGTGCCTGGGCCCAATACCTTCTGCAACTTCTGGGTAGTCAATCTGAAGGGCAGAGGGAAACATCCTAAACAGACCTACAAACAAAACAATCTATTTTTTAGCAGCAAATATAATTTCAACCAACCTGGAATAGTAAAGATTGCTGCCCGGTCTCTGGATCTCTCTGCTTGGTTACTGAGGAAAAAAAAAAAAAAAAAGAAGACATCCAGCGCAATATAAGATATAATATACACAATGTAAAGTCACAGTTTCACTTTGGATATGTGGCCTGCCATATTACAACCTGACAACTTTGGAGTATTTTTTTAGGACGCCGAGCTGTCCTGCAAGGTGCCTGGCGTAAAAAACATATAAATTATGATGTTTGCAACAACTATGACCAGACAAGTCCCAAGGATCAAATTTGACAGGTTGGCGACCCCTGGTGTATGGTTATGAGTTCAACACAAACAATTCTAATTTGACTTCAATTTCAGCAAATCTTTGGTTAATAAACTTGTGTATGGGTGAGTCTCCGGAACGAGGTAGCCAAGAGGGTGCTGTCACTACAAGGGGCATGACACACAGACGACTGTGATTTGATGATGATGACTATGATGATTTAAAAAATATATTGCATACAGATTCCAAACGCATTTTGCTACATCCAAAACATGTATATTGACCAAACTGACAAAACGACAACAGGAATACCTACACAAAAGAACTGTCTCACAACCCACCTCCAAAATTACACCAGAGCAAAACTGCCTTAAATTCCACCCGGTCCTCCTACTATTCACACCTCATCCATATTGGTTCCAATGACCCCCAGACAAATACATATCTATAGCCAATCCTCCCACACCCCCTCCTCCCACTCCCTACACTCTCCCTCTCCTATAAACACAGGTCCTTCCCAGTTCACCTCCATCACTCAGTATGACATCTCCATCCATCCATTTTCTACCCCGCTTATCCTCATTAGGGCCACAGGGGTATGCTGGAGCCTATCCCAGCTGACTCATCTAACGCAAAAAGCACACATACCACAGCGTAGAAACTGCCCTTCTCTAAATCACAAATGACAGTCTTCTCACTTCAGCCTCGGACCACTACACCATACTTATCCTCTTGAACCTCACTAAAGCCTTTGACACCATCAGCCACTGCACCGTCATCTCTCGACTTTCGTCCACCCTCAACATCACTGGAACTGTACTCACCTGGATTTAATCATACCTCAATCACCGCCATCAATTCATACTCATCGCACGAGCATGCTCTGCTAAGCTAATCTATAATAGAGCAGTTTCCCGTTTTTTTCGCCAACTTTTGCTGGTGTTTTAGGCCAAAGTTTCAACATTTAGTTCTGCATGGAGAGGATTTGGGTTGAGATTCCTGCACTATTGAGCCGCCCGCCGGGGGAAATACTTCCCCACAAGAACGATCCTTCGCCTCAAGATGACATTTCATCCGCATTATGTTGCTTTCCGCAGGATTCTGCGTTTAACATTAAGTTCCATTTTAATTGACCCATTATGTGATTCTTTCCCAATTCAATAGATGCACTAATCATTGGGCCATACCTTTATATCCTGGTCGACCGATTTTGACAAACTTCTTGACCTCAACTTTCACTTTTGCTGGAGCCGGCTGAGCTGGAGCTTCTTTGGCCTCTTTTGCAGCTCTCCGCGCTCTGAAAGCAAAACCATTTCAAGTGTGTCAATTACTTGAATAATAAGGTAAAGACATGGAACTTACAGATTGGTCTGATGTTTCTTTCCTTGTGTATGAGCCAAGTAGCTTCCCTGCAATAAAGAGTGCATACAGTTATTACTGTACAATATTATAAAGAACACACATAATATTGTCTAATAATTCTAACCTCGTTGTTATGAAGCGTCAGGCAAAGTTTACACTCGTATGAGCCTAAATGATTCTTCATGAAGTAAGGATCTTTATTGATGTCGATGGTTTCCAGAGCAAGCTGGCGAAGCCGCTCTCGTCTGTCCCGATTGCTCTCCGAGGCGGACGCCACCCCACCGCTTCCCGTTTTCCCTCCAGCTCTGTGTTGGAAATCCATTTTTGCACGGTGATGGACTCAAACACGCTTGAAGATGCTTGCACGGGAAAAGCCCAGCCAACACTGGACGAATATTCCTTCTTGTTCTCCAAGGTTTGATTACCTAGTTGGGGAGAAATAGAGTACTATAGATACATACATGTAATACAACTGGACATACATAAGATTTATTTAAGAATTGTATTATTTATTATGAGTCAACAAAAATGTATGCTATAACAGAATGCGTCTAACTAATATTTTTCTTTGTGGGTTGTTGCATTACAGTAACTACTGAATTAAGTATGGCAAAGTTAATGCTAAGCTAACAGCGCGGCTAGCTAGTAATGAACAGCTTCGAACAAGCAAAATTACAACAAAACGGTCAACATATGGACAGATAGAGTACTAGCATGGGGATTTATAACTAAACGCTGTTATTAAGACTTACGTTGACGGTGTGTTGTTTTATTTCGCCGTAACATCAATAATGGGCCAGATGGCTCACGCTAGCGCTGACTGTCGTCAATGCGCAAGCGCTGTTTGTTAATCTTCTTCGTGGACCGTCTCTTTATGGTGACTGTAATGTCTTATTGCGCCGTCTCATGGCCAGGAGGCTGCCGGTGGCAAAAAAATTAGTTTAGTCAAACCGCGCAGTTATATTAGAACTGAAAATACACGAAAATCACATTGGTTTTTTTAATCGTATGTTGACAAATTATTCCGTATAGTCATGGTTTTCTTAAAAGAGCAGTTTGGCTAAATTGACCCTTTCCAGGTTCCGTACAATGACTCTAGAGGCGTGGCACTGATCCTGGTACAACCTTATGTATACCTTCAGGGAGACTTTCAAATTTTTTACCTCATAAATGACCAACAACACTCCATCACAACCAACAAACAACAGATAACAATGGAGATACTCGCTTAGCAACAATTGCCAGAGTTTTTGTGGGCGTTCATCGAATGGCATTGTTGTGTTTCCGGCTGGGGCAAATGGCTGGGCTGTAGCGAGCGTGTGGTTGTACCCAATTGTTAGTGATGCGTTTCAACGAGAAGGAGATGGTGCATTTAAGCCGCCAGCCGTCAGAAATGGTAGCTGA